>NC_134139.1:184342142-184676428 GCF_033958435.1 Carettochelys insculpta
TTTTTCTGATTTTATCCTAAGAAATTAAAATAAACATAACCACTAATCAAACAGCACCCTGCTCTTATTCATTTGCTAAAACAGAGTGGTAGGGTGCTGTTTGATTAGTTGATCCTCACTGTGTATGTAGAAAGAAAATAAGAGTGGTGGGAAAATGAATCTGAGTTTCAGGTCTCCGACTACATACAACAAATAGCAGGATAATGACATAGTTTGACAAATTTACTTGTTAATCTTTTAAAAATGAAAAATAACAGTTGTGCCACTTCGTGGCTATAATCATGGATTCCGGCTGCTCTAGAGATAACCATGGGTTTATCTTGAGCTAGTAAAGTTTTGCACTATTCCTATCAGAAGGATAATAACAATCATTTCACACTTTGTTTTTTCACTAGTGACTTCTTTCCAAGTCCCAGAGACAATGAAGGCGCTTATTCAGTATTGTCAGATTTGCTAGATGATGAACCAAAATGGTTCTGTTGCAAATAAATTGCTGCTGCTTTTATTGCTAAACAAATATTAAAGCAGCTTTATGCTGTAACATGCAGTGCATCATTTTTAAACAACACTAAAGCAAACAAAAAGAAAGGAGAAGTAACATTTTCTTTTAGCTTCTGAAGGAATCACTCTCCTAGGATTTGTTGCTTGGAACGTCATTTGTCCAAGGTGACCGTGGGACCACCCACACTTCTTGTTTATGTGTTGGCCTTCTGTGAGGTTGAAAGTGGGTGAAGGATTTTCCTTAGTTACAAGTATAGTCTCTCCATGAAATATGATTGCATAGAGCACAGGAGAGTCTGATTCATACGTATTAATCCTTTTGTATGTCAAAGAAACTATTATTTTTCAGATGCGTTTTCATGCTGTTGGATAATAGTTTTGTATATTTCACTGCTTAAATATTTCATAGCTACAATCAAAATACATTCAAATAAAGTTAAGGGTCTGGCTTAGAACACACAAGGAAAGAAATTCAAATCTCAGACAGAAAGTTCTGGCCTATTCAAGGTTTTGCAGTGTTTTCTGATGTTCAGGTCATATACTATACAGCACCATCAAATATGCTGCAATACCTATTCACAAAGTAGCTGATTAAGAGTGTATTTTAAAGCCTCATTTGGGGTTTGTGGGTTTAAATCAAACACTTTTTGATTTATTGGGAATTTAGACATAAGGATTCTCTGGAGAACTGACAAGTGTGTAGTAGATAATAAAAGTACATGAACATTTACCCAACAGATCATAAGTTTAGAACATTTTGTCATTGTGTAAATATGTTTTTGGATGTTTAGGTTGGTGCCTTATTCGTTCAACCAATCATGCCCATTCCAGTGGCTTAGCAAAAAAAAGTAGCAATAGCAAAGTGCATTTAAAATAAGTTTTTATTCTATTCAACTTTTTTGATTCTATGCAGAATAATGACTTTGCAATCATTTTGAGATAATAATGAAACATGAACATGCTACTATGTAGTTCACATTTCTGCATGAGAAGTCATCTATGAATAATTCCATTGGGTTTACAGGGACCATGGTGATCATCTAGTCAGATTTCCTGCACTGTAGCAAGCTGCAATGAATTTGAAAGGTGAAGCACAGGTTGCAGTAAGGTAGAGTCAGACAGCTGCTCTGCAGACATGAGTTTTGTATGCTAGCTGCAGTTGCAACATCTTTCTAAATAGTTCTTAAAGAATTAGTTTAATGTTATAAGCATGGAGTCCTCTCGTTGTTATGCAGCACATAGTATAGAAAACATAGTGGAAGCAAGGCACCTAATTAGACCCAAAATGAGGAAGAGTGTGACTGAGAAGCAAGCAAAGCAGAGAAATGGAGCAAAACAGGGACTCTGACCCTGGGAATGCTGGATTTCCAGGTAATAAAATCCATGCATAAGAATGGAAGCTTTGGAAGCAATGTCTGACTTCAACACAGTCCCAGTTCTGGATTGCCCCTTAGAAATGTATGTCCTTGTCATAGATTGTCTGACCCTCACTGGCAGAAAAGAAGTAAAAAGCAGCTCTAGGTAGGCTATGCTGGAGGCAGGCAGTTAGAAAGTGGCTGAGAGGAGTAGCCCTATCATGGCCTGGCAAGCTCATATAAGAGAGGCTGCAGAGCAAAGAGAGAATAATTTGCTAGTTGACTGGAGCTTAAGGGGAGAAGGCTAAGGCTCCCAGCAGGCACAAGGAGTGGCAGCACCTGGACCAGAGCAAGGGCTGGGGAAACTAAAGAGAGCTGGCTGTTAGGGCCTGCAGATAGAGACCCTGGCCTAAAGCCAGAAGAGGGTGCTGGAGCCACATGGGAACTATCCCTGGGTCAATGAACTGCAACTGCCACTGAGGGAGTGGCTGTACAGAGATTGCAGGCCCCCCAGAATGGGGCAACACAGAGTAGGGCACAGGCTGAGGGCAGTGTCACTTAAGAGGATGCTGCAGTCCTGGGAATGACACTGGGCACTCAAACAGACGTGGTGGTGACGAGATGTCACCAGAAGAGGGTGCACTGGTGAGTGAAGCTACTCCCAAGACGGCCAGCAGGAGGCACTGCAGTGGTGAGTGGCATCCTCTCACAGTTCTATACTATGCAGCCCTCTACTGGATAATCCAAATACATTGTTTCTTATTCCTCTAACGAAATAATATGCACCAACTTGCCACCTTAAATGGTTTAGTAGCTACTTATCTACTACGTTATGCAGACACTTTCTGTTAAACATAAAGGACTAGATTATACAAATGCATTGATTACAAAGAGATTTTAAGTTGGTATAAGTAATAATGCAAAAGAGTTAAAAATAGACTAATAAAATAAAGACAAATAAAAGATAAAATGAAAATGCTGTCTAGTGCCTTCTTAACCTATATTAGATTCAAAGCAAAGTTGCTCACCTTGTGGTTCAAACTACAGCACTGACCAAGCCCTTTAGTTAGTACTCATTTCCCCAAAGACCAATGACTATTTTCTTTTACGGTTTTTGGTGTGATGTCAGAAACAGCGAGAGAGAGAGAGGGGTATCATGGGATGTTTGCACCTCTTTTTAATAATTTTTAGTACCTCTTTGAAGAGCATTTTCAGCAGAGGAGCAAGAGGGAGGTCATCTGCTGGTGGGACAATCAATTATCTCTGCACCTCTTGTTCTTGTTTGATCACTTCTCCGAGTTATCTGGGAAATACATTTCTGTTATGATTTTAGCTTATCTTCATAATGTTGCTGCATGCATTTTACCATGGTCAGCAAGGTATGAGTTCAAATGATACCTCACAAACCATGTCTTGCACAAAAATTGTTACAATAATGTGTAGAGCGGAGGTCAGCAACTTTTGGCACATGGCCTATCAGGGTAATCTGAGGATAGGCCATAAGAGACTTTTGTTTATGTTGTCTTTCCGTAGGTATGGTCCCCCATAACTTCCAATGGCTGTAGTTCATTGCTCCCATCTAATGGGAGCTGTGGGAAGTGACATAGCTGCTGATTCCCTCAGCTCCCAGTGGGCAAAAAAGATGGTGACTCTCTTCAAGGAATAACAAACAATATCTTATGGCTTGTCAGTAGATTAACCTGATGAGCCATGTGCTGAAGGCAGCCCATCTCTTGTTTGGGGTGTCAATACAGGAAACCATTTTTTGTCACACTGGGCTGCAGCCTTTCAAAACTAGTGAAAAAGGCAAGAGCTTAACCTACTGGTTAGTGCAGGGACTAGAGTGGGTGGAAGAAACATGCCAACAGCCATGGACTGGAAGAGAGCAGGAGCAGGGACTGGAACAGACTGGAGCCAGGGCTGCAGCATGGACAAGAACAGTTACTGAACTTCTGTAGAGGCTAGGTTCATGAGCAGGCCCACTAAACCATCAGGCAGGCAGGCAGGGGTTGCTATCACATAAGAACATAAGAACATAAGAATGGCCATACTGGGTCAGACCAAAGGTCCATCAAGCCCAGCATCCCATCTGCCGACGGTGGCCAATGCCAGGTGCCCCAGAGAAGGAGAACAGAAGACAAGTGATTTATCTCCTGCCATCCATCTCCTGCCCTTGTTATGAAGGCTAGGGCACCATACTTTATCCCTGGCTAATAGCCATTTATGGACCTGACCTGCAAAAATTTATCAAGCTCTTTTTTAAACCCTAATAGAGTCCTGGCCTTCACAGCCTCCTCGGGCAAGGAGTTCCACAGGTTGACTGTGCGCTGTGTGAAGAAAAATTTCCTTTTATTAGTTTTGAACCTACTACCCATCAATTTCATTTGGTGTCCCCTAGTTCTTGTATTATGGGAAAAGGTAAATAATTTTTCTATATTCACTTTCTCCACACCATTCATGATTTTATATACCTCTATCATATCGCCCCTCAATCGCCTCTTTTCCAAACTGAAAAGTCCCAGTCTCTCTAGCCTCTCCCCATATGGGACCCTTTCCAAGCCCCTAATCATCTTAGTCGCCCTTTTCTGAACCTTTTCTAATGCCAATATATCTTTTTTGAGGTGAGGAGACCACATCTGCACGCAGTACTCGAGATGTGGGCGTACCATAGTTTTATATAGGGGAAGTATGATATCTTTTGTCTTATTATCGATCCCTTTTTTAATAATTCCTAACATCCTATTTGCCTTACTAACTGCCACTGGCTACGTCTACACGTGAAGCCAACATCGAAATAGCTTATTTCGATGTAGCAACATCGAAATAGGCTATTTCGATGAATAACGTCTACATGTCCTCCAGGGCTGGCAACGTCGATGTTCAACTTCGACGTTGCGCGGCACCACATCGAAATAGGCGCTGCAAGGGTACGTCTACACACCAAAGTAGCACACATCGAAATAAGGGTGCCAGGCACAGCTGCAGACAGGGTCACAGGGCGGACTCAACAGCAAGCCGCTCCCTTAAAGGGCCCCTCCCAGACACAGTTGCACTAAACAACACAAGATCCACAGAGCCGACAACTGGTTGCAGACCCTGTGCCTGCAGCATGGATCCCCAGCTGCCGCAGCAGCAGCCAGAAGCCCTGGGCTAAGGGCTGCTGCCCACAGTGACCATAGAGCCCCGCAGGGGCTGGAAAGAGAGCATCTCTCAACCCCCCAGCTGATGGCCGCCATGGAGGACCCGGCAATTTCGACGATGCGGGACGCGGATCGTCTACACGGTCCCTACTTCGACGTGTAGGGCGCTATTCCGATCCCCTCATGAGGTTAGCGACTTCAACGTCTCGCCGCCTAACGTCAAAGTTAACTTCGAAATAGCGCCCGACGCGTGTAGCCGCGACGGGCGCTATTTCGAAGTTAGTGCCGCTACTTCAAAGTAGCGTGCACATGTAGACACAGCTACTGTGTCAGTTCCAAAGCATGGCTGGGGACTCACTGGATGCCTAATAGCAAAGTCAGTCTGGGAGCAGCCCAGCAGCTCGTCATAATTGATCTGGTCCCTGACACTTCTCCCCTTTGTCTCACAGATATTGTGCAGGACATGACAAGCACCTATAAATATCAGTATATTTTTCTGTCTCAGATCTAGTCTAGTGAGTAAACACAGTTAGTTGCCCTTCAATCTACCAAAAGCACATTGAATTGTCATTCTGCATCTGCTGAGCTAGTAGTACAATTGTTTTTTGAGCTGTCAGGATGGTCTGTCTATGTTTTCATGAGCCAGGACTTGGAGAGCAAAAGTTAGGCTGGGTATCCTAAGATTAATATTGCCATTTCAACACTGTCAATGGCAATCTGCTGGTTGGGGAGAAAATGTTCTTCCTTACAGCTTCATGAACGGTGCTTTGTTCTTAAAGACAGGTACCTTCCCCTGCCAGCTCACGCTCAGAGCTCATCTGTGAAGGGTCTCTGGTGATCTGCTAGTGTTTGAAATGTTGTCACTTTTTGTGGCAAGGTAGGCTGGTGCCAAAATAGGGATGCGTAGACTATCTATTACCCTAACATACTTTTAGGTTCCCCATAGCTGCAAATCCAGCCACATGCTACACATTGCCTAGAGAGCCTCAATCCTGTGCAGCAAGAATCAATGTGTAGTCCAATGCACTTACATGACAACAGGCTCTGCTCGCTTTGCTAAATTGTTGTGGAGCTAATGGCTTTACAACTATGTAATTTGAATTGACCAAAATTTGTAGCGTAGACATGGTGTGAGGGGCTGCATTGTCCGAAAACCACTGAACAGAACATTAAAAAGAAGTTACTACCCACTGACAGTGATTAAGGCCTTAGGACTTTATTTATCTAGGGCAAGTGTTAACTATTTGTCATGTCAAGAATGGGTTCTGGCATTTGGATCTAGATGGGCTATATAGCCACCTGCAAGTCTTTGTAGGCACTATTGGATACATGCTTCACATGTGGGGATAGAGCCATCACTGAGACAACCCTGGAAATTTAACTAATGGCCAGCCTTAAATGCCCAAGTAAGAGCATACATGGAACAATCTGAGGTGTGCAAAAATTATCCACAACAGGAAACTCCATGGTTTCATGAAATCCCAACTAACCCTGGGAAAAGGTCAGAACAGACCTGTCTCCTGTTAGTGACAGGAACTACATGGTCACAGTAGATTACTGCTCCTATTTCTGGGATGTGGACTGTCCGGAAGACACTTTGTAAAGGCTTGTAATAAAGAAACCAAAGTTACATTTTGCAAAGTATGGCATACAGTATACCCTTGAGAAGCGTGATTTCAATTTGTGCTCACATTAACGCAAGTTAAGTGCAGATCGACCCCCTGCATCTCCCAGCTCCCCCAGCTGGGAAAGCCTGGTGGGCGCACAGCTGCATGTGGCACGGTTTCTCCCAGCTGCGAGAAACTGCACTGCAAGCAGCTGTGTGCCCCCTCGCCAGGAGAAGCTGGGGACCACATGGCTGCCCCCCCAATTCCTGCAGCTGAGGGAAGTAAGCAGCTGGAGCTGGTGGACGCACCACTTCTCCCAGCCAGGGAAAGCGGGCAACTGGAATGGTGGTGAAGCACTGCTGCTCCCCAGCTTCCCCCAGCAGTTAATTCCATCACTGTTACAACCTTGAACCAAGTGCTTTGCAATTTTTGTATGTTTTTGACTCCTTTAACAATTTCAGCTCTCACTGTTTCTTTTCATGAATAAACCTTTAGATTTTGGATGTCAAAGGGACAGCAACAGCATGATTTTGGTTTCTAGTTATACATTGGCGTGGGCATGTGGCTGGTCCTTGAGCATCAGAAGAAAATGTATGTGATGAGACTGGTTTTCATCACCTCATCTGTATAAGGAGTGCTGCTGGTGGTGATATGTGGGAACTGCAGTTGTTTGAGGGAATCGCTTTCATGGCTTCTTGTTAGCTAATACGGTAAGACAGAATTTCTCTTTGTCAATCATTTAATATGTCTTATAGCAGAGAAACCCAAGTCTTGGGCTGTTGCAGTCTTGTCTCTAAGCAGTTCACCCTGAATTTCTACTCTCAGTAGTGTTTCCCCCCCATAGAATATCTTATTACACAGACCTATTAATACCTGAGTCATCCCTTTGAACCTTTCAAAATGTTTTAAAAGTTAGCTTTCCTGGGTTACAAGACTTACTAAAAAATAGCATTAATGGTACAGAGAACTCCTTAGACAGCTCTTGCAAACTTCTTGGATACAAGTTATCCAGAACTGCTGATCTGAAATATCTCACTTTTGCAGCTATCGTTTGAAATCCTTCTTAGTTACAGTTGGAAAGGAAGCTATGTTATCATCACTGTAAGATATGCAGGTGTAAATACATCACCTGTATTTTTCCCAAATGCAGAATAGAAATACTTATTAGATAATTCTGCCTGGTTTGTATTATTATTATTAACACCTCTACCATTTCTATCTTGCAATGGACCAATACCCTTGTTTGGATTCCTGTTGTTCCTAAAATATTTTAGAAGTTCCATCTTATTATTGCTAACCACAGATTTTTCCTTGTGTCCTTTTTTCTTCCTCTATCAACTTTATACATTTTCTATCTTCTAATTAATATTTTTGCCATGAACTTTTCTTTTTTCCCACTTGTTTTGTATTATTAACATTTATTTTTTATAGCTGCTATCACTGTCATCTTAGCTAGGTTGGAGTTTTAACCAACATATCCTTCTTTCTTGATTGTGACCATCTTGGCATCTAGTAAAATTTTCTGAAACAGTTCCCAATTATCTCTTATTACTTCCTGTTTAAATGCTTCATCTCCACTGATTTAGTTCATAATTGTTTTCAGCTTTGTGAAACTGACCTTTTTAAAGTACAAAGTATATGCTACTGGTCTGGACTTTCTTCTGTTTGCACGTGATGGGTATAATTAAGCCATGGTCATTTGCACCTAAGCAACCATTATTTTAGAGTTGTGAGATCAATTCTTATTCATCTGTCAAAATGAAGATCTAATATAGAATTTTCCCACATGCTTTTTGAGCTAGGAAATAGTCACCTATATTTTAACAATGCATTCCTGGGGATGATCTTGCTAAGGTGCTAGAGTGGAACTGAAAATCAAGGTTTAGGAGCTGTAGTTGTGCCATAAGTTTCCTCTGATTTGGGAAGGTTCACTTAGTCTGTGATCCAGTGAATACATGTATATGCTCGCTTCATTGGGACTATTAATTTCTTAAATGTAAGCATGTGCCTAAATCCTTGCAGGATGAAGACCTTAATTTTTCTGGAGCAGATTCTTAGCTGGAGTAAATTAGAGTGATACCACCATGGTGAGTGGCTTGTGCTGATTTATACTGGCTGCACATCTCGGTTATTTGTCTAAAGGCTGGGGATAATAATATTTCCTTGCCTTACAGAGTGTTGTAAGGATAAGAAATTCATTAATGTGATTATCAAAACAAAAAGCAGTCAAGTAGCACTTTAAAGACTAGCAAAATAGTTTATTAGGTGAGCTTTTGTGGCACAGACCCACTTCTTCAGACCATAGCCAGACCAGAACTGAGTCAATATTTAAGGCACAGAGAACCAAAAATAGTAAGCAAGGAGGACAAATCTGGAACTGGAAATGGGAGGAAGTGAGTCTTGAAGTAAACATATTATTGTTTTATTTATTTGTTTTACAGGAGCAGATACAGGGCACACTCAAAAGTCAGGGCCCCATTTTGCTGGGCACTGTGCATGTAGGATGTGTATAGGCCTGCTTATGGGAACAGGAGTCGGGGGAAGGAGGCAGTAGTCACAGAGCCTGGAATTGCAGACACTGCTCCTGCTACTGTGGCAGTGCTGAAACTCCAGGCCCCTTTGAAATGCCACCGCAGAGCGACTCTACCACTCCATGCAGTTCAGGAGGGGAGGCAGTGCTGTGGTCTGAACGGCACTAAAGTCTGACTGCCTTAGGCCCCACCCCTTCTGCCTTGGCCCTGCCCCTTTCAGGAGTGCAGAGTCAGCCCCCTCCCCACACACTGCAGACCCAGCTCCCCCCTCCCACTTTGCTCCAGAGCCCACGGTACCCAATTGGAGATGTACCACACCACCACGCTTGCTCCACAATCCCTCCCTGACTGCTCTGCCTAGCCCCACATGGGTCTGTGCCCTCATAGCCCTCCTTGTCCCAAGCCATGCTACACCCCGCCCATGCCACCTGTACCACCCTACAACCCCTAATACAGCAGGGCACAGACTATCCAACAAGTTCTTGGACTGCATTGGAGACAAATTTTTTATTCCAAAAGGTTGAAAAAGCTACCAGGGGAAGCTGTTCTCGATTTGATTTTAACAGACAGAGAGGAATTGGTTGAGAATTTGAAAGTGGAAGGCAGCTCGGGTGAAAGTGATCACGAAATCATAGAGTTCACAGTTCTAAGCAATGGTAGAGGGGAAAACAGCACAATAGAGATAATGGATTTCAGGAGGGCAGATTTTGGTAAACTCAGGGAGCTGGTAGGTAAGGTTCCATGGGAGGAAACACTGAGAGGAGAAGAAGCTGGGGAGAGTTGGCAGAAGGGACATTATTAAGGGCCCAAAAGCAAGCTATCCCACTGCATAGGAAAGATAGAAAATATGGCAAAAGACCACCTTGGCTTAACCAGGTGATATTGCATGATCTCAAAATTAAAAAGGAATCATATAAAAATGGAAACACAGACAAATTACAAAGGATGAATATATGCAAACAACGCAAGAATGCAGGAGCAAGATTAGAAAGGCTAAGGCACAAATTGAGCTCAAACTAGCTACAGGCATACACAGAAACAAGAAGGCTTTTTATAAATACATTAGAAACAAGAGGAAGACTAGGAATAGGGCAGGGCCATTGTTCAGTGAGGAGAGAGAAACAGTAACAGGGAACTTGGAAATGGCAGAGATGCTTAATGACTTCTTTGTTTCGGTCTTCACTGAGAAGTCTGATGAAGGAATGCCTAACACAGTGAATGCTAGTGGGAAAGGGGTAGGGTTAGAAGTTGAAATAAAAAAAGAACAAGTTAAAAATCACTTAGAAAAATTAGATATCTTCAAGTCACCAGGGCCTGATGAAATGCGTCCTAGAATTCTCAAGGAGCTGATAGAGGAGATATCTAAGCCTTTAGCTACCATTTTTGGAAAACCATGGGAGACACGAGAGATTCCAGAAGACTGGAAAAGGGCAAATATAGTGCCCATCTATAAAAAGGGGAATAAGAATAACCAAGGAAACTACAGACCAGTCATCTTAACTTCTGTGCCAGGAAAGATAATGGAGCAGGTAATTAAAGAAATCATCTGAAAGCACTTGGAAGGTGGTAAGGTGATAGGGAACAGCCAGCATGGATTTGTAAAGAGCAAATCATGTCAAACCAGCCTGATAGCTTTCTTTGATAGGATTACAAGCTTTGTAGATAGGGGAGAAGCTGTGGATGTGGTGTACCTAGACTTTAGTAAAGCATTTGATAAAGTCTCAGATGATATTCTTATCAGTAAACTAGGCAAATACAACCTAGATGAGGCTACTATAAGGTGGGTGCATAACTGGCTGGGTAACCGTACTCAGAGAGTAGTTGTTAATGGTTCTCAATCCTGCTGGAAAAGTATAACAAGTGGGGTTCTGCAGGGTCTGTGTTAGGACCGGTTCTGTTCAATATCTTCATCAACAGTTTAGACATTGGCATAGAAAGTACGCTTATTATGTTTGCAGGTGATACCAAGCTGGGAGGGGTTTCAACTGCTTTGGAAGACAGGGTCATAATTCAAAATGATCTGGATAAATTGGAGAAATGGTCTGAGGTAAACAGGATGAAGTTTAATAAGGAGAAATGCAAAGTGCTCCACTTGGGAAGGAACAATCAGTGTCACACATACTGAATGGGAAGAGACTGTCTAGGAATGACTACAGCAGAAAGGGATCTAGGGGTTATAGTGGACCACAAGCTAAATATGAGTCAACAGTGTGATGCTGTTGCAACAAAAGCAAACATGATTCTGGGATGCATTAAAAGGTGTGTTGTGAACAAGACACGAGAAGTCATTCTTCTGCTCTACTCTGCACTGGTTAGGCCTCAGCTGGAGTATTGTGTCCAGTTCTGGGCACCGCAGTTCAAGAAAGATGTGGAGAAATTAGAGAGGGTCCAGAAAAGAGCAACAAGAATGATTAAAGGTCTAGAGAATGTGAAGAAAGGCTGAAAGAATTGGGCTTGTTTACTTTGGAAAATAGAAGATTGAGGGGGGACATGATAGTGGTTTTCAAGTATCTAAAAGGGTGTCATAAGGAGGAGGGAGAATACTTGTTCTTCTTGGCCTCTGAGGATAGAACAAGAGGCAATGGACTTAAACTGCAGCAAGGGAGGTTTAGGTTGGACATTAGGAAAAAGTTCCTAACTGTCAGAGTGGTCAAACAGTGGAATAAATTACCAAGGGAGGCTGTGCAATCTCCATCGCTGGAGATATTTAAAAACAGGTTAGATAGATGTCTGTCAGGGATGGTTTAGACAGTATTTGGTCCTGCCATTCAGGCAGGGGGCTGGACTCAATGGCCTCTCAAGGTGCCTTCCAGTCCTAGCATTCTATGATTCTATGATTCTCCACACAAACTCCCATGGCCCTGCTACTGCCCCCATAGCCATCCCAGTGCAGCAGCCATGCCACTGTTGCCAAAAGCCTTTCCGGACCTGACCCCTCTCAGTTCCCATCCAACCCATCTTTCCCCACAGCCTACCACCAATCCACCTCCTTCCCTGCACAGTCCACCCCATTTATAGAACCTTCATCTCCCATGTGTGCCCCCTTGCCCTCAGCCATGCCACCAACCACCACCTACAACAAATGCATCACACCACCAAAATTGTCTCTACTTCAGACAGCTTCTAATTAAAACTAATAAAAGTGGAGAGCCAGCTGACTTGAGCCACGGTTACTTAGTAACATGTGGTGGCGATGAACTTGTGACATTTCTCTGTCTCTTTCTCTCTCTCATTATTTATTTGTTCCATTATCTTTCCTGGTACAGAAGTTAAGCTGAGTGGTCTGAACTTTCTTAGGATGTTCTTATTTCCCTTTTTATGGATGGGTGCTGTATTTGCTCTTTACCAATCTTTTGGAATTCTGTATTCCACGACTTTTAAAAGATAATCGTTAATGGTGCAGATCTCCTTAGTCAGCTCCTTGAGAATTCTCGGATGTATTTCTCAGGTCCTGGTGACTTAAAGACAACTAACTTATATAATTAATTTTAACTGTTCTTTTCTTACTTTAGCTTTTGAACTTACCCCGTTTTCTCTATTATTCACTATTGTAGGTGTCCAGTCACCATCAACCTTCTCGCTAAGAACCAAACAAAGAAATCATTAAGTGCCTTCACTATTTACACAGTGTCTATGTCTATGATTGTTTTTCCCTCTCCAGTGAGTAATGGCTTTACCCTGTTTTTGGTCTTCTTTTTGCTTCAAATGTATCTGTAGAATGTTTTCTTGTTGCCCTTTATGCCTCTGGCTAGTTTGATCTTGGAGACACACATCTCATAGAGCTGGAAGGGACATTGGGTGGTCATCAATTCCAGTCCCTTGCCCTTTTGACAGAAGCGAGAAGCACCCCAACACATTTTTTTTAAATCTCTGCCCCAGCTCTCTAAATATCCCTCTCAAGGATTGAGCTCATAGCCCTGGGTTTTGTTTTGTGCCTCGGCATTTCTAATTTTGCCTTTAAATACATGTGCTATTTGTTTTTATTCACCTTTTGTAATTTGACCTAGTTTCCGCTTTCTGTAGGGCCCCTTTTTGATTTGTAGATGATTCAAGATCTCCTGGTTAAGAATGGTTGTCTCTTGCCAGGTGATTCAAGATCTCCTGGTTAAGAATGGTTGTCTCTTGCCATATTTCCTATCTTTCCTGCTCAGTGGAATAATTTGCTTTTAAGCCCTCAATACTATCTCTGACAAACTAACAATTGTCTTCCATTGTTTTTCCTCTGAGATTTGTTTCCAATGTGATCTTATCTACTAACTCCCTGAGTTTTCTAACGTCTGCCAATGAGGCAGAAGCATACGCTGAAATGCATTGTCTTCCTTTGGTTCTCCCTCCTGCCATTCCTTAGAATTATGAATGCTACCATCTCATGACCACTTTCACCCAACCTCCCTTCCACTTTTAAATTCTCAATTAGTCCCTCCCTATTTGTCAAAATCCATTCTGGAACAGTCTCTCCCCTACCAGCCTTCTCCACCTTCTGAAATAAAATAAAGGCCTGCAGTGCACTCCAAGAACCTGTTGGATAATCCATGCTGCTCTGTTATTTTCCTACACAAGTCCTCAATAAGCACCCAGACTTGTGCTTTGAATGAATTTGTTGATTGTTTAAAAAAATCCTTTTTTACCTCTTATTTCTGGTTAGATTGTCTGTAGTATACCTGCATCATGACATCACCCTTGTGTTTAACTCTTTTTACCCTGACACAGAGACTCTCAACAAGTCTTTCTCTGATGTCTATCTCAACTTCAGTCCAAGTGTATACGTTTATAATATATAAGGCGACATCTCCTCCCTTTTCCCCTGCCTATCCTTCCTGAGCAAGCTGTACCCTTCTACACCAATATTCCAGTCATGAATATTATCTCACCAAGTCTGTGATGCCATCTATATCATAGATGTGTTTCTTTACTAGCCTGTTAAGTTTTTTTCCCATTTATTCCCCATACTTCCTACATTAATATACTGACATCTAAGATACTGGTTTGATTTTTCCCAGTTCTGTCTTGTTTCTCTTTTATCCCTGCTATTACAGCCCATGGTTCCCTAAATTCTGGTCCTTCTCCGAGGTCTACATGTTTTTGACTTACCTGTGGGCTTTGGTCACCTGTCTCCTTCAAGCCTGATTTAAAGCCCTCCTCACTAGCTTAACCAGTCTGTCAAATATGCTGTTCCCCTTCTTCAGACAATTGAACCCATTTCTGCTCAGTAGTTCTTTCTAGAGCAGCAACCTGTTGTTAAGTTGAACCCCTACTGGTAACATCATCTTCACAGCCAGGCATTCACCTCCAGGATGTACCTGTCTCTGCCTGGGCCCCTACCTTTGACCAGAAGGACCAAAGGGAACACCAACTGTGCTCTGAACTCCTTCACTTGTACTCCCAGAGCCCTGAAATCACTTGTGATCTGCTGAGGGTCACACCTCACAGCACCTTTAGTGCCCACATGGGTGAGTAGCATGGGGTAGTAGTCAGAGAGTTGGCCAGTCCTCAACAATACCTCCATAATATCTGAGATACAGGCCCCCGGCATGCAGCACACTGTGGCTGGGTCTCCTGCCCCAGCTTGCTCCCAAGGGCTCTTGCGATGCCCTCAGGGCTCTCCAGCCCCATCGGCCCTCAGTAGTCTAGTCCCAGTTTGCAGGCTTCAGGCCTCAGTGGTCTAATCCCAGTTTGCAGGGTTCAGTGGCCTAGTCCCAGTTTGCAAGTTTTACGAACTCATCAGGCATCTGCAGTCTAGTCCCAGTTTACAGGCCTTTCAGCCAAGTTAGGCCTCAGTGGCCTAGGTTCTCCCTGCCTTAGGCTCACAGGAAGGAGGGGGTTGGGGAGCTTGGGCCCACCCACTCCACCAAGCTCCAGCCCAGGGCCCTGTTGGTGGTGTGTGTGGGACCCCAGCCACCAGCTCAGCAGGGATCCTCACTGCAACACGCTGAGCTCACTGGCCACCTTCCCAGTTCCACCACCCTGGGCTACTTCCTAACCCATTCCTGGTGCAGTTCGCCATCTCCACTCTGGCCATGCTCCCTCCAGCTGCTCCTGCTGTGGACTGCTCCTCTGGTGGGGGGCTGCCATCACTGTCACTGCTGCTGCTCTTCAGGCGGCTGTGGCTGCTGCTGCCACTGCTCAGGTGGTTGTTGTGGCTGCTCCTCAGGCAGATGTGGCTCGCAGGTTTCTGCAGGAGCTCCTTCCCCCTTGCTGGTCAGCCTCAATTGCCAGGCTTCCCCAGCCTTTATATCTGGTCTACAGATGCAGCATGCCCAGCAGGGCCTTGGGGGTGGGGCCTTTTCTCACCCCCCTGTTCAGTGTGGGGTTGGTACACCCTGCCACACATGCCAACCAGTATGTCGGGTCAGGGTGACATATGTGTGCCTCCATACCCCTCAGAAGAGAGTCTCCAACCACCACTACCCTATGTTTCCTTCTGGGAGTGGCAGCTGCAGACCTCTCTGCCTCTGGGTTACATGGCTACATGCTGTAGGGCTACATGCTGAAGGTAGTGATTCCTCCTTTTTCATTGCCAAGACAGCATAATGGTTCTCCATCAGTATGGCAGGTGGGTTAGGAGTAGGGATGGAGCACTGCCTGCTGCCAGAAGTAATCAGCTGCCAATACCCTCCATGTGACAGAGCCATGTCGTCCTCCTCCAGTGGTATGATTGTAGACTTCTAAAGCTGGATCTCTTACACAGCGTTGGATGCCTCCACATGAATACTCTCAAGGAATTCCTCAAGAGATGAGATGCTCCTTAACTTAGACATCTCTTCCTCGACCACCTGCTTCCCAAAAGATTCTACCAGCAGGTACCTTTGATACTGAATGGTTCACCCCAACCTAGCTTTCTGTGATTGGGAAGTACAGGCCACAATCTCTGAAAATCCACACCAGATCTGGACAGAGGCATCCATGGTTAGGTTGTCTGTCTGGAAGTCTATCTGCAGGTTGGAGGAGACAGAAGCAGCACTGGCACCAGTGCTGCAGCCCTTACTTAACGTAGCCCTTCCTACAGGCTCCTTGTTTGTAGTCTCCTGGTTGCTTAATCTCTGGCTTTGAAGACTTTCTCTCTTAGGTCAAGCCTACTTCTTCATTAACCATACAGGGTAAGGGTGATCATGAGGTTGACTGAGACTGATCAAAGGAACAAAATCTCAAACAGTCCCCATACAAACAACCCCAACTGACTCAGTAAGTGAAATAACTGAAATAACCTGAAAGAAAGAAAGAAAGAAAAACACAGAGTCAAGTTCACTCGCACCAAGGTTACTACACATACCTTGTTTATTCAGCCAGAAGAGCTCTCCCCACTCGCAGCCAAGTTCTTCTGTAAACTAAGGGTATGTCTATACAGCAGCCTTACTCCAAAATAAGCTATTCCAGAATAGCAACTCTGGAATAGTTTATTTCAAAATACCACTGCTACATGCAAAAATGCATTTCGAAATGGCATTTAGCTGTTTCAAAATACATTGTCTACACGTATTGAGCCTATTTCAGAAGAGAGCCATTAGATGCACTATGGCTTATTTTGAAATAGGCTCTATTCCCTGTGGCTGTCTCTACACGTGCCTCTCCTTTTCAGAAGGGGCATGTTAAAGAGGTGGTTCAGAACAGGTTAATGAGGTGCTGATATGCATATTTAGTGCCTCATTAGCATAATGGCGGCCAGTCATACTTTGAAAGTGCTGCTTTTGAAATACAGACTGTCTGTACAGATGCAGGTGCTTTGAAATGAACCCGACACTTTGAAATTTCCTTATTCCCAATTTGTTTTGGGAATGAAGGAATTTTGAAATGTGGCACTTATTTCGAAGCGCCTGTGTCTATACAGCCTGTCAGTGTTTTGAAAGCAGCACTTTGGAAGTGTGACTGGCCTCCACTAGGCTAATGAGGTGCTGAATATGCATGTCAGAACCTCATTAACCTGTTCCGAACTGCCTTATTAACATGCCCTTTCCTAAAGGGAGGGGCATGTGTGGACACAGCTTCTCTTCACAGTTATTTTGAAATAGGTTCTATTCCTCATGAAATGAGGTTTACCAGTTTTGAAATAAGTCAACCACTGTTGCAAATTTATTGCATCCTGTGGATGTTATGACAGTTATTTTGGAATATGGGCTGTTATTTCAGAATAACTCTGCTTTGTAGACCTACCCTAAGAAGGCATTTTATTTCTGGTTCCTCCTGTGTTTGTTGATCCTTGTAAATAAACAGGGTTGCACGAAATAAAATATCAGATCCTGTTGTTAATTTCTATGCCCAACTGGAACATCTCCAGACCCCAAACATTGATTAGCTGCTTGGGTCAGAAAGGGGCAACATTACATTGCTCCTAAACTTGCTCTGGGTGCCGCCTCACCACAGGCCTTCTCTCCAGTGGGGCCCTCTAGCAAGCTACTGCTTTCAGGCTCAGGCGTGGCAGAATCAGGAAACGCTTCCCCAGCTGCTTTTGTAACTGATGACCTGGAAATGGAATTCTTTTGAAATTTGCTCTCCTATTACTTATTTCTCGTGATTGTTTCCAGCACCACACTCTTCCTGTTTGTCACTCAGTGTGCACTACCTCTGGGAGAATGGGTGGATAATTTTTTTAAAAAAATCCTTCATATCCATATTTTAGGCAGAAAATTAACATTGTATTTAGTTTATATTTTTTTATAATTAAGATTCCAGTGCTTGCTTATTTCAAAGAAAGTGGAGTATGTTTCAGATTTTGTATGATAGATTTTATTCCTTCTTTGTCTCAGAAGATGGGACCTAGGTCATGCCTGTATGATAGATTCATGTTGCTTCTTTAGATTTGTTCATAGGAAACATGCTTCCTTCCAGATGAGTGCCATGTTTGTGAGTACTGGAGTCAACACGCTATTCTTATTTCTATTATAACTCATGTTAACTCCTATGTAAGTGCTAAACATTGTCATAGTTACATGTGTTCACACAATCTGCGGTTCAGAAACTATTGATTACACATCACTGGACAAGAGAAAATAACCTGTGTCTGTCTAGTTGGATTAACACACTGTACCCATGTTAGTGCCAGGATATTAGAGATACAAGGGGTACAAGAGGTATATTTTATTGAACCTACTTCAGTTGGTGTGAGAGAGAGAGAGAGAGAGAAAGGGAGAGAGAGAGAGAGTCTTTTTCAAGCTGCACACAGCTCTTTTTCAGGTCAGGGAAGTGAATTCCTCAGAGTGTTATTGCTAATACAAGGCAGACCAGATTGTTTGGCATAAGTAAATAAAACATATTTCAAAGGACCATTCAAGGTGAAGTGGCCTGTTCACACCCTTCCAGTCATAGGAAGGAGGATGCATGCTTTTGCAGGTGGGGGTGGTGTTAGCGGTTTAGAAATTGTTGTAATAAGACTTAAATCCAGAGTCTCTCTTCAGTCGGTGAGTTCAGTCTAGCATCTATCAAAGTCATGCATTTAAGCTCCCAGGCCTGTGTTTTGAAGGTGCCGTGCAGGGTTTGCTTTGATGGGGAGGACTGACCAGTCAGATATAGAGTGAGCATTTTGTGAAAAGTGTTCAAGTGGAGGGGCTGTGGTGGTTTTGTCTTTATCATTTTCCTGTGAATTCAATAGACAGCACAGCGGTTGTCTGGCTTCACCCACAATAGTTGCTGTTGGGGCATTTAGTGCCTGGCTGAGATGTGTCACATGTTGTGATAGGCATTGCTTATATTGAGTATAAGACAAATAAAGATAGTAGTAATAGGCATCCTTCAGTCTGCATAGACTATGGATCGCGCCCTTTATAGTTTCAATTGGGGACTTCATTTACAGCGTCTACTGTGACTATGAAGACCCACACGAGAGTGACAGTCCTTGCTGCATCTCTTGCAGATGTAGTGAGTGTCTGGCAAGTCCTTATTGTGCTTTCTGTGTGCTCGCTTCTCCTCTGCCAGCTGTCTGATCTTCATCTCGCCCTTCTGAAGGCCCTTGTGTAACCCCTGCCTCCATCTGCTGCGGTCATCTGCTAGTTCTTCCCAGTTGTCCAGCTTGATGTCTACCTCTCTGAGGTCTCTCTTGCAGACATCTTTGTAGCGCAACTGGGGGCGTCCGGGAGGTCTTTTGCCCGAGGCTAGCTCGCCATACAGGATGTCTTTTGGAATCCTTCCATCATTCATCCTGTGGATATGGCCAAGCCAGCAGAGCCGACGCTGCCTGAGGAGGGTGTGCATGGCTGGGATTCCAGCTTGCTCGAGGACGGGCGTGTTGGTCACTCTGTCCTTCCATGATATTCCAAGGATGTGCGTGAGGCAGCGCAAATGGAAGACGTTCAGCCTCTTTTCCTGGCGGGCATACAGGGTCCAAGTCTCGCTGCCATAAAGGAGGGTGCTGAGGATGCAGGCTCTGTAGACTTGCATTTTGGTGTGAGTGTACAGCTTGTTGTTATTCCACACTCTCTTGCTGAGTCTGGACAGAGTTGTGGCCGCTTTTCCGATCCTCCTATTTAGCTCAGTGTCCAAAGACAGGGTGCAAGTGATGGTGGACCCGAGGTACACGAACTCGTGGACGACCTCTAACGTATAGTTGTCAGTGCTGATCGATGGGGATTCAGCAACATCCTGACCGAGTACGTTTGTCTTCTTTAGGCTGCTGGTAAGCCCAAAGTCCTTGCACGCTTTGGAGAGCTGATCCAGCAGTTTTTGAAGCTGGTCTTCTGTGTGAGACACTACAGCAGCATCGTCTCGAACAGCATGTCTCTGATGAGGACTTCCCACACCTTAGACTTAGCTTTCAGCCTTGCAACGTTAAACAGTTTCCCATCAGATCTTGTGTACAGCAAGATGCCCTCTGTTGAAGATCCAAAGGCATGCTTCAGGAGGAGCGCGAAGAAGATCCCGAACAATGTCGGAGCAAGCACGCATCCTTGTTTGACGCTGCTCCTGATTCTGAAAGCATCCGATAATGCACCGTCATATTGGATGGTTCCTCTCATGTCTTCATGGAACAACTAGATCACCTTGAGTAACCGTGGAGGACAGCCTATCTTGTGGAGCAGTTTGAACAGACCGTCCCTGCTGACCAAGTCAAAGGCCTTGGTCAAGTCGATGAAGGCTGTGTAGAATGGCTTCCTCTGCTCCCTGCACTTCTCCTGCAGCTGCCTTAGAGAGAAGACCATGTCAACGGTAGACCTCTCTGCGCGGAATCCGCACTGCGATTCGGGGTACACCCTCTCAGCAATCTTCTGGAGTCTGCCAAGGATGACGCGAGCGAACAGTTTACCAGTGACGCTTAGAGGGGAGATTCAACAGTAATTGTTGCAGTCGCTTCTGTCTCCTTTGTTCTTATACAACATTACAATGTTAGTGTTGCGCATATCCTGTGGAACCTCACCCTCTTTCCAGCACAGGCACAGTAGCTCATGGAGGGGTTCCAGGAGTGTGTCCGCAGCACACTTGATTACCTCTGGTGGTATACCATCCTGACCAGGGGCCTTTCCTGCTGCAATGCTGTCGATGGCTATCTTCAGTTCATCCACAGTCGGTTCTTGATCCAGTTCGTCCATTACTGGTAGGAGCTCGATGGCATTGAGGGCTGCGTCAACCACAACATTCTCGCGGGAGTGCAGCTTGGAGTAGTGCTCAACCCAGCTCTCCATCTGTTTGACTTTGTCAGCGATGACTTCACCAGATTTGGATTTCAGAGGTGCCATCTTGTTCTGGGTGGGTCCTAATGCCTTCTTCATACCCTCGTACATTCCTCTGAGATTACCAAAGTCAGCACAGGTCTGGATGCTGCTGCATAGCTGGAGCCAGTGGTTGTTGGCACAGCACCTGGCTGTCTGCTGTACTGTTCTTCTGGCCACTTAAAGTACTTGCTGGGTACTCTGGCTCCGTGAGCATTTGTACTCCAGGAGTGCAGCGCGCTTCTTTTCAATGACTGGAATCATCTCATCGGAGTTAGCTTCGAACCAATCGTTCGTGTTTCTAGCTCTTCTTCCAAACACTGACAAGGCCATGTTGTAAACTGTATCCCTCAGATGTTGCCATTTGGATGTCACATTGGCCCCCCCAGGGCCTCTGCGCAGATTTTCCTGGAGGGTCCCTCTGAACTTTTCAGCTTTCTCCAAGTTTGCCATCTTTCTGGAGTCAATGCAGGGCCTTCCAGCAGGTTTAGAGCGCTACAGCTTCTTGGGTCTCAGCTTGAGCATGGAGCAAACTAGCGAGTGATCTGTATCACAGTCAGCACTATGATAGCTGTTTGTCAGAAGGACGTTTTCGAGGTTATTACGCCCAGTGATGACCACGTCTAGTTGATGCCAGTCCTTCGAACATGGGTGTCTCCATGACACTCTGTGCTGTGGCTTCGTTTGGAAGAATGTGTTTGTGATGCACAGATTGTGGTATGTGCACAGTTCAAGTAGACGCTGTCCATTGTCATTCATTTTTCCCACACCGAAGTGTCCTAAGCAGGAAGGCCATGAGGCCCAATCAGCTCCAACTCTTGCATTGAAGTCACCCAAGATGTACAGTTGTTCACAAGCAGGTATTTGCACTACAGCAGCACTAAGCATGTCATAGAACTTGTCTTTTACTTCTGGTGTGGCGTACAGGGTTGGAGCATAAGCGCCGATCAGGTGGACGGGACCGGTGCAAGTTTGAAGCGTGATCCGAAGAAGTCTTTCTGATCCTCCCATGACTAATTCTACCATTTGTAGAAGGGTGTTTCTGACAGCAAAGCCAACACCATGCTCTCCGGGTTCTTCTTGGGCTTTACCCTGCCAGAAAAAGGTGTAGTCCTTTTCCTTTAGAGATCCCGAATCTGTGAGCCGTGTCTCTTGCAGTGAAGTGATATCAACTCGGAGCCTCTTCAGTTCCTCGTTGATGACAGCAGTCTTTCGGGTGTCACTGGTGGCCTGAAGATCTTCAGTCAAGCCGGTCAGCATGGTCCGCACATTCCAGCAAGCAAGCTTAAATTGTTGATGTTTCTGATTTCTTGTTGATTTTCTTATTGTTTTGCCTGGTGCCCAAATTTCAGTCACTTGTCAGGTTCAGGAACCTTAAGCCTCACACACCCAGCGAGGCAGGTGAACTGTGGTGGGACAGTACCCTACTGGCTGGGGGCTGCCCAGCTTGAGGCGGGCGGTGACTGTCCAGTGAGATGCGAGGATCTCTCCCACCGTCAATGGCAACCCCTGGCGCTCATTCTCTATGCCAATCAAGCAAGAGCTTATAACCGGTATCTGTTGCCTCCCATGTTGATGCAACACTGTTCAGCAATGCTGGAGTACCTCTCTGGGCGCGAGCCTGGGCACTTATTATGGAGACTCTGGGCTGCCCAGACACCAGTGTCCCCCTCTCGGCTTTACTGATATAGTCCAAAGGAGAGGATAACCTCCACGTCTGGTACCAGCTCAGCTGCAGGAGTTACCGGGACAGTGCCAGAAGTTGACACCGAACCGCCTTTGGACTCCACTCCAGATTTTCTGTCAGGGTTTACTCCCTTAGCCTTTTTCCTTCCCAGGATAACCCACAAGACAAGTAAAGAGGGCACCACAATGGGCACTACTGTATCCCATGCTTCCCTGCTAGCACACTGTCATGCATTGACCCAGGCCTGCGGCTACTCAGAAGGTAAGCTGTGTAAATGTCCTTTAAAAATTATATGTATTGATACTTATATTAAGCAGAACATACTGTACCTTATGTTGGGAGAGCACTGAAAATGCTTTGTTTCCAGGCTTAAAGTGGCAGTTTAATGGCTTGTAATGAGATATACAGCACAAGAAGGAGAGACTTTCAACTTCATCCACAGGATGTATAAAGTAGCTGTAATCCAAAACCCTTATTGGCCTTGCTCAGTTGTTTGTATCTGTCCATCTTTTGCCATCTAGTTGTATACTGTTGAGAAAATAAGTATTTTTATGGCCATATATGTGTTAGCAACATGTTAATTAAGATATAAATCAGATTAAATAGAATTAAGATTTGCTGTATGGACAATCCAGGTACATCCTACAACTCTGAAAGGGTTAACCACCAACAACGTCTGGTGATCAAACTGAATGCTTCATAGTATTAGAGGGATCAGTTTCTTTATTGTATTATTAATATGTGGCCTTTTTTCTATATGGCTAATAGTAGTGTGTTTCTAATGCTCGTGTACTGTTAGAGTAACTGAATGTGCAGCAAATAAGCCAATGCAGGGGAGTTGGGGAAGGGAGGCATTAATGGGTCACATTGACATAGTAGGCTTTTGCCAACATTTTCCAATTTTTGATCAGTCTTTAAGCCCAAATAAATTTGTCCACATCAATTTGTGTTAAAAAATACATTCATATAAACTTGCATAAACTTATTAGATGTAGCCATTATTATTGGCAGTCATCATGTCAAACTGATCTGATAGCTTTCTTTGATAGGATAACAAGCCTTGTGGATAGGGGAGAAGTGGTAGATGTGGTATACCTAGACTTTAGTAAAGCATTCGATATGGTCTTACATGATATTCTTATCTAAAAACTAAGCAAATGAAATCTAGATGAGGCTACTACCAGGTAGGTGCATAACTGGCTGGATAACCGTACTCAGAGAGTAGTTCTTAATGGTTCTCAGTCCTGCTGGAAAAGTATAACAACTGGGGTTCCTCAGGGATCTGTGTTAGGATTGGTTCTGTTCAATATCTTCATCAATGATTTAGATATTGGCATAGGAAGTACGCTTATTAAGTTTGCAGATGATACCAAGCTGGGAGGGTTAGCAGCTGCTTTAGAGGATAAGGGTTATAATTCAAAATGATCTGGATAGATTAGAGAAATAGTCTGAGGTAAGCAGGATGAAGTTTAAAAAGAACAAATGCAAAATGCTCCACTTGGGAAGGAACAATCAGTTTCACGCATACAGAATGGGGAGAGACTGTCTAGGAATGACTACAGCAGAAAGGGATCTAGGGGTTATAGTGGACCACAAGCTAAATATGAGTCAACAGTGTGACGCTGTCGCAAAAAAAAGCAAACATGATTCTGGGGTGCATTAACAGGTGTGTTGTGAACAAGACATGAGAAGTCATTCTTCCGCTCTACTCTGCGCTGGTTAGGCCTCAGCTGGAGTATTGTGTCCGGTTTTGGGCACTGCAATTCAAGAAAGATGTGGAGAAATTAGAGAGGGTCCAGAAAAGAGCGACAAGAGTGATGAAAGGTCTAGAGAATGTGACCTATGAAGAAAGGCTGAAAGAATTGGGCTTGTTTAGTTTGTAAAAGAGAGGATTGAGGGGAGACATGCTAGCGGTTTTCAGGTATCTAAAAGGAAGTCATAAGGAGGAGGGAGAAAACTTGTTCTTTTTGGCCTCTGAGGATAGAACAAGAGGCAATGGACTTAAACTGCAGCAAGGGAGGTTTAGGATGGACATTAGGAAAAAGTTCCTAACTGTCAGGGTGGTCAAACAGTGGAATAAGTTGCCAAGGGAGGTTGTGGAATCTCCATTGCTGGAGATATTTAAGAACAGGTTAGATAAATGTCTATTGGGGATGGTTTAGACAGTACTTGGTCCTGCCATTGGGGCAGGGGGCTGGACTTGATGGCCTCTGAAGGTCCCGTCCAGTCCTAATATTCTATTCTATGTGTAGCACCCATGGATCTTGAAAGTTTTTTGTGGGGGGAAGGTTCTGGTCATTGTAGCAGCACAGATGGTTTCAGGTTTTTGTATCCATTGTTCCAGCAGCATCTGATGCTTCATTGAGTTGATACGTTGTGGTCTGTGTGAAACTTTCTTGATGAGCATGGAGAGGTTTGGGTGGCATGGGTTGCGGGGGGTGCTTGATGATAGAAATGGGAGTTTAGAAACTATTTCTTTCACAATATGATCCCCATTGAGTATAGGCTGTAGATACCTTTTATGGGTTCTAGTGTGGGGTAGTAGGTGTCAGCTACGGATGTGCAATTGAATAGGTTTTTTTTTCTGAAGTTTAACAGTTTCTCTCAAGGTATTTGGGTGGCCCATTGAAGCAACAAAACTTGATAACAATATATAACCCCACTACCTGCTTTTACCTTTGTACTTTCCCTCCTATGACTGGTGAAGTGTTAAATGAGTTACTTCATCTTGAATGGTTCCTTCATATCCTAACAATCTGTTCCACTTTGAATTTAGCAATGACCCTCTGATAATTTACAAGAGCTGACAGAGAGCTCTGTGTAAGGTGGACAGCTTGACTCTCTCAGCAAAAAAAAAAAAAAATGACCTCACTCACCTTGTCTCTCTTGTTGCAACAACCACCTTCTTCAGTCTTTCTTCTCCTTGTGTGGGTGTAGGTGTAGGGGTATGTGTGAAATTCAAGTATCAGAAGGACAGCCATGTTAGTCTGTATCTTAATTCACAAAAGCTTATGCCCAAATAAATGTTAGTCTTTAAAGTGTCACAGGACTCCTTGTTTTGTATATGATTCAGTTTAAATTAAGATTTAAGAAGCAAGAAGTGTTATTACTTGAGATGCAATGGTAACCTTTTTATAACAAACTACCATGAAGCAAAACAAACATTTATGAGTCTATCAAATATTTAACACCCAGATATGTTTCTGTAACTTTAGGGTGACATTTTTAACGGTTAATTAGAAATATGGTCTTTTTTTTTTCTAAATACCACTTAAGTTATTAGGCACCAAATGCAAAACCTATGAAACTCAATGAATATACTCCAATTTGACTTCAAAGTAGGTTTTCTAACAACTGCTGCCGGAGGAGTGATTTCTGGCAGAGGTAGACAGACTGGCTCTTGTCTTGGTAGCTCACTAAAAAGAACAGTGTGGACGTTGACAGCAGCTTGAGTTAGCCATTTGAGCTTGGGAACCAGGAAATTACACAGGGCTGAACTTGAGCAGCTAACCTGAGTTGCTACCTGTTCTGCAATATCCACACTATGATTTATACCAGTTTGAGCAAAGCTAACACAAGGCTGCCACATGAGAGTCACTTCAGTGTAGATGTAGGTTGAGCCCTAACATGGGGAGCAGAATATCCTAAACCTTCTTACTGTGAGATTGTGGGATTCTCACAGCTTCCCCTGAAGTGTCCCCTGGACACTGTCAAAGATGAATACTGGACTAGATAGACCTTGGGTGATCCACTCTGACAATTCCTACAGTCTTATGTTCCTATTGTCATGATTTTTATAGGAGAAGAGCTAATCATGTTGTTAAGATGGTGAAAGTCCAGTGCTGAACAGAAATGTGGTATGTGTCTTGCTAAGGCTGAAGGTAAGACAAGTCAACATATAGGCGTAAGTGCAGAATAGGAAAGGAAAAGCAAAGTAAGAAGAAAACCAAGGCAGGTTAATGGTTCTAGCCAATTCACTTTTCCATGTAAAATTGTTGATTTGGACCTATAAGACCCTAAAAGTACAGAAGCTGGAGCCTTAATAGAAATGGCAGGGAGCAGGGCCACCAATGGGAGGGCCAAGGAGGCAATTGCCTCAGAGCCCAGCAATTTAAAAGGGTCACCACCAGCGTGGCTGACAGCCACCATGGGCCCTGGGGCAAGGTGGTAGGAAGGCCCAGTTTCATGCCCCAGAAGAGGCAGAGCCAAAGGTAGAAGGGGGGTGGGTCTGAGGACAGTCAGCCCTCAGCCCCACTGGGCTGCCCCCCAAGGCTCCCTCAGAGCTGTGTGGAGTGGTGGAGCAGCACTGCCACTGAACTTCAAAGGTGCTTCAAGCTCAGGCCCCTGACACTGCCCAAGTGGTAGCGGTGACAGCCAGAGCTCTGTGCCCTTTTGCAATGCCAGGCCCTGGGGCAACTGCCCTCTTTTCCTATCCCCCTTGGAAGGCCTGGTTAACACTACTACCACAGCAACACCTGTAGCCAGGGCCCTTTAAATTACTACCAGAGACTCGCATGGTGCAGTTCAGATGGCACTGAGGGTTGGCTGGGCCAGGCTAGACCCTAGACACGCCCCTTCAACCTAAGGCCTTGCCCATTCCTGGGGCGGAGCCCCCTTCCCCCACATGTTACCCATGACCCAGCAAAGTCATTGCCAGCCCTGGCAGGGAGCTGTCAGCAAGACATTTCCAATGAGGGTCTCCTCCTTTTGGAAATTTGCTCCCCCCAAACTTGCTGTAAAATAGCCTATATTGGTTGAGCTTCAACATATATCTCAAGGCTCACCCATTTCCTGGGCTTCGAGAAGGATGAAAATATATGATGAGACATGTGGGAGTTCAGGTGGTTTTTAAGGTGTGAGGATCATTGCGCTTTTTTTTTTTTGTACTGCATGACTTTGTATGTGATTATGTTTTAGCATGGTGCTAGAGAACTTGGGAAGGAGATTTCCTTTGTTTTCATTTAAAAATTGAAATATATAAACTTTGAACAATCAATTTAACCAATTTCAGCTCAGTTCTGCGTTGGTCTTTTTCCAAATTCTGACATTTCTTAAAGGAAATTCTACCAAATCTCTACTATGGACATATTGCAGTTCCTCTCTGAATTGTTTCTGCAAATTTTCTACTGGGGAGGCTAGTGTAATCCTAAGGAGAAATATAGGAATTCAGATCATTCATGGAGAGAGTAACTATTTACAATTCTTGCTCTTTGTGATGATAGTTATTTGGAACTATCTGGTCTGTCTCCAATGTGGGTAATTAAATCTCACCTGTTAAAAATTTCCCTAGTGTTTCTATTGGAGAAATCTTTCACCTCTTCTAAAATTTCCCCATAACTGCCCTGTACCACTGTTGATATGATAACAATATGTCCAATGAGAACAGGGACTCTACTGCTTTGGACAGACATAGGAAAGCATAATCTTTGTTTCAAAGAACTTACAGTGTAACTAGACAAATGTACAATAAACAATGTGATTGCAGTCATAGCTGGCAAGCACCATGTTATTTCCAATTTACCTGTTTTATTAAATATCTTATGCATTCAAAGCACCGAGATAACAGGTGTAGAGAATAGAACATAAAAATAAATATATTACATGCTGCAACTCAATGACATACATTAGGGCACATCACAAGTCCACCTTCATTGATTTAGAGTGAAGCCTGAATGCTAATGATCAAACACCACATAAGCTAGTCCATAAGGATGATGGTGTATGAAACATAACCGGTGATCAGAGATTTATGCAAGATTAGATTCACTGAGGCCGTGCAATGTAAACACCTGTGATATGAAACTTTGCTGCAATCTATAATTGAGGCAGATGGGTCCTTTGAAAACATTCTTACCTCTGGAACACAAATGGTGGGTCCAAATATCACACTGGGACTTAGACTCAAAAATGCTGACAATGCACCTTAAGGCTAGGATAGTGCTGCTGTGTTAGAGGTGCTGGCCTGCTGAGGAGATGTTAAACAGAGATCCATTCATCCTGAGGCAGTATTTTAAAAGTTTAGAGATAACCCCAGCATCCAGCTGGCCTGCATTCCCTCGCTCAGTGAAATGGATTCCAATGTCCAGAATTCCATGAGTTATTGGTGGATGCTTAATAGATACTCAGTGTGCCTGCACAGACACTATATTACCAGGAATGCCCTTGCTAGGTATAAAACACCTTGGGAATCTTCTGGGCCTTTCTGTGCTAGAGTGCACTACTTTTCTCTTCATATACTCAAAATTCCAGCAAATGGAAACAGATTTTCCTTTATTATATGTTTGGTGTTTCCTGAATTGGGAAATAATGATACTAATTAACATATTTTTTGCTCTTTCTTTCCAATTTAAAGCATTAAACACTGAAATGCGCAACCAATATATTTAAACAGGGTTCATTCCAGGTTAACCCATAGGCTGTTAATGACACCACCGTGTGAAGACCCTCCCTAACTTACTCAACCCTCAAGAGATCAAATAGAAAGTTAGCAGAGCGGAGTAGATTAGATGTGATGGATGTGTGTGTGTAAATCACTTCCTCAGAGCTAAACTGAATTGTTCAAATTCACTCACTGGCAACAAACTGCAAAGGTTCTCACAGATACTCTTCATTAAGAATTATAGGTTGAGATCAAGAAAACGGCTGGGAAACTAGGTAATATAGCACTAGGGTAAAAGGCAGCAATTCAAATAGTGAATGAATAAAAGAAATGAATATGGTCCTTGTCATCTGATACGCACTTTTTGTCCCTTAGACTCCTGGTTGGGTTGCTTTACTTTAGTATTTAATGGATTGCAGGTAGCTGTATTCAAACAGGAGTAAATAAAGCAAACAAACAACAGCAAAACTTTTGACAAAGGAAGAAGGAATGCCATGGCTTTTTAAGAAGTGGCTTGTTAAGTTATTAAATAAAATTCAAATGTGCATAATAAAATCACAAAAAGAACATTTCTATAAAATGCCACCCACACTTTACCATGGTTTTAGTGTGTTTTTATTGTTCTGATAGAATGATTGAATAGATATAGTCTGTGTCTACACTACAAAAATAACTTCGAAGTTGCTTACTTCAAAGTACAACTTCAAGGTAAGCAACTTTGAACTAGAGTGTCTACAAACACCCTACTTCAAAGTTAAACTTCAAAGTAGGGCACTGCTCCATTCCCAGGAATAGAGTAAGGACTTGGGCTTCCTACTTTGAAGTTAACTTGGAAGTCTGGGAAAATGTGTGTAGACTCTTTGCTGGCTACTTCAAAGTCATGCCCAATTTGAAAGTTAACTTCAAAGTTATTTTCTAGTGTAGATGCACCCATAGTGACATCAAGGGCATTCTTCTTGTAGTTTATTACCATGTCTTTTCAAGCCTGTGGTTTTAGGGTCTAATTCTGTAGTTCTAACAGAGGAAAAATTCGTTGATTCCAGTATCAGGTAAAGACCAGAAGAAGAAGTCCTTAATCATCACATTTAGCCACATTTAGGCTGTGTCTAAACTAGAAAGTTCTTTTGAAAGATTTTTCGAAAGAAAGGGCTCTTTTGAAAGATCCCATGGAGCATCTACACACAAAAAGCGCTTTCAAAAGTAAATCAGACGAACACTGTGCTGCTTTCAAAATTGCTCTCCCTTTCCTGTTTCAGGAAGAGTGCCTTCTTTCAAAAGAAAATGTGTGTAGATGCTTCACAGGGCCCTTCTTTTGAAAGAGCAGCCCTCCTTGGGCCTGATTTTTCAATCTCTGGTCTGTTGTTTTGAAAGAATGGGGAATGTGTGGATGCTGTCTTCTGAAAGAGCAGATCACTCATTTGATCCGCTTTTTTGTGTGTGGACACACTTTTCGGAAAGAACATCTTTTGGAAAAGATCTTCCAGAAGAGCTTCTTTCAAAAGATCTCTGTAGTGTAGCTGTAGCCTTGGATAAATTCTGCTCTCACTTACATTATTGTAATTTTGTAGATATTAATGGATCGCACCAATGTAACCGAAAGCTGAAATTGGTGCAATAATTGAATTTTTTCATAAATAAATCCAAATCTAATTTACTTACTTTTCTTGGCCATAATTTTCTATCATTTTCTGTTTAAAACTGTTGCTTATATTTTATTTTCTAGATTGCAAATTCTGCCCTTTCGTCACCATCGAGTAGCAGCTTTTCTTTTCCTGATATCCCTATTTAATTTCTTTTCTCCTTGCTTGAATCCAAGGGATGGGAAGACTACATTTTTGGGAGAGGCCCATTGCAATATTGCCGCATGCTTCTCTGTACATTTTGCCTATGTTGTTTTGCTGAGGGCATTACATGTGTGATGGTAATGGAAGGCTAACCTGCTGCTTATACTTCCCCTTTCATAGGTACAGGTACATGTGTGGTCAGGCAGAGTAGAATGGGTCCCAGTCCTCCAGTAGCACTGAATGTTTCCTGCAAGGTACTAAACATTCTCAGCTTTGATTGACTTGTCAGTAGGATTGAGGGTTCTCAGCATTTTTGGAAGACGTTTAGATCCTTACAGGCTAAGGATCTAGTTCTTAATCTTTTCTAATTGTTTAGGCACAAAATCTAGTCACCAGAACTTGGGACATGTATTTTGACTGGAGTCACATATAATCTGTGGGAGGAAGCAGGGAAGTAATTCTGCCATTAAAGCTACTGTTGACAATAGGAGCGTTCCAGAAATGGGTTTCCAGCCCAGTCTCTGTAGCTCTAGCGTTCCTCGTCTGTGGAAGGAAAGACTGGCGGCTCCAAGCAGTGGCAGATTCTCCAGCCCTACACCTCTGTTGGCTCACTTCAAAAGACTCCCTTGGAGCTGTACTCAGTTCTACACAGAAGGTGCATGCCACATGCTTGTTTCCTACCAATATTATTTCTTTCTCTTTTGAGCAGTAGAACATCCCTCAGGAATGTACATGCAACACGTGCGCCTTAATGTGACATCCTCAAGTATTAATGAATGCATCATATCCAAAGTATAGTTTGTGATTTCTCCAGATAAAATACTATATTCATCTCTTATTTCCTCCTGCCGTTAATCCAGTTCCCTGTTGCTGATCTTCTTTCTTCCTCACTGTACACAGAGCTCATCACTCTCTTCTTTTAAGTTGGTCTTTGTCTCTTGTTCTGAATGTTGGCTATGAAGATAACAAGCATGTGAAAGGTAGGAGATTTATGTTTAAGTCCAAGTGGACAGCTCATCGTGGAAATACTGAGTCAGAAAAATAGCCTTTACATTTGCACTCTGAGTCTGCAAACACTTACGCACGTGCTTTATGTTAAACACATTACTTCCATTGAGGTCAATTAAAATTAAGCACATGCATGCATAAGTGTTTGTAGGATCATCGTCTTAATTCTGAATGTTGTTAGTTCTGTGATTCCTCTTTTCTTTGTGGGAGTAGCTTCTATATTGTAGGTCCAGGGTCTATAAGGATATGTCTACACTACAGCGTTATTCCAGAATAGCTTATTCCAGAGTTGTTATTCCAAAATAAACTATTCTAGAATGTATCCACACTACAGGGAAGCCACCAAATAAGCAAAACTTATTCCAAAATAGTGTGTCCACACATAATAGGGCATATTTTAGAGTACCTCCAGGGGCACTAATCCAAAATACTATGACTACACAGCAGCTTCATTTCAGAATAAGCTATTTCAGAATAGTTTATTTCAAAATAGCTCCTATTCTCTGCCTACATGGCCCCCATTCTGAAATATCTGTTTCAGAATAGGCACTGTTTCCTGTAGAATGAGGCTGACCAAATTTGAAATAAGCTGTCTGCTATTTTGAAATTTATTTCAAAATAATGGTTGCATTGTGTAGTCACTCACAAAGTTATTTTGGAATAGCGGCCATTATTCTGAAATAACTTTGCCATGTAGACATACCTTAACAGTAGTCTCTGGTGCTCAGATGGCAGCTTGATATCAGTGGAGGCTAAAGTCAGCTATTGATCCACTATGAGCACAGGCTGTGGCAACTCACTTCTCCTTCCATGTGTCTCAGCTGGGGCATAAAGAGCCACTCTTGGGTCATTTCTACACATACCAGTTTCTCCAAAAGTGGCATGCTAATAAAAGGCCTGAAATATGCTAATGAGGCGTGGATGTAAATTCCCCACGCCTCATTAGCATAAAGTCACATGATTTGGAGTCCAGAAGAGGGTCTTCCGGACTCCAAAACAGCATGTAGAAGTGTGGCCCCTGGGGGCTCTTCCGGAAGGAGGTCCTCCTTCCGGAGGCCCCTTATTCCCGAAAATTTTCAGGCGAGAGTGTCATGTGTAGAAACGGCCTTGGAGTAAGAGAAACAGTTTAATCTTCATGTACATTTAACTGATGCCTCCTCTGCAGAGACTGCCAGTAAAAATGACATTCTTGTCATTTTTTGGCTGCATTTGAAAAATATAAGCTTCTGAGCAGATTCAAATAACTCCAGAGTTTCCCTTTTACAGAATCATGTCCTCAGTGACAACTGGTGAGTGACATGTTGGCCAACCACCATTTGCAACAGCTGAATTTGGCAACAAAAAGGCTGAAACCTGACTTTGTAATGGACCTGCTGACAGAGCCTTTACTACAGCAGCATTAGCAAATGCTGTTTTAACAAGTGTATGGAGGAGCACAGTAAATTACTATTCAAAGCCAACCGATGTCGTTTCCTTCTCTGTGCTGTAGAAAAAAAAACAAGCGTGTCTTTGTGCATGAGACAGTAATTGCCGTGGCTCAGGTTATTGTCCAATTTTTTAATCAAACCTCATGCTCCAGTTCACAGCATAGTATTAAAACCAACACTTGCTCCTAGCTTTGAAGATTTCATTGCAAAGGTTCAGGCAAGTCAGTCCAGAATCCAGTCTCACACTTGATCAACTGGTGCATCTAGATTTAAAAAAAGTCAATCAAAATAATTGCTCCTTTTTAAAAATATAGCTGAAAAAAAGATTTTTGTTGAAATGGCTACGTCTTCAAAAGGCTGCTTTACAAAATAGAAATACACTTAAAAAGCATGAAATCTTTAGCTGGAGGCAAGGCCGAATATGTTTCTGATTATACTAGTGACCCTCACCCGAAAAATCTCTTTGTAGAGTGCCTCTATTCTAGGCAACACAGGGACTAGCAAATGATCTAACAGATTTCACAGCACATAAATTAAGACTTATTACATTGTTCCAAATTCAGGCTCCTTAATTACATAATCAGTGAAGCATTCCATTTATAATTGCAAATATTTAAACAATTAATAAACACAATAAATAGAGGCTGCATGAAAATTATTTGATAACCATTCACTGGAAAAGACAAGCTACAATTTTAGGATTAAGCTCTGGATAAATCCTACTCTTCAAAACTGGTCCTGAGACAAGGATATAAATGTTCCATTATTCTATCAGACTGATTGGAAACACTTATATTTAGTTTTACTTATGTTAGGTGAAAACGCATAACACTGTCACAGGTTTTAATCATGTTCTACTACCAGGAGGAAAGTGGTTGAGAATATGTGACAAGAATCAGTAATATTCGTAGTAACAGCTGAGTCTCACCAATATCTATTCTGGATAGGAAAAAAAAACCAACTAGATTTTAAAATGTCGTGGATACAGTTGCAAATTTGATTACTGGTTTGTGTCAAGGAAATTCATTGATTCTGGGTTCTTTTCTAGATAACCCTTAACATATGCATTGATTCCATGGTTGCTATGGGGCTGGAGCGTCCTAGGGAAAAAATAGTGGTTGCTGAGTATCCACTGAGAGCCAAGCTCTCCTATTCTCCTAGAACTTCTTGCCTGCCAGGAGCACCCCGATCAACTCTTCCCCTCCTCTCCAAGTGCATCTTGCTGGCTATGAACAGGCATTTTGCAAACTTCAGGATGCTCTGAGAGAGAGGGGGAGGAGGTGTGCTGCAGAGAAGAGGCAGAAAAGAGGTGTGGAGAGGGCTTGGTGGAAAGAACAAAATGGGGGTGAGGCCTGAAGTCAGGGCCTGGAGTGTATGTTGCCAGGGGGACGTCAAGCACCCCCCAGCTGGAAGGGAAGTCAGCACTTATGAACCTTAAAATTGGAAATCTGAGACAAGTGAACTACTAAAACAGCACAACCCGGAAAAATTGCTTTTCCATCCACTTATTTTCTTCTAGACATTGAGGCATTTTGGTGACAATTGTCTACACTAGTTTAAAAGGAGAAATAGTCAAATCCTAACTGCATATTGGTGGCAGTGGAGTCCTGGAGTCTCATGTGTTCTCAAAGCAGTTAGGGAAGGGGAGAAGAGTATTAATCCTTCCTTCTAGGCTGAAAAGCAACAGATGATCACAATAACTTTCTCACATCTGTGCGAGCGCGTCCTGTGTAGTGCCGCCTTATTTATCCATTCTGGCTACGTCTGCACAAGAAGCTTTTTCTGGCAAAACTGGGCTTTTGTTGGAAAAACCCGTGGAGCATCAATGTGCAAAATATGCTTTGTTGATGGTCGATAAAAACCCAGCACATCAACTGGCAGCGTTATACCTCTCTCCATTCAGGTTTAACGCCTTTGTTGATAGTTTTCTGTGAGAAAACAGCTGTGTAGATGCTCCAGGGCCCCTTTTATTGACAGATGGGTCCTCCCTGGCACTGGTCAGTTGAAGCTGGGAGGCATCCTCCCCACCGCAATCCTGGCTGTATGGTCAGTGCCTCCAGCCACTTTTAAAAGCACAGGGAGCCCCAGAAATCCTGTTCAGGAAGCTGGAGGCGTGTCTGCAGGCTGGCAGCACCACACCCCGACAGTCACTCCCCGTAAACCCCAAAATGCCCCAGGGTGCCCACGACCCACCGGTCCCTTGCAGGGTGCTGGCACAGGGTCTCAGGACCCACCCTGGGGCTCCAGGAAGTGGGCCCCCTCATGGTCTGGCCCTGAGCTCTGGGACCTGCTGTCCCTCTGGGATGATCAGCCAGTTCTGCTGGACCCCACCATGAAGTGCCACAACACCGCCCTGGAGCACTGACAGAGTGTGGCCACCCCACCCACACCCTGGAGCAGGTGCAGGGCAAGGTGATGGAGCTTGGCCAGGGCTACCTGTGGGCCTGGGATGCATGGTGGAGATCGGAGGCAGAGATGGCCACCTGCCCCTATTATAAAGAGCTGGACCACCTCCTTGGAGGTGATGATGGCACACCCAGCTGGGAGACTGTTAATACCGGGGAGGAGCCCCCTGCCAATGCAGCAGGTGGCAGAGGAGCTGGGAACCCCTTTGGAAGCAACAGAGGACCTGCCGTTGGTCTACGATTCCAGTCTGGAGACCCTAACTACCACCCAGGACTTGGACCTCCCCCTCCACCCCAGGCATCGGCATCTCCAGACCTGTTCGTGGGACTGTCTAGTGAGTACCCCACAGGTCGTGCTCCCATAGGCTGGGGTGGCAGGCAGGTGTGCCATGGGCATTACCAGGATGGCTCAGGTGGGAACCCATGCCATGGGCCCAGCACATACACCAGTGAACATGGCAGTGCGTCCCACCTGGACACAGCAGGTAGTCCCAAGGGGGAAGTGCTTGTGCTCTACCAGCTTCACAGGGACCGCATGAACCTCAGGACTCTGGGGTGGGGCCTGCTTGCCTCTGGAATTGCTGGGAGTGAGTCAGCTAGAGGGACGATGGGCTGACCCCACGCATGGCACCAAGAAGTGTGGCTCGGTGCACGGGCATGCCCGCAGGCGACAGTCAGCACCCCTGGAGACATGGCTTCAAGCTGCATGAGTAGGGGGGTGGTCCCAGGGAGGGCTCAGCTACACTCAGCTCACCTGTCACCCATGATGAGACTCCTCTGTGGCCAGCCCCCCTCATCTGGGCTGTTAGCCCATTGGGCTGGGAGGAGGTCTGCAGTCAGGCTAGTACCTGTGACACTACAGGGTCCCCATGCAGCAGGGAACCACCATGCAGAGGGAACAGGCATATACACCTGGGACAGCCCTGTCTCCTGGCCCAGGTGGGGGCTACTGCTTGCAGAGGGCAGGGCGTCAGAGGCGGGGTGCTCTGGGTTAGACTCCCACTCTATCCTTACAGCTGCACTGTCTGAGGGCAAGGGCAGCCATGTCCTGCAGCCAGGCAGCTCCAAGGAGGAGCCAAACTGGCAGAACTGGGAGTGGTGCCCCTGAGAGATGGCACCCCACCACCACCAGGGCATGCTCATAGCTGTAGAAGCAATAGTCACCTGGATGATGGCAGCCTTTGGGCCTACACAGTCACCTTCCAGTGGCAAAATGACATCTCTGAGCAGCGGCTGTGGTGTGAAGAGGAGTGGCAGCAGGTGTGGGCAATGGACCAGGGGCTGGCCCAGGTGGACCGCCTCCTGAACATCCTGGAGGCCAGGGCTGCCCGGACCACTGTGCCTACGGCCCCACTGCTCTCCTTCCCCGACTGCTGTTGCTCCCCTTCCCACCCCTGTCCTCTTGCATCTGCTCACCCCAACCCCATGTCCCAAGGGTTACTGCAGGCCCTGCAGTGGACACTGGACATGCCCAGCACCTCTGCCCACAGGTCCCCCCACACCATCTGCCTCCCAACCCCCACTGCTCCCCTTGCTGAGCCCAACCTCACTGAACCCCTCCCCCCCGCCATACCTCCCCATGCTTCTGGTACCAACCCAGCCTCAAGGGGGCCCTGAACCTGGGGTAGGAGGGGACCCTGAGGCTGGTGTGGCTTGAGGCCCTCTATCCCTGCCCTGGAGTAATGCCCCCACTCCAGGTCAAAATCCTCCCCTCCAAGCTGAAATGCTTCCCTCCAGGTTGAGATGCCCCCCATCAAGCCCCCACTGCCGCGCTATATGTAGTCATGCAAGTCGCACATTGTCAATAGTTCTTTCTCAGATGTTTATTGTTTACACTGTTCTATTTTGTTGAGTAAAAGGTGTTTTTAGGCATCACCCTGTGTCCTTCCTTGTTGGGTGGGGTTGGGGTGGGTGGGTGAGTGAAGAAAGGGGTAGTGGTACGGAGTGGGTAGGGCTGCAGACCTGGGGTGCCCCTGGAGTTGCCCTGGGAAGGGTCATTGGGGGCCACAGGTAAAGCCCCACCCCATCCTTCTCCTCCCCCTCCCCCCTCTCAGTGCTCCCTCCTCCCCTCTCTCCTGCCTTCCACCATTCAGGGTCTGTGTCCTGAAGGTGTCTTACCTTCCTGCATAAGTATGGCATCTATGGTGGACCTCCTGCCATCGAACTGGTAGCCCGTGAAGCAGTAGCTTTCAGGGGTGGCCAGCTTCCACAGGGCAATGGTGTTCAGCTTCTCGAGGGGGATGGCAGGCTGCATATTGGTATTCCGTCATCAGAGAGCACGGGTGAGCCAGGTGCACAGCTTGAGAAGGGTTTCCTTTTACACCTGGACTTCTGGTGCCCATGGGGGGTCTTCCCTTTACCCCATGACAAGCCCATCCCACCAATAGGAGCTGGTCCGGTACTGGCAGACCAGCCTGAGCACCTGAGGGGTGCGTTCCATGGGCTGCCTCCTGGGGGGTCATCCCCCCAGATGTGGTGGAACAGACCCCTCAGGATCAGGGTCAGGGCCAGCAGTGGAAGGTCCATGGTCTAGGGCAGTCTGGAAAGAACTTCTTATCCAAACAGCTAGGAAGCCCTGGAATAGCTTTGCTTTCCCTCAGTGAGATATGCAAGCCTCAGCATGGACAGGGGGCATGAGTTATGGGGGTGCTCTTTAAGAGTGCACAGGGCCAGTGGTCCTGGAAGGGCTTGCCCTCTATGTGAGCCTGTCTTCCGGGGTTTTGGGGCTGATTCTGTTGACGGAACAGCTGGAGTGTGTGGCTGCTTTCTGCCAACAACATGGATGGAAAGATCAATCCACCTTTTTGTGTAGATGTGATGTGTCAACAGAAGTTTTGCCACAGAATCCCTTCCGACCAGGACTTCTATTGGCAGAAGCTTCTTGTGTAGACATAGCCTCTGTGTCGGCAGCGCAAAATGGTTCGAGATGTTGACACTTGATACTGTGACATAGTAGGTTTGTGTCCTCTGTTCTTCCCTACCGAGAAAGGGCTGTTCATTAGAGATGGAGCTTGACTACTTCAGCCTTCTCAGGGAGCTGGTTGAGAAAATGAGGTCTGAGAATGAGGACATTGGTGAGTTTGCTGGCGTCAAGTGGAGGGGATTTTAGAATTATTTAGGTGAGAGGTTGGCAACCTGTGGCTCTGGAGCTGCATGCGGCTGTTTTAGGAGCCAGTTGTGGCTCCAAGCGCTGCCACTGCTGACTCCACTTGTAGTTCTGGAGGCTGCCGCTGCTTAAACAATGCCCTCCATTAAAACAGGGTTTAGGTTTTTTGTTTAAGCAGCGGCAGCCTCCAGAGACGAAAGTGGAGTCAGTAGTGGCCAGGAGCCTTGGAAGAGGAAGCTGGCAGGGCTCCCCTTCCAGAGCCATGATAAGAAGTAGGAGGTGGGGGAGGGCAGCAGTGAAGGAGCAGATCAGGAACCTGGCTCCCCCACAGTGCACTGCCCACCAGCCACTGCCAGGAGTTACCAGGGAGACAGGGGAAGAAAGCAGCTGGTTCACCCCTGAACATGGCCAGCACCACTTCCTCCACTCCAAGCCCAGGTGGGCCTCTTCCTCCCCTGCCTGCCTGGCTGGCACTGCCCAGCTGCTGCAGCCCACTCCAGGAACTGTGCTCAGCGGCAGCAGCCAGGGAGAGAGCAGGCGGCTCTCTTTCAGCTGTGGCAGAGAGCCTCAGCCAAAGGGGGAAAGAGAGGTGGCCCTTGTACTCCAGTTGTTTGCTCCCCCCTTCCCTGCTGCCACCACAACTGCCAGCTCAGAAGCACCCACCACTGCTGCCCGAACCACACCATCTGCCTGTGCTAAAAGAGGGGGGCATGGGTGTGCACCAGTTCTGGGCTGCCTCCTCGTACTTCAGCAGCTGGGAGAGGTGGGCAGCACGCAGAGCATCTGAAGCAGGTAAGTCCTGGGCAAGGAGGGGAAGTTTGGGGATCAGTTTGGGGCTGAGGGAGTTAAGCCTGGGAATGGGGGACTGGTTTGCAGAAAGGGGGTAAAGCTTGGGGATGGGGGGCAGATTTGGGTGTTGAGGAGAGTAAGGCTGGAGATGGGGGTAACAACTTTCTAACAGGCACAAACATTGTGTGTGTGCTTTTCTTAAAATAGGGCTGACAGAAAGTACAGTTTGATTATTTATTAAGAGCCGTTTTGTATTCACATGCATTGCGGCTCTTGACATATTGATTTTGTAACCCAATTTGAAAAAAAAATGGCTCTTCTCACTATTTTGGGTACAAACCCCTGATTTAGGGAAATTGGTATGATCTCAGACATCGTGAGGTAGGATGTTCTTGCCACCATGGGTGACAAGCATGGGTTGATATCAGAAGCTCTTAGCTTTGGGGACTTTGAATGATGGACTCAAGCTCCTTCAAGGCACCCCTCCTGGAATGAACACCTTCCCTAGTCTTCCATTTGTGTCCTTTGTTCCAGGAAGACTCTCTTTCACTCTGTGGATTTAACAGACTCAGGAGAAAGATGGCACTTTGCAGTTTAGAACAGTAGAACCTCAGAGTAATGATCACCATAGTTACAATCACATATTTCATTTGGAACCAGAAGTATGCAATCAGGCAGCAACAGAGATTAAAAAAGAAAAGCAAATGAAGTTCAGTACTGTGTTAAAAGTAAACTACAGGTGAAACCTCTCTGGTCCAGCACTCTCGTCTGGCAACATCCATGGTCTGGCATTATTTCAGTTAGCTGGATGTTCACTAATCATGGGTGTGATCAAGTTTCCCACAGTTCCTTAAAGTTTGTTAACAGCCACCAGTCCTGGCTCTCAATGTTCTGTGCTTTTACTTAGCTCTAATTTGCCCCAAATGTCTTCTAAGAGCCTTGTAAGCAGTGGAAGTGTTGGTAACGCTGCTAGACAATATTGACCTCCTGTGGTTCGACAAATTCTCTGGTTTGGCACCAGTCAAGTCTCAAGGGTGCCAGACTAGAGAGGTTCAACCTGTACTAAAAAAGGGGAAAATTAAAAAAATCAAAATCAGAAAGGAAGGTAATGAAACTATTTCTGTGCTAGTTTCATTTAAATTAACATGGTTAGGACCTCTTTTCTTCTCATAGTAAAGTTTCAAAGATTATTAACCCATGTTCAGTCGTAAACCTCTGAAAGAACAACCATAGTGCTTTGTTCAGAATCACAAACATCTCAGAGTTACTAACAGCCTCCATACTGAAGATGCTCATAAATGGAACAGTTCTTCTGATCATGATTTAGTGAATGTGATTGTGGTTGAGAGGAAGGGAATGAATCTAACTCTTGCTTTTGTTAGTGATCAGTCTTTAGATTGTTTAAAGGCAGAAATAAAAAAAAAAGCTAAAAAAACATAAAGCCATCAGAAATATTTAACATAATTTAATCTTCTGCTGCATGGAATTTTTTTTTTTGCTTCATCTCAAAGTGAAGGAATATTTCTGTTCCGTCATCTACTGAGATATATCGCATGTTTAAATTTTTCTGTCTGACATATTATTGCTGATCTTTCATCCAAGAAATTCAAAGAGATATTGTTGGGGTGGGTTCTTCACAGAAACTGCAGCTGATAAGGCTGTGATATCTGACAAGGAAATGCTTGTACAAACAATTTTAAAAGGAATGGAGCACATACCTTGTACATTAAGTGTCTGAATGCGATCCAGAAATTCATTTACTGTGTTGCACATTATGTCTCTAATTACTGGGAGTGTCTTACATCAAGGTACTAGGACTGGCTTACGCGCATCATCCCCTTTTGTTGGAGAAATTAACTAGTGGCCCATGGTCCACATAAGACCTTTTGCACCTACTAAATCCCATGTATGGGATGTAGGGAACCACATAGAGAACACCATGGGTGAACAGGGAATCCCCCACATCCCTTGCATGCTACTAATTCATACATGCAAATTCCGTGTCTTGCCTTCTGAAGTGTAGCAACTTTCTAAAGGGAAATACCAACAATCAGCTGCTAGTCCTGGGAGTCAGACTACCAAGAATTGAGAAGAAGGTCTTTGGAAGCACAAAGTTTTTGATTGTGAATGAGTCATGAGGTCTGTTCTATTGCAGTGGGAAGAAGGGAGACAAAAGTTGCTTTAGCACTAGCTGGATGAAAGTATGAGACAAACACAAATAATGGCAAATGCTTGATCAATAATCCTTTTAATAAAAATTGATATAGTGGATTTTCTACAGCAAAATGCTTGTTTCTATTGTGGAAAGAAATAATTCTCTCTTGGTATTTGCATAACTATTTGTTGATAGTGTGAACTTATCTCAGAGGGTTATATGAACATATTTATGTATTAAATCGTATAACCATAGAATCATAGACGATTAGGGTTGGGAAAAGACCTCGGGAGGTCACCTAGTTCAAATTCCCACTCAAAGCAGGACGGACCTCGTCTAAATTATAGCGGTCTGGGCTTTATGAAATCCGTCCTTAAAAACCTCTAAAGACAGAGATTTCACCCTAGGTAATGCATTCCAGAGCTTCACCAACCTCTGAGTGAAATAATCTTTCCCAATATGCAATTTAGACTCTTCCCCCAGCACAACTTTAGACCATTGTTCCTTGTTCTGTCAGCTGCCACCACTGAGAACAGCCTCTCTCCATCCTCTCTGGAACTCCTCTTCCTGTAGTTGAAGGCTGCTATCAAATCCCCTTTCACTCTTCTCTTCTGCAGACTAAATAAGTCCAGTTCCTTCACTTTCTTCTCATACGCCAGGCACCCCAGTCCCCGAATCATTTCGTTGTTCTCTGTGGAACTCTGAGCAATTTGTTCACATCTTATCTGGAGCTGGGCTCCAAAACTGGATACAATACTCCAGAGCTACGTCTACACGTGAAGCCTACATCGAAGTAGCCTATATACAATTGGCGACATCTCTAAAAACTATTACGTGGGGGTCAACTATAAATAACTATATACAGGGCTGGGGACAACTATGTACATGGGGGAGACGTGGGCACGCCACATCAGCCCATCATTCTGGGGCAGGGGTGGAAGAGCGCGAGTACTGCCGCGTTCAGCTGGCCAGATCCCCTGTCAGCCAGGGTCCCCGGCAAGGCTGGCTGGGGGGCCAGGAGCACAGGGAGGTATGGCCGAGGTGGGTCCTTGGCCCCGGGTGGCTCTTGCTCTGAGGAGCTGGTGGGTGGGGCAGCAGGCGGAACATCAGGTGGGACAGCAGGTGGGACAGCAGGCAGGACAGCAGGCAAGACAGCAGGCGGGACATCAGGCGGGACAGCAGCAGGCAGGGTGGCAGGGAGGGCAGCATGGAGGACATCGGGGGGGAGGCAGACGGGCCACCAGCTCCTCAAATGTATTGGCCACCCTGTTGAATGTGGCCATGAATTCCCACCAGGCCTCCTGGCACCAGGCGGCCTCCTGCTCCTCGAATTGGAGCCTCCACTCTATGAGGTCTGCCTGTCGCCGGAGGGCCACAGCCATCTCCAGGTGGTGGTGCGGCAGTGTCCTTGGTGGGGGTGGGCCCATACTGGGGCAGGTGGTGACCCCGGGAGGTGGTGCTCCAGTGGTCTGGGAGCGCTGTCGGGGACCACAGATGGTCTGGCTGCAGAAATAGGGGGAAAGGGGGAAGGGAGGCTGTGAGTACCCAGCCTTGACCCGTGGCCCACCCCCCATCCCCCCCAGGGCCTGTTTCCCCCCCATCCATCCCCCATTGGTGCATGCAGTAATCCTGTGGGTGGCCCCCTCCAGTGGTCTGCCCCCTCCCCTCCCACCAGGGGTGGGGCACGGCACTGTCCATGGGTGGAGGTACTGCTGGGCACTGGTGGCTGTGGCACCATCCCTGTGCTGTGGATTGCCCGGGCCATGTCAGGCTGGTGTGTTGTGGGGATGTGTGGGGCCCCTGGTCAAGTGGTGCCCCCGCCCCATGCTCAGGGGGTCTGTGCCCTGTGGTGCACTGCCAGGCTCCGGAGATGCCCATGCTACAGACACCTAGTTAGACATGCTGGATGGGATGTCCAGCACGAGCTCCCCCTCCTCGCTGGACCATTCGGTGGCTGGGGTGGAGGGTCCCGGCGCTAGCCGTGGGGGGGCAGGGTTGGCCTCTGGACCTGACCCTGTCTCCGAGGCCGGCTGGCGCTTGTTGGCCATGGTGTCAAGGGTTGCTGGGGGGGAGGAGGTGCCCCGGGGGCCCAGGATAGCCCTGAGCTCCTGGTAATAGGGGCAAGCGGCGGGGGGCAGCCCCAGACCGGCTGGCCGAGTCCCAGGCCCGGGAGTAACCCTGCCGCAACTCCTTGACTTTACTCCTGACGTGGTCAGGAGTGCGGGCAGGGTGACCCCGGGCAGCCAGGCCCTCGGCCAGCCAGGCGAACGCCTCCATGTTCTGCCGCTTGCTCCCCATGATGTGCAGCACCTCCTCCTCCCGCCAGAGCCCCAGCAGGTCTTGGAGTTCAGGGTCAGTCCAGGAGGGACCCCGCTTCGTATACGACTGGCTGGAGGCCTGGGATCCCTGGGATGGTCCACAGGGAGAGCTCTGGGGGCGCTCTGGAGGCTGGCTGGCTGCCATGATGGTGTCCATCTGGCTCTGCAGGGACACCTTGTGGCAGGGCTGCTGCGCACACATTGCCAGCTTCCTGCTATGGGGTTTCTGGGTCCCTGTGGCTTTAAGAGCCGCTGAATGCAGAGATCATAGAGCCCCACAGAGGCTGGACAGAATGTCTCAACCCCTCAGCTGATTGCCGCCATGGAGGACCCCGCTATTTCAAAGCAACGGGACGCGGATTGTCTACACACACCCTACTTTGACGTTCAATATTGAAGTAGTGCACTATTCCCATCTTCTGATGGGAATAGCGATTTCGAAGTCTCGCTGCTTAACTTTGATTTGAACGTCGAAAATAGCATACGGTGCGTGTAGATGCGATGCATGCTGTTTCGACTTTGTGCCGGCTACTTCGAAGTAGCCGGCTAGTGTAGACGTAGCCCATGTGTTTCAAAATGGATTCCTAGGGACTGAGATGACTGATTGGTCTGTATTTCTCTGGATTCCCTTCTTTCTTTTTTAAAAGATGGGCACTATATTTGCCTTTTTCCAGTCCTCCAGTACCTCCCACGATCACTATGAGTTTTCAGAGATAATGGCCAATGATTCTACAACTACATCAGCCAACTTACTCTGTACCTTTGGATGCATTAAACTCAATCCCATAAACTTGTGTGTATCCAGCTTTTCTAAATAGTCCACCTGTTTTTATCACTACTGAGGGCTGCTAACCTCTTGCACATAATGTGCTGCCTGGTGCAGTGATCTGAGACCTGATCTTGTCTGTGAAGCCTGAAGCAAGTAATGAAAAAGTGTTGCCATTTTTTATACTGATAATTGTATTCGCACCTTTTTATAGCAAAAAGAACCAAATAAAACAATGGAAATGATGACTGTGAGCAATTTAAAGAAAATCCTTTCTCTTTTCTGCAAGAAGCCATCTAAAATGATGGAATGCAAAATTTAAGTGTAGTTTTAAAATTGTTCATAGGCCCCATTCTCTTAGCATAGACTTCATTCTGGTTCCTCATGAGAAGAGGGGTCTGCACAAAAGATGTAGCATTAGGATGGGACCACAGTTATCGGTTGTCTCTATTTTTGCAGTGGTAGTAGTATGGATGAACCAGACTGGTGGATTACTCAGACTGCTGGACCTGACCAGGATGGTGACAAAGATTGTGAAAAATGGAGGGAGATTAGAGCGGTTGGAAAAATGGAAAACCCAATAGTCATGGGTGATTTCAGTTGTGCCCATATTGAGTGGGAACATCTCATCATAGGATGAGACACAGAGATGAGATTTCTAGACAGCGTTAATGACTGTATTTTGAAGCAGCTAGTCCTGAAACCCACAAGGCAGGAACAGTTCTTGATTAAGCCCTAAGTGATGCACAAGATCTGGTCCCTGAGGTGAATGTATCTAAAGCCACTGCTGTAGCATGTAAAAAGGGACAGTACACAAAAATGAAAAGGCTAGTTAAATGGAAATAAAAAGGAACAGTCGTGGCTGAAATCTCTGCAAGCTACATGGAAGCTTAAAAACGTACCATAATCAGGCTCCAAGTATATGTATATCCCATAATAATTATTAATATAAATTAACAGTGAATAAAAGAAAGAGGACCAAAACTACTACCATACTATCCACAGAGTAAAAGAGGCAACTAGACAGAAGAACCCATCTTTTAAAAACTGGATGTCACATCCTCCTGAAGAAAATAGAAAGGACCATAACCTCTGGCAAGGTCAGTGTAAAAGTAAAATTAGGCAGGTCAAAAGGAATTTAAATAGCAAATAGTCACATTTTCTCGGAAGCATCTCGCACCGGCCATATTTAGAAGACAGGATACTGGGTTAGATGGACGATCAATGTGATCTAATAGGGCTGTTCTTACGAGAAATGTTAGTTTGCATTTGATGATACATTTACTGAGAATGACTTCTAGGCTATGTCTACACAAGCCAAAAACTTTGAAATGGCCATGCAAATGGCCATTTCGAAGTTTACTAATGAAGCACTGACATACATATTCAGTGCCTCATTATCATGCGGGCGGCCACGGCACTTCGAAATTGATGGGGCTCGCTGCCACGTGGCTCGTCCAGATGGGGCTCCTTTTCGAAAGGACCCCACCTACTTCGAAGTCCCCTTATTCCGATGAGCAGATGGGAATAAGGGAACTTTGAAGTAGGTGGGGTCCTTTCAAAAAGGAGCCCCATCTGGACGAGCCACACGGCAGCGAGCTGTGTCAATTTCAAAGTGCCATGGCCTCCCGCATGCTAATGAGGCACTGAATATGTATTTCAGAGCTTCATTAGTAAACTTCGAAATGGCTATTTGCATGGCCATTTCGAAGTTTTTGGATAGTGTAGACATAGCTCTAGTGTGTGATGCCCAAAATCCATTCAGCTTCCATGACCTCAATAATAAAAGGTGATATTTCCTCCTTTTTTAAGTGTATGTTTTACTTACGATGGGCAAAATATGAATTTTTAGTACTTCTGCATTTTCAGAACAGATTACAAATATTTCATTCATATGAAGTCAACAGTGAATACATCTCACAGGTGGCCAAAAGGAGGAAATAAGTCGAAGAGACAGTGAATGTGCTTAGAACTGAAGAGTATCTGAGTCTTGAGTCACTATATCTCTCTGTCATGGCTGTGTATCTCCACAGGCCTGACCCAACTCCTTTTGAATTAAATGGAAAATCATTCCACTGACTTCAATCAGCTTTGGAATAGTTTGATCTCATTGTACCAGTAAGGCAATGAAACCAAAAATAGAGGTTTTAAAGAGTACTGGTAGACATCTTATTCTCACATGCTCCTGAAAGGAAATTGTTTGGCAAAACAATAACTGGTTTTCTTTTTTTTTTCTATCAAATGCAGCTCTTGTTGGTGTTGGTGCCCTTTTATGCCTTAAAACTAAGACTTTTGTGAAAATGTGCATTAAAGCCGCTGTTACAGCTTATGGTGCTGGTCTCCTTTTGGGGCATTAGGAAGAGATTTGTATGTGAACAAATCATCCCTTATTATCTCTGCTCTTGGGTTTTTTTCTTTTACACTGAATAAAATCAAACACATAATTCACCACAAACTAGACAACAAGGTGGTAAAAATGCATGAGTCTTGTCTACATATCCTCCATTGCTGCCTCTTGTGCAGAGCTGTGGGAGCCCAACCAGTACCAGCATACTGCTTACCTTAGCTGATTCATATCAGTTATACAGGCTTTGTATTTTCATCAGATGCTGAGGACACAGAAAGCCTGTGGGTGCATGGGCTTGGAAAGGCCATCGTGTTTTGCAGACACCTAATTCTGACAAGTGAAAAATGTTCGATTTTTAAGAAGTCACACAGACAGCCTTTTAAAAACACTTCTTGTATTTATTTAACCCAGTAAATAGGTTCATTAGCAAAGTTCTAGTCTTTGTAGTTTAAGTAATGGATTTACCATATGTTTATGCTTTATGGACTTGTGTAAGACTCCTAACACCTTGCCACCTCCTGTCTCAGAGGTTAAGACCTTGGTGTGTTGCCAGTTTACTGCTGTGGTCCCTGCCCCTTGATAATTACAGTGATTCCTAGGGTGAAGGAAATCCTTGAGCTTTCGCTCTAACTAGCCACAATAGCTCACTACAAAAAGGGACTTCTTTAAAAGTAAAAAAGTAATAAAACTTTCACATTAACTTTTTCCTTATAAAAGAAGTCTGAAAAATACCATTGTATCACATTAAAGACTTTGCATAAGACTCACTATTGGCTAATGAGCCTGATTGTACACTCTACCATATGCAACTGCCTTAAAGTGCTGCTTATAACTTATCCTTGATGTAGTGCCAGGAATGTGCAAAGGATATACTTTGATGGCAGGGGCAATCAACTCCTTTTTCCCCCTACTGTCTCTTATGCATGTAATATTTGAAATATGTGTGGGATTCATATTTTAGCATTGTTACACAAAACAAATTATTTTTAACAATTTAAATGTTTTCAATTATTTTCAATATCCTATAGAAATTAGCAGGCATATTGGCTATTTACAACCACAGTACTTTACCCATATACAGAACTCTTCTTCCATGCATTACAAAGCACTTGACAAACATCCTCACAACCTCCCTTTCAAGAAAGTATTACTATCTTTGCGTTATAGAGAGAAAACCTGGCCAAGTGACTTGCGGAAGATCATATTAGCTGTGTCTACACTTGCATTACTCTTTTGAAAGAGGCATGCAAATACAAAAAAACAAAAATGCAAATGAGGCACTGATTTACATATCTGCTGCCTCATTTGCATATGCTCCTTTTGAAAGAAAAAAACCCGGCGTAAATGGGGCTCTTTCAGAAGTAAACCCATCTGCGAAAGAACCCTTCTTCCTGAAACAAAAGAGTACTCAGTAGAAGTTGTTCAGAAATCTCATTGGCTACGTCTGCACTACAGCACTCTGTCAACAGTAACGTGTGTCAACAGAGTGCATCTACACACAGAAGAAGATCGACAGAACAATCCACTCTTTCAACAGAGAGCAGCCAGACTGCCCTTCCCTCTGTCAACAGAACAGCGGACCAGAAGCTCTGCACACAGGGCTGCCTGGTGAACCAGCAGCCTTCTATGGCACTTCTGTTAACAGAACTCTCCAGTGCAGACACACCCATAGTGTTTTGATATTTTTCCCATGGTAATTTATTTTGAGTTATAAAGCAACATTATTATTACTGTCATTATAAACAGCCAATATGCTGGTGCACTTTTATAGCATATGCAGCAGTTCATTCACCAGTGAGTGAAATTTGGGATTTCTGGAAGGAGGAGGAGGAGATCCAGTGTCTTTATTAAGGGATCTCTGAATCAGATTAACCTTATTATGAAGCTTCAGGATCAATTCCAAATTAGTCGTAAATGCTGTTTATCGACACAAAACTTCTGCTGTTCTTGGGAATTGCTTCTAGAACCTCACCAGGTTGATTGACTTTGTCAGAATGCAACATTTTTTTGCCTGAAAATTCAAATGAAGTGCACCCTAAGGTTTCCCTTTTCCTTTTCCTATCTTTCTGTTTGTCTTAAACTTGGTATTTTTAATTTGAAAATTAATTATTACAGGTTTAAAGTAAAAAAAAATGTTTCAAGTTAGTTGAAAATTAGGAAAGTGAATTGAAAAAGGCAAATCTTTACATTTTGACTTTTGAATAAAGCCTACTCGTGAAGACAGTTTTTGGTTCCGCTCCTCTCTGGTCAGTCCAAACTGAGCTGAGTTAGCCGTTTTTTTATAGTCTGCGTCCATTTGGAGTGTACCCAGAGTAAGTGCACCCCTCATAGACTACAACTGAGTTACCTGGTGTGCTGCGTCTGGTCTTAACCTTCCACATTGCTGGCATGCGTTAGAAACACATAAATGAAACATGATTTGGTTGAAGTGATAGGAAAATAAACTGGATCCCCTACAAAAATGAGTTATCTTTCTGACAGCGACTTTAACATGTTTGAATAGATGAAATATACAGACGGAAATGTGTCTTACTGGGGAACTCTGGCACTATTTGGAACCCTGGGATTGAGACTAGGTCTTGAGATGAGCCCCACCTCCTTCCCACTCCTGCATCTTTTGGGTCTATGGATCTACGAGTTCAAGTGCCTTACTGAGAACAAGGGATTATTTATTTATTTATTGTTCTCCTGGTATTCATAATGATGGCTGGGAACTGTCAAGGACCTGGGGCTATCAGCTTGGTATCAAGGCCTGGGGACTACGCTGTTCTGAACTGCATGCACTGCTCTTTACATTATTATTATGTAAATAATTTACATGGGAAGTTTAGGAGTGCTGAGTACATGAAAACTCTAGAGGTAGCTGAATAATTAATATAAACATTTTTTCTTTTTGTTAGTTGTCCTTGCGTCTGGACTCTCCTGCTGAGTGGTCAGAAGGAGAAGTACTTGCCTCTCTCGGACTTCTAGGATTGGCAGCAATTTTCTTCATAAATTCTCTCCTAAGCCCCTTCTCTCACATCGCCATATATCTTTCATTACCACAGAACAGGCATGAAACTGACAGCACTTTTGCCACCTGGCAGATGCACCATGTGGTATATTTCACTGTACAGGGGACTCGTGGGTAGGATAGGTAACCTTTTAGATTGAAACTGTAGAACATTCCAGTATTCCACCAGGCAAATGAACTCAGCTGTAGAGTTTAAAGTCTGACCAGGAGAAGGTGGAGTAGATCTGAGACAAGGGGTACAAACACTACAGAGGGCCAGAACAGGAAGTGACCTAATACCAAGAGCTGCTGCCAGCTTTACATGTGAAATACTTATAATGCCAGATTAGGAGGGAAGGCTCCTACCACTGGAAGAAACAAGGAATCAAAGGGAAGAAGTATACTTCTAGAGTTCTGCCCTCCTGGTTCTAATTCAGCTGTCATGCCAGAGGCTCTTGGCAGCTACCAGGATGTGCGTCTTTGATCTATGTGTACTCACAGACTTGTTTGAGGCTGATGGGCTTACTAGCCTACTTTCACTCAGGTTAAATGTCAGAGCTTTTCAGTGCCCCTTTGTTTAGAGACAGCTGTAATAACAGCCACCACCTATGGAACTGGGCCACATGGGAAGACCTGACTGAGTACTGAATCAGGAAGAAGCCTCTGTCTGTCAGAATGGGCAACTGGGGGTGAATCACTTGGTGATTCCCTGATCTGTCCATTCTCTCTGGGGCTCGTAGCATTGGCCACTGTCTGGGGACCGGATACTGGACTAGATTGACCTTTGGTCTGACTCAGTATGGCCGTTCTTATGCTCTTGTGTAAGAATACAAGTGTTTTCCCTGTAACTGACAGAAAACACAAGCTCTGGGCAGGGGTTGTGGAGCTGTATATGCCTCTGTGTCAGATGTGGAAAGGACCAAACAGCCAAAAAAAAGCAAGAGAGAAAGGGTTGATTGTAGCTCTAGAGTGAAGGAAGAAAAGAGAGTTTCTCTGGAGCATAGAACTGGCTGGAAAGCAGGAGTGCATTTCTGAACCAGGAAACTGCCTCTGGTTTGTCAGGGTGTGCAGGAAAACCGGCCTCTGTGGACATTATCTGTGAGTAAAGAGGACTGCAGTAAGGAAACAACTGAATCCTATAAATAATGTCTTCTCCTAACAGAAACAACCCTGCAAGGGATAATGATGTGTTGATATGCGGTATATTATTCATCCATTAAATGTCACTGTGTTCTGTAGAAACATCCAGACAGCGTATAACTCGAGTAAACACACACCTTCCCTTTCCCTGTCTTGGCAGACAGACACAGTAACCTCTTTGGCCCCTGTGCATCCTTTCTTCAGGGGAAAAGGATGGAGGATCAGCACAGCAGTGATCTCCTAGCCCTGCGCAACCCAGGGTCCTCCCCAGTGTCTGCCTTCATGGTGGCTCCCAATCCCAAACATTGTTACAGGCTGGGGACCGACTGGCTCAGCAGCAGTATGATGGAAAGAGACCTAGGGGTTATGGTGGATGAAAGGCTGGATATGAGTAAACAGTGTGCCCTTGTAGCCAAGAAAGCTAATGGCATACTGGGGTGCATTAGGAGGAGCATTTCGAGCAGATCTAGAGAAGTAGTTATTCCTCTTTATTTGGCACTGGTGAGGCCACATCTGGAATATTGTGTCCAGTTTTGGGCCCCCCAGTATAAAAAGGATGTGGATTTGCTAGAGCAGGTTCAGCGAAGGCCAACAAAATGATTAAGAGTCTGGAGCACAAGACCTATGAGGATAGGCTGAGGGATTTGAGCTTGTTTAGTTTACAGAAGAGAAGACTTCGAGGTGATTTAATAGCAGCCTTCAACTTCCTGAAGGCGAGCTCTAAACAGGAGGGTGAGAGACTGTTCTCAATGGTGTCGGATGGCCGAACAAGGAGTAATGGTCAGAAGTTGAAGAGGGAGAGGTGTAGGTTAGATATTAGGAAAAACTCCTTTACCAGGCGGGTGGTGAAGGATTGGAATGCGTTGCCTAGAGAGGTGATGGATTCTCCATCCCTTGAGGTTTTTAAGTCCCAGCTGGACAAGGTCCTGGCTGGGATTACTTAGTAGGGGTTGATCCTGCTTGAAGCAGGGGGCTAGACTAGATGACCTCCTCAGGTCCCTTCCAGCCCTATGATTCTGTGGCTCACAGGGGATGCCTATGGGGCTGGGCTATATGTAGAACTGGATGCTTTTGAAACAAAAAATAATACTTTGTTTGCTGGAAAATAAAGTTTCAACCAACACAAAATTATTGGCCAATTTGACACAAATTCTTTCAATAGTTTTTGCCAAAAATCTTCTTTCAGGACTGAGGTGCCATTCATAAAATGGGGACATAGTGGTGACAGTGTGGTGGGCCCAGCAGTCGGGCAGCTCACCGGCCTTCACTGTATGCCAGACAGGACAATGCCTTGTGCAACCTTCCCCATGCTCTCACAGTTCTCAGTTGAGCGCATTGGTTGCATTATCAAAGAGGCTTCCAGGGCCATAACTGGGGCATGACATTATCTTCAAGTTCCAGGAGCTCAGACATGTGCTTCTATATCACATCTCTGGGTTCTCAACTCCTTTTCTTATGAGTAGCTCCTCTTGTTCTGGCCCACCAGAGACTATAAGTTTTAAAGGCCACCTACATTGCTAGGTCACACACATTTCTCTGATGCATCCAGAGCCAGATTATGTGTTAGGGCATCAGAGATAAACAGACACCTGTGTGTCTTTGTATCTCCACAATCCCATTGATTTAAATAGGAGTTTTAAACAGGATTTAAACTTTTATGGACAGCAGAATTTGGGATGGAGTGGGGGATTCTGAACCAGCAGCCCTTGGAGAGTTAAACCCTGAACATCCTGTCTAGCACCTGCTCTAATGGGCAGTTTCTTTTGGGTGTGGATGCATCAACACAATAACCCTAACCTGACAGAAAACTCAGCACCTCTTGGCATCAGGCCCTCAATAAGTACTTATTAAAAACCTTATTGCTGCAATGTCAGAAATCTGTAATACTGGGATTATTTCAATAATTTATAAATCATAATTTATAAATATGATGAAAAAACACATGTAACCCTTTGTTTATCTTCTGCTGTTGCTCTCCACTCTTGTGATCGTTCTGTGGAGTAATGCTCACCCAGGCTGTGTCTAGACTGTGGGAAATTGTCAGCAAAAGATACACAAGTTGCACACCACAATTTGAGTATTTTTTGATGATAGTTCTATCAGGAAAGGCTTTTCTGACATTTGGCCTGTCCACATGAGGCCAAATGTCTGATAAAAGCCTTCTGTTGAGACATCCCTTCTTCCTTGTGGAACCATGGCTGGCTTATCTGGTGCTAGAAAGAAGGGGCTTTCAAAAACTGGAGGGTCCTTTCAGAAGGTCCCTGTCTCCACGGGCGGTGCGCGATTTGAAAGCCGCACTTTCGAATCGCCATGACTGCCATGATGCTAATGAGGCACTGCATATTCATGGCAGTGCCTCATTATCATCTTTTGAACCCACCATTAACATGTCCCTTCCGAAAGGAAGGGGCTCATGTAGACAAAGGGAAAAAGTGCATAGGGTTGTCAACAGAACACTGACAACCAGCAGATCTTTTTCAAGAGATCTGCAGTCTGGACGTGCACTCTGCTGATAAAACTTCTGTCGACAGAAGTTTTGTTGACAGATGCCTGAAGTCTAGACATAGCCCCAGTTGTCTTACATACAGAGATTCTTTCAGTGCTCTGTTATAGCAAACAAGAATGGCTAGTTTATACAGAAATTTCCAAATTCATTTTCATGCCATGTTGGCAGACTAAGTTGTGATCTCTAACTTACACCAGTAATATAGAAAATGACCAGACACAGCACACCAGGTTAAGGCTGAATGGTCTTGTATCTCTTTGCTTTTGGGGCCACTAGGAAGGTCAAAAAAAGATTTTCCATACCTCTCCAACTGGCCGGATCATTGGTTCATATGGGATGTTACAGGTAATGATAGCAGTGGTCCTTCCAGCATATTTGAACATATTATTTAGCAATAATGGAACCAGCAGTTTCTGGTACTGGGCAAAGCAAATTGCTGGCTTTCCATATTGCTGTCCTCCAGAATAACCTAAAGTGCCCAGGTTTTGGCAGGAACACTGCAAAGAGGTCTGTTGTGTGGATTAGCAGTGCAGTCATTTTATGGGCTGAAGACAAACTGGTCGAGAAAACTGTTCATCTTGTGTTTTTCCTTTGAGGTCTCCGGTTCATGTCATTGTCTGACTCTGAGTTTGCAGGTCTTATGATACCTTTCAGCTCACCGAAGGACAGCATTCGCCTTGAATCCTTCACTCGATTACCCAGAAAGGGGTACATCTTCCTGTAAAGCACAGGCCTCTGATGCAGGGAACAGCACCACTACAGGGGAATTTTGGAAGACCTTACACCAAGGAGGGCAAAATTTCTCCCTCAGCTGACCCATATATAGGCTCATTGTTTATTCAGCTGGACTTTGACATTCCACTTCACATTCTGATATTGGGTTAATTTGTTAGTTGTTGTGCTAACTATGAGCAGTCGCTTGGGTTACCCGTGACTAGCAGTTATTTCCCACCATTTTCTAATTACAGAGGCAAGTAAAAATGACTTGCAAATGTATCCTGGCAACAGACACTCAGCATTGATATAATTCTTGTTCTTGTGCTGACAGGCTGTGGAACATCACTTTCGTCAGATGGAAGAATTATAAATATACTTTCTGACCCAGAAATGACAGTTCTCCAGAACAAGAACACTAATAATTAATTAACCATGCAGGCCAGTAGGCTGGTTACTCCTTTTGATTTTATATAGGTGTTCCACCTAGCACACCTGATGGAGATCTCTAATAGTGCTCTACCACCTTTCCACCCGCTCCAATTCTGGAAGCAAAAAGGAGGTGGTTCAGTCCCTGGCACGAGTTAAAGAAGCCAACTGAAGCTAAATTGCTCCAATTTAGTTTGATTGCAGTGGTCACCCAAGAGCCCTTCTGCTAGCTCAGGACTGCTGGAATTCCATACTCCAGGTATGCCACCTACATCTTACACCTGACATGATTCTTGTGTGTGAGAGAGGAAAAATAGGAGAGGCATAAACACACCTTCCTTAATTTCCTCTCCAAGTCATCTGAAGAAGTGGGTTTTACCCACAAAAGCTCATGAGCTAATACATTCATTAGTCCCCAAAGTGCCATAGGACTGCTTGCTGTTTTTAGAGACAAACATATCAGCTTTCTACCATATGTAGCATTTCTAGTTGCGCCTCCAATGTAGCTTTCAATGTTGCTGAATAAGTCCAGAGGGGGGCTTAGGCAGGGCTGAAGAAGTGGCCCCTTCTTTGCTAAGTACTTCAGGATCCTTCATGATGCGGGCCACTAAATACATGTATTATATTGTCATTATTAATGCTAACTAACACTTGGGGTTCATTATTGTAGCCAACCAGGCTCGGGTTCCCCAGAAACAAGGCTGCGAGTGCTATATTTGGTTTATTGAAAGCGCATGACACCCGCGATGGGAGCCCCGGAGACGCCGCAGTCACCAGTGGGGGAAGACCTGACGCACCAGAGCTTCGCTCGGGGAGAGGCTCTGTAACAGGCTTCCTAACACTAGCTGATGAAGCTGAACTCATTAACATAAGTTGCCTAAAATTGCCTATGCATTTCTTATCACTATCTCTTGTGGCCTACTGCCAGCATAGCCTTGAAGTCTTGGCAAGTGCGCCTTGTTCTGCAGTAGTTCCCATGGCAGTTATTTTGCAGCTTTTCACCTTGCACAGACTGGTCTGTGTAGATTTTCCTGAGGATTCACAGAGGGGTCGGACTGCACTCTCGACCGTTACAATGTCTTCTTGCACCCTGCACTCCTCCCCGCAACCCCTTTGTGAATTCCAAGGCTAATAGGAATCAAGTGAGGTGGTTGATGCTCTTCTGGCAACACAGCGTGCACCTGTGGAACAGACTTGACAACAGCATATGAGAGCAGTGAAAGCAAAGTTACACAAAAGGGTATAGTTTTGCAAGAGAGCAGGAGTAGCACTGACACCTATAAAGCATGCGTCCATGAGCTGTCCCACGGCCATACTGTGGGGCAGACAAAAGGCAGATGTGTTGATGGCAGTCTGTGCCAACGTTACCCATACGTTGGAGCTGTCACTGCTACGTGGGCCCCACTCTGAGGCCGTTGCTACAGCAGTCCAGAGGTACCTGTGACCCACCCCATTAGGGGGATCAGGGTCCATACAGTAACAGGGGCAACTCCCGTGACCCGCTCAGTGTCCTGCAAAGCCGACACCACTGCTAGAATCTGTTTTTCCGGGGGGGGTACCCACCTTCGGCTCCGCAGAGAGTTCGTGACCAGAAGCCGATAGGTTCTTTTCACTGGGTTCCTACCTGCTGCCACAGACCCCAGGATGCCACATCGCCAACGGTTGTTACCTCCAGTTCAAACGTTTGGCCCTGCAGTGGTGCAGTGAGGCGGGCGTGTGCCACCACCGCCTCTTTGCAGGGATCAAAGGCTCGTTGGTTCTTCTCTGTCCAGTTCCACTGGGTGGCTTTGTGCACAAGCTCCTGTTATGATGGTGTCTAGGGCAGCTTGAACAGTCGGTTCATCTGGTCCCGAGATCATAACGTCGTCGATGTAGTGGTAGCAGGCCATCCAGTCAGGGAGGTCCAGATGCTCCAGATCGGCCGGCACTAGCTGATGGCAGATCGTCGGGGAGTGCTTAAAGCCCTGTGGTAACACGATAAACATGTACTGCTTTGTTAGCCAATGAGGCAATAGTGTCACTGATCTCATGCTGTCCACCGGGAATGCAGTACTGCTTGACTGACACCGGGGTCTGGGGAACTGGCAGGTGCACTGGGTCCCAACTGGGATGTCCCCACAGTAGGGGCTCCACAGTTCTGATTGCCTGAATGTATCGGGGGTGCCCAAAGGCAAACAGCCCATACTGCGTATCCACACACCGGCCACACAAGACATCCATGCCAATGATGTATTCACCTAAAGGTGCAGCCAGCACAGTCGCCCTAAAGGGAGGGGCTTTCCCCAGCGTTAGGGTGACCTCCACCGAATAAGCGGTGGTCTCCGCTCCTCCGAGGCCCTGCACGACCACCGTGTGACCCACAGTCTGGGTAGAATGCAGAATGGTCACCTCGGCTCCAGTGTCTAACAGAGCTAGCACATGCTGCTCCCCTCCCTGGGGCCACTTGATGGTTAACAGGACGAATGGGCGCCGGTCCCCTGCTACCTGTTGCACCACCACAGTCCTCCCCCCCAGTTCCTGTACCTTTCTGTGGTGCCTGAGTCTCGCCAGCCCTCTTGGAGGCACCCACATCCTCACTCCGCTGGGTAGGCGGCAGTTGTAACCAACGGTTGTACAAGTCTGGTGTTGGCAAACCACTGATCTCCTCACGGGGTACTTCTGCCTTCAGCAAGTCCATCCACATGGTTCTCTGGGTCACCCGAGAGTGCCCTTTCTCCTGTCCAGGGTCTCCCACCTGACCACCTTTTCCTTTTGTGGCGTGGACTGCTTTCGCGCCTATGACAGCCGCTAACTGCATCAACATTCCAACCAAGTCACCTACATTGCCGCCCGCTGCCATGACCACGGCCATAAGGGAGGCCTTCAGCTCAAGGGGGACAAGGAGTAACAGAGTGGTCTTGATGGATTTATGGACCCCTATATTGTCCGGTCCCATGTCGATGAAAGCCACAGCCCACGCCATGCCCAGCTGCCGCAGCGCACTCACCCCTTCTGAGATCGTACACCAGGGCCTCACCAGTGCTTCCAGTTCCCCCGGGGAGGGGTAGACCTGGTCCACTGCCACAGTTAACCAGTGGTACAGGGATGGCGCTTCCACAGCGTGTCCCTGTGCATCATTCAGACCTTGCATAGTCTGCAGTGCCTGTCTGACCTGTGAAAACATGCCCATCTGGTGGAGTTCCGCAAGCAGCAGCAACACAGTGTTGCCCGCGTTGTCCCATACACGCACTAGCCAGGCCAACAGACCTTCCCCTGGCTCCTGCTTAAAACTCTTCACCATCTCCTGCAACTCACTTGTCTTAAACGTTCGCCAGACCTCAGGTCGCAGTTGCCCCCCTTCCGACCTCAGCTCCTGAACGGGGCGCGCCTGTCTCGGGATGGTTTGCACAGCCTCCCCGTTCACCTCCTCCTCCCCCTCAGATGAGGAAGAGCTGCAAATGTTACCATCCCAGGTCTCAGGGTCCCAAGTGGCTAGTGCGAGGACCGCACGCACTTGGGCCATCGACACCAGTGCTTTCCCTAATTTCATGTGCCGCCGATTTGCAGCTCTTGCTGCCAACACCTCCCAACGATGGGTTAACTCTTGTGTCCTTTCAGATTGCAAGGTAACCACCTCCTGCACTATTGGCCGCACATCCACCGAATTGCGACATTCCTGCTCCTTCTCCGCCAGCGCCTTCTGCAGGCGGAGAAGCTCATCATCCAGGGCCTGGAGGGCAGTAAGGACAAGCCATGCTACCTCTCCCACTGCCCTTTTTTCCATCCCTGGCTGGTGGCTCAGCCACAGCCGACGCAACGCACCTTCTACCTATACCGGTGTCACGCCTGCCACCTCCTGCAACTCTGGTCAGTCTGCCGGGGCTGCCCAACAGGCCACCATCCGCGCTACTGGCCCCCACTGCTCCATCGAGGGCCATCCTGGTATGCGCTGCAGGGACAGCGCTGGCTTCCCTGCCTCCCCCGCTTTCAACCAAAAAGGCATTGTACCTGGAGAACCCTGCTCGCTGTGCCAATTGTAGCCAACCAGGCTTGGGTTCCCCAGAAACGAGGCTGCACCCAGAAGGCGAGTGCTATATTTGGTTTATTGAAAGCGTGTGACACCTGCGACGGGAGCCCCAGAGACGCCTCAGTCACCAGTGGGGGAAAACCCGACGCGCCAGAGCTTCGCTCAGGGAGAGGCTCTGTAACAGGCCTCCTAACACTAGCTGATAAAGCTGAACTCATTAACATAAGATTGCCTAAAATTGCCTATGCATTTCTTATCACTATCTCTTGTGGCCTACTGCCAGCATAGCCTTGAAGTCTTGGCAAGTGTGCCTTGTTCTGCAGTAGTTCCCATGGCAGTTATTTTGCAGCTTTTCACCTTGCACAGACTGGTCTGTGTAGATTTTCCTGAGGATTCACAGAGGGGTCGGACTGCACTCTTGACCGTTACAATGTCTTCTCGCACCCTACAATTATGGACCATTCAATTTCAATCAAGCAAGCAATTACCCTTTCCTTTTAAACAAAAGATATTTATAAAAGTGGTTTCTGGGTAGCTCTATTGAATATATAGATAAAAGAGGCAATTGGGGTTGATTTTTAAAGGCACAAATAGCCATAAGATCTAGAACTCCTTACAGTGGAGTTATAGTGGGACTTCTGTGACCAACTGCCATTTGTGTCTTTGAAAAATCTTCCACAGAATCTGTCCCAAATAAAAAAAATCTAGATAATTGTTCTGGTTTTATGGAGTGAGATGCTGAGCATCCTCCCTCCCATTGCATTGTGCTCACCCTAGCAGTGGCTTAGTAAAAGGAAGTGAGTTATAAAGAGATGAGTTATAAAGCCATGTTTCCTCCATGCTAAACTCACAAACACTATTGCATATAGGAGACAAGGTAAGTGAGGTAATATCTTTTACTGAACCAAATTCTGAGGTGCTCTGTACAAGCTTTTCTAGCACCTTGTACTCTTCTTCTGGTCAGGGGAAGAAAGCAGAATGCCTGAGCTAAATATAAATGGGACAGATTGTCAAGCAGAAGGGGTAAGGCACAGTGGAGGTGGTCACCAGTAATGAAAGGGACAACTGGAGGTTAAAGTTTTATGTGCAAAATGTTAGAAGCGGGCAGTGAATGGCAGCAGGTTTTGTGCAGTGCAATGAGCCATGAAACCAGCATCTGCAGCAAGTTCCTGGTTTTTGGTGTCTGGCAGAGTTACCCAGTTCCCAGGCTCACCTTTTGAAGGTGTTGCGCAGGGGTCCTTTGAGGTCAAGAATTGAAATACCAGCTACAGAGAGATACGGGGTTTTCATCTTTTATCATTTTTCTGTATGAGTTCATTCGAGGGTATAGTGATTATCTGGTTTTGCCCACATAATTACTGGGGCACGTGACACACAGGGTTGTGTGAAAGTGGGAGATAGGAGGTGGAGAAGCACAAAAGTATTTTTCTTAAACGATTCTTAAAATAAAATTAGCAGGGGCAGGCAGCAGGACAGCATTTGAACAGGAACTCTCATGTGCAGGTCAGTTTGTTTCTGACCTTTCCCATTCTAAAATGAAAGACAGGAATTTTCCTACGGGCAGGAGGCAAAGAGATGTTAAAAGGCTTGACCATTGCACAGGGGCAGATAAAAAGGCAATTGGAACTGTTACAAGTGGACAGAGCTCCAGGCTGAGATGAATTACATCCCTCAGTCTGAGGAGGAAGCAACAGGGGAAGAAATAGGAAAGCCTTTGGCAACAATTTTTGATAGCTTGCCAAGGATGGCAGTGACCTCAGAAGGTGGACAGATGGCTAGTTCAGTTCCTGGTTTTCTATAATGAATAGAGGATGATACAGGAAACCACAGACCTGTAAGGTGGTGGCAGTTGTGGGGAAAATTTTTGGATACATTGATCAGGGACAAGATGGTTTTTGACCTGGGTTATTAAGGAAGAAGTATCTTAAATAACTTGACAATGCCAGCTGTATTATAATGCATAAAATAATTAAAAAAGAGGTGCTAACATCTATTTCCTGATATAGTCGAGGGCTTTCAAAAGAGCCTTAGCAGTAAAAACACTAAAAGGCAAAGACTGCATAAGACCAGTAAATTATCACATCATACAGACAAGATCACAGAAACATGTAAGTGGTTCAGATCACCACTGAAGAGTGTTGAGGGGTGGAGACAAGAGGGACTGGCAGCTTAAATTTGGAATTTCCTGTCTTTTTCTGATTTGCTGCATCCTTTTTGTTTCTATTGTCAAAGGTGGCTGAGCGAGCTTGAAACTTAACTCACAATGAAAGTATAACGCCCCCAGACAGACCCCGTTGATATACCAGCCTGAAGTATATTCTGGCAGTTAGTAGCATGAAGGTGACCATTCTTGTCAAAGGGATTATTCTCATTTGCAAAGTCTCAATTAGGATTTCTTCCACTTGGTAGAATGAAATAGTCCATTCATTGTGACTAACAAATCATTCTATAAAAAGGTTCTTCTGAAGCTAGTGTTTGATCGCATTAGCTTTTTTCTTCTTCTGTGCGAGAGGGAAATGGCCTGTTAAAAAAAAAAGAGAGAGAGAGAGAGAGAGAAAATGTGCTATGATAAAAACTTTTATTGCCTGAACACCTCCATGATAAAAGTTGCAAAATATTCTATTTCCCAAAATGCTATTACATATGCAAGTGTGATATTCTTTCTCTGATCATGAGTAATTGATTTCCACTAATTATTATTTAAAGCCTCGTTAGGTCTCATAAAGATGAGGAAGCAGGAAAACATAATGGACACTTTATCCTGCTGCATTAATACTCTATGAAGTTATTTACTGTTAATCAGTAAAAGATGCTGAATGCTTTTATGGGAAGGAATGTAATTCTTCACGGCTGAAATATTGTTCCTTGAATTCTTTGTCAGACCCCACTTCACAGCACTGTTGATTGATTCAAAAAAATGTTTTCAACTCAACAATTTACTTTATGTGCCTAAGTAAGCTTGCGTCTCCATGCTTTTTCACTGGACTCTTGTTGAATTACCCCTCTCCCCTTTTCACTGTTTCTCACACAAGCCTCTCTGCACTTTCTTCTGTGCCATTCAGTTTGTAATTTTTCTGCCATTTCAATTTATTGAAACGTGGGCCCATAAAATACTTATATATGATCATATGGACTTTGTTCATGGGATTTTATTTTTCTCTTTTACACAGATGCTTTTTATCATTGTGTGCCATTTTAGGCTTGAGTTAGGTGACTAAAGGATTTTTTAGTTTTGGCAATTTTGAAAACTAGAAAAATAATTATATTCAAATAGTCCAAAATGATTTTTTTTTTAAAAATATTGGCTAATTGAAAAGTTAAGGAAATAGTTTTGAGTTAAATTACGTGTCTCATTTTGAAAACTTCAAAATACTTCATTCTGAACATTTTAATTTTTTTTTAAACGTTTTTAATTTTTGGAATTTTATTGTTTTGCAAACATTTTGGCACAGTTGACACAAATCCATGAAACCCCTGTTTTGTTGACAGAACTCTCTAGTGTAACGGTAGCCCATAGCTGTTCTTTTCAGAAGTCAACAATTTTAAAATTTCTTGTTTGAAAAAATCTTCCGATTAAAATTTTAGTAAAATTTCTGCTGCAGATGGGATGATATTATCATTACCTGTTCCTGGAAGAGGAAGAAAGATGGTTCATTGCAGGTAATTTGTCACCCTAGCTCTGTTCATATGGTGCTTGGAACCTTGAGTTCTTTTGCCTCTTTCCAACCAGACTGAATTTAAATCCAATTTGCAACAATAAATGATGACTTTGTATGGCTCAATCACAATTCCCTCCCTTTGTTACTTTAATTGCGCCACCTTGCAATTACTGCAGTATTTATTGTTTAATTATCACTTCTCTCTTGTTCAAAATGACAGTATTCTGCTTCATTCATCTAAGAACAATTTAGAAGTATAATATGGAAACCTCAATAGGTTCAACTGTGGCAAAATAATAATGAATTTTAAAAGTGAATAAAGGATAATGATCTTCCCAGGCATATTGCTGTGGAAATGTCGGGCAAAATTATATTTCCAAAGGAAAGCATTATTTTGAATCTTTAATCAAAGAGTCACTACCACACCATTACTACCCCTAAGGTTATCTGTCCTTGTTTGTGCACACAGTGGTCCTCCTCACTGACTCCAGCTACTCAGGCCATTACCCATTAACTTCTGAGATCAGGGTTATGTTCTTCCTCAGTCTGCAAATATCGCAGGGCAGGTATCTGGTTTCAACTGAGCTCATAGGTGCTGACTCTATGGGTGCTTCATGGCTGGAGAACCCATAGGAAAAAATAGTGGGTTCTGAGCAGAGCACATGCTTTTTCTCCCCCACCAGCAGTCCCCACTGATCAGCTTCTTCCCCTCTGTCCCAATATCTCCTCCCACTGCAATTAGATGTTTAGCAGTGTGCAGGAGGTGCTGGAGGGAAGGGGAGGGATTGAATGCAGGAGGAGGTAGAATGAGGCAGAAGTGGGTGGGAAGAGTCAGAATGGGGTAGGGGCTTTGGGCAGAGCAGGGGTCAAGCTCCCCAGGAACTGGGGAAGTTGGCACCTTTGACTGAATCTCACTGAAGTTTTTCAGTGCCAGTTTAATATAAAAAGGGAGGAAAATGAAAACTGGAAACCATGTTTTTTCAGATAATATTGTAGAACTCATTAGGCTGACCCTAAATTATGTTGTTTAATTATATTGGAATTACAGTACGGAGAGAAGTTGTCTAATACCTTTTCCACAGCTCCAAATGTATCTCTGTCAACTTTTTGAGGAAGGAAATCTCTTTCTCTAGAAGACATGCCCCTCTGCAGCAGAGGATGAGGTTATGTATGGCCCCTCCCCGTTCCTTGTGCATATGTCATTTCTTCCTGGGTAAAGTATTCAATGAATGAAAGACCATATGTATTTTCTGATGTCACCTTATGTTAAACAATGTCTCTTCTTTTTTTACCCAAGTAATGACTGTTTGAGGTTACACAGTTTGTCTTACAGTGATCATTTCCCCAAAGGTGCACTTTCATATCCGTTACTTACTTTCTTAGGCTGTTAATTCTAAAAAAAAACAACTTCATCGATTCATAGATTCCAAGACATGAAGGACCACTGTGATTATCTAGTCAGGGCTCATCTGAACCTCATGCTGTAGATTTGTGGGGGATGCAGGGAGTGGGAGGGGGATGTGAGGAGTTGGCATGCCCTTGTAATTCAAGGATGATAATTTCTTTCCACCCACCAAAAAGTAAAAATATAGAAGTCTAATAGCAAGCAATCACAAATGTTTTTTCTTTGCTGATTTGGTTAGTTTGATGACATTACATCGCACATCATGAACTCTTTTATTGCAGGCCTGATTTTAATCTTTTTACAAGAACTAAGTGAAAGCAAAGGCTATGATTTATATCAGAGCAGTCTCAGCAATATGTAGCAAAGCATGGCCATTTGGAAATATGCTGTGTGAACTGAGATTTCCTTAGAGGAGGAGTAAACGCTACATGTTTTTCTTCTCTCTGTCATAGCTGTTTAAATCGCATAAATAACATGCCATGTGTTTTCTGAGCAGAGGAAGCTGCTCATCCTGCTGGTTAGGGTAGACATCAGGAAAATGTTTCTTAGCCATTATTCTTAGCTAATGATCATCCTAGTGAGGCAGCTGATCAAGTATCACTAAAGGACCTTAAGTGTAGATTAGGTATATTTGAGAGACAAATGAAGATGAAATGCCTCTTCCATGCAGAAAATCCAGGTCCAGATGGTCTTTTCTGTTATCATTTATGATTAAATCAAGGCAGTAACTTCCTTCCCCTCTTCAACTAAGATGTTTTCTAACTGCTTTGTGTTACCTTTTCTCTTAGATTATTAGAGGTATGTCTAGAGAGCAAAGTTATTTCCAAATAACAGCCACTATTTCCAAATAACTATGTGAGCATCCACACAACACAACTGCTATTTTGAAATAATTTCAAAATAACGGCTTCCTTATTTTGAAATTGATAAAACTCATTGTAGCTGGGTCTACATGTGCAAGGCTACGTCTACATGTGAACGCTACATCGAAGTAGCTTATTTCGATGTAGCGACATCGAAATAGGCTATTTTGATGAATAATGTCTACACATCCTCCAGGGCTGGCAACGTCGACGTTGCGCAGCACCACATCAAAATAGGCGCTGCGAGGGAACGTCTACACGCCAAAGTAGCACACATCGAAATAAGGGTGCCAGGAACAGCTGCAGACAGGGTCACAGGGCAGACTAGCGTTTCCGGGGCAACAGCTAGCCGCTCCCTTAAAGGGCCCCTCTCAGACACACGCAGCCTGCACAGCACGCGGTCTGCAGAGCCATAGGCACGCACACCTCAAGCGAGGCAGTCATGGACCCCCAGCAGCAGCAGCAGCAGCAGCAGCAGCAGCAGCAGCAGCAGCAGCCAGAGGTCCACACAGCCGCCCCTGTAGGAGCAGTGCTCGCCCTGCTCGATGCCATGCAGGAGGCAGCTGAGCACCTCCTTGCCACAGAGGAGGAGCTGCCCGCAGGGGAGGAGGATGCAACCCCCAACCCTGCAGCACCCTGCCCCCCCCCCACCGCACACGCTGCTGGCTGTGGAGCTACCCCACGAGCACCGACTGGTGGGAGCGACTGGTGCTCGGAGAGTGGGACGATGACCGCTGGCTCCAGAACTTTCGCATGAGCTGGCAGACATTTCTGGAGCTATGCCAGTGGCTCACCCCCGCACTCAGGCACCAGGACATTGCCATGCGGCGTGCCCTCAGTGTCGAGAAACAGGTCGGCATTGCTGTCTGGAAGCTGGCCACTCCAGACAGCTACCAATCCGTGGGACAGCAGTTTGGCGTCAGCAAGGCCACTGTCATGGCTGTTCTCATGGAGGTAAGAAGACCCACGGGGGCAGGGGGAGGCAGCCCTGGCGGGGAGCGGGGGGAGGCAGCTCTGGCGGGGGGGGGGGGGGGAGGGGGGCCCTGGCAGGGGAGGGCCACACACACCCTGCACACCCCTCATTGGTGCTCTCCCATGTGCTTCCCCTGCAGGTCGTCCGCACCATCAAGGCCCTGCTCCTCCACAGGCTCGTGAGGCTTGGGGACCCAGGTGCCGCCTTCGTGGGCTTTGCCACCCTGGGCTTCCCCAATTGCTTCAGGGCTCTGGATGGGACTCACATCCCCATCCGTGCCCCGGAACACAGTGGAGGACTCTACTTAAACAGGAAGGGCTACCACTCAGTGGTCCTCCAGGCCTTGGTGGACAGCCGCGGCCATTTCCAGGACATTTATGTGGGCTGGCCTGGCAGCACCCACGACGCCCGGGTATTCCGGAACTCGGGCCTGTGCCGCCGGCTGGAGGCGGGGACATACATCCCCCAGTGGGAGATCTCTGTGGGGGACACCACCATGTCCCCCTGTGTCATCGCAGATGCGGCGTACACCCTCCAGCCCTGGCTCATGCACCTGTACACGGGCCATCTGTCTGCCAGCCAGGAGCGCTTCAACCAGCGCCTGAACCATGCATGCCAGGTGGTGGAGCGCTCATTTGGGCGCCTCAAAGGGCGCTGGAGGTGTCTCCTCACCCGCCTGGATGCGGACCCCACCAACATCCCCCAGATTGTGGGTGCGTGCAGCGCCCTACACAACCTCGTCGACAGCAAGGAGGAGGCCTTCTTTCAGGGCTGGGCTGTGGAGGCCGGCAGGGCCGATGTGCAGCCACCCGCTGCCCCCAGTTGCCAGGTGGACCCTGAAGGGAGCCAGGTGCAGGAGGCCCTGCGGGCCCAGTTCGATGAGGCCGCGGGGTGAACGCTGGCAGGCCCCCCACTGCCCCCCCATCCTCCACAGCACTGCCTGCCCCTACGCCCACACCACAGAGCACCCAAGAGCACACCCCGCTGCCAACTTTTCTTGTAAAAATAAAAGCAGACAGTTGTCCGTCAACTCAAATATCTTTAGAACTCTTATTATTATTGTCAACAAGACTAACTATTTACAGGGAAGATCTAACTTATGTATATATATTATAAAAATAGGGATAACATGAAAGGGGAAGACAAGGAAGGGGAGAACTATTTACATGGGGGGGTAAGGATCAGCATTGTAACAGGGGTCAAATATACAAACTATTTACAGCAAACTAACTTAAAAAATGTGGGGGGAATATATACAAAGGGGGAGAGGGGGGGCACATCCTGGGCCCCATGCCCCTAAAGTCCAGTGCTGGGAGTGGGCGGCCAGGATCCCTGCCTCGGCCGCAACCGTGGCTGGGGCTGGCTGAGGGCCAGGCGGACTGGGAGATACGGCCAGTGAGTGTCAGCGGGCCCCAGGTCCCCCTCGGCGGAAGGGCCCTCGGTGGCGGGTGGCGGTGCGACGGCAGAAGGCGCAGTGGCTGGAGCAGCGGGTGGAGCAGCAGGTGGAGCAGGCAGGGCGGGTGCTGCGGCGGCTGGTGCAGCATGGGGGGGCCAGGTAGTCCGCGATACGGTTGAAGGTCCGCATGTAGGCCCCCCATGCCTCCTGGCGCCAGGCCAGCGCCCGCTCCTGCAGCTGGAGGCGGAGTTCCTCCACCCGCAGCTGCTGCTCGGTGACCTCCAGCTGCCGACGGTGGAGGGCCAGCAGCTGGGGGTCCGTCACCGTCGGCTGGTGGTGCTGGATCCGCTGTCTTCCCTGCCGTGGGGCTGGTGAGTCCTCCACCGAGGGGCTGGCCTGGAGTGATGGCCCTGGAGGGCTGTCCGGGACCACTGACGCCTCGCCGGCGCTCTCCGGTCCTTCCGATGGTGCAGCTGCGGAACACAGGAGGGGGGGAAGAAGAGTGGAGACAGCCGTTAATGTGGGCCCCGAGTAGTGGCCCTTGTCCCCCGACCCCTCTGCTGCAGGTTCCCCATCCCCATCCCCGAGAGATGCTTCTGTGATGGGGTTCAGGGGTACCCCTGCACTGCACCCCGTCCGCTGGCAGGAGTGACTCTCACTCACTCAGCAGGTGCGACAGGAGGTTTATTAGGCAACAGATGCCCAGTTTCTCACAGAAGCTACAGTACAGCAGTCAGAGACAGTCCTTCCAACCCGTCCTGGGGAGAAGACCCCGAGGGGTGCCCCTCTGGGGTGTAGATTTCCCCCTCCTCAGGCTGGCTGCCTTCTAGCTGTCCCTTCCCCTAGCCTCTAACTGCTGCCCCCGATTCAAACCCAGCTTGGCTCCTCCCTCCTCTTTGTTCAGGGCAGAGGTGTAACCTGCCAGTTGTAGCCCCAGGATCATCCTTAGCCACTGGGAGCTATTCAGCTTGTTTCTCATATCTAGCCTGAGTCTCGCATTTGCACTCCCCCCACTCCATCACATGCTGCTGCTGCTGCTGCTGGGAGTCCCACCCCCTCCCCCTGGGGGACCCTAGAGGTTCCGCTCCCCCCAGCCCCGGGGATGGGGCATGGCACTGTCGTGCTGCAGGGGGCAGGGGCTGATGCACTCTTCTGAGGGACATACCACTGCTGTCCTTGGGGCCATGGTCATCTGGGCATGTGAAGGGCCCTGGTCATATCTATTACCCCCCGCCCCGCAACCCCGGAGGTGTGCACCGGGGGGTGTACATACCTGACGGTCCACTCCCACGGTCGGGGGACACACAGGGGGCAGATGCCCGGCTGGAGCTCCTGGATGGGAGGATGATCTGGAGGCCAGCGTCACTCGAGGAGGACTCCCCCTCCTCCTCCTCCTCCTCCAGTGCCCCGGGGGTGGGCTCCTGGGGGGGCCCCTGGGGTGCGGGGCTTGCCTCCGGGGTGGACTCCGCCTCTGGGGCCTGCTGGGGCTCCTTGGCCGAGGTATCAAGAGTGGCCGGAGGGGAGGGGGTGTGCCGGGGGCCCAGGATGTCCCTGAGTTCCCTGTAAAAGGGGCAACTGACGGGGGCGGCCCCAGATTGGCCGGCCGCATCCCGGGCCCGGGTGTAACCCTGCCGCAGCTCCTTGACTTTACTCCGGACATGATCCGGAGTGCGGGCAGGGTGACCCCGGGCAGCCAGGCCCTCGGCCAGCCGAGCGAATGCATCCGCATTCTGCCTTTTGCTCCCCATTACCTGGAGCACCTCCTCCTCGCTCCAGAGCCCCAGCAGGTCCCGAAGCTCAGCCTCCGTCCAGGAGGGGCCCCGCTGTTGCTTCCCCGCTTGGCTAATGGGCTGGGAGCCCTGGCTCCCCTTGGGAGGGGTCCCCTGGGGGCGCTTGTGGGGCTGGAGTGCGGCCATCGCAGCTGGGGGGCGGTGTCTGGGACGGCTGAGGGACTTGCAGGCTGGCCGCTTGTCTGGACTGCCGCCTGCACGTTCTCTCAGCTTCCTGCACAGGAAGGGAGGGGGCAGGGAGCTTTAAGGGGCTGCTCCACGCAGCCACCATCGAGCTCAGGAGCTGGAGAGAGCGTCTCTCAACCCCTCAGCTGATGGCCGCCATGGAGGACCCTGCAATTTCGATGTTGCGGGACGCGCAATGACTACACGTTCCCTTCTTTGACGTTGAAGGTCGAAGTAGGGCGCTATTCCCATCCCCTCATGGGGTTAGCGACTTCAACGTCTCACTGCCTAACGTCGATGTTAACTTTGAAATAGCGCCCAACACGTGTAGCCGTGATGGGTGCTATTTCGAAGTTGGCGCTGCTACTTCGAAGTAGCGTGCACGTGTAGACGTGGCTCAAGAAACTTTGAAATATCTGGCCCTCTTTCAAAAGAACACAAGGAACGTGTACATGTGAAACACGTTCTTTCAAAAGGAAATCAAAGGAACGTGCTGCAGACTTCGAAATCCCAATCCCGATCCCATATCAGGAGCAGCGTCTCCTTTTGAAATACTATTTTGAAAGAAGACGTGTAGATGCTCCATGGCCTGTTCTGGTGGAGGAGTCCTTTATGGTGCCAGGCAGCTAAGGTATAGAGACTCTCTTGCCTGTAGCAGCAGGGCTCTATGATCCCTGTGTCCAGCTGCCCTTTATTTAATATGGACCCAGAAACCCTGTAGCAGGAAGCTGAGAGTGTGCTAGCAACACAGCCTTGAGCTGACTGCAGCCTGCCCTCCCACCTATCCTCCAACTTCGAAAGAAGCCACATGTCCAGCAGCCGCCTGCCACCGGAGCCCCAGGGCCCCCTCTCACAGCCCTTGCAGGGCTCGCATGGGCCTGGGACTGAGAAAAAGAAAAGGGCACCCACCTGGATGGAGTGGGAGCTGAGAGACCTCCTCAGCCTCTGGAAGCAGAAGGAGGTCCTCCAAGAAATTGGGGTCAAGCAATGCAATGCCACTGCCTTCGGCCGCCTGGCCCAGGGTCTCTTCACCTGGGGGCATGGGAGCACACTGTGAACCAAGTCTGCTGTAAAGTCAAGGAGCTCTGGCAGGGCTATGCCTGGGCCCAGAATGAGGCTGGCAGCTTCAGGGCAGCTCCAGCTACCTGCACCTATTATAGGGAGGTCTAGGCCATCCTGGGGCCCCAGGACCACTCCCCCACACCAGCTGTCCATGACACATTTTCAGACAATCCTCAGCTGGAGGCAGAGGAGCAGCCCGGACCAGAGATCCAGGAGCTGGAAGTGACCATGGAGTAGTCAAGCAAGAAGGGGGACCACAGCTTCCATGTGCCCTCCCACTCATCCAGCCAGGTGACTGGGAGCCAGGCATCACCAGACCTCATGGAGGGACCCTTAGGTATGTAGCTGGTGGGGTGTGCACCCTGGCTTGTAGGATGGGGGCCATGCACCTGCCAGTCAGACATACATTGGACTGGTGGTCCTGGGCTGGACACACGCTGGCCTGGTGTGTGGCCCATGGCACCCCATGATGGCCACTGGTGACAGCCAGCACATGCTCCTGGTGGACAGCGCCATGAGCTGCATACATGGCTAGAGGTATTTGGGACTGGACAGCACCTGGGAACTGTTCCACATGGGCCAGGAACTCCTACCCACCTGAGATGCCCCCTGGATGCTGTGCTGTTGGATGGGACATGTGGCCCCTGGAAGGGAGGATGTTGCCCCAAGGGGGAGGAATGCTGCTCCTGGGAGGGGGATGTTGACCTGAGTGGGAAGGATGTGGCCCCCCTGGTCATGTCCCCAAGGGCCATATAATGGTTACAGACAGAATGTCCTTCTCTCCATACAGCTGCACCATCCTAGGGTCGTGGTGGCATCATGCAGGAGCATGTGGCCAATGTGGCCCACCTCCTTGACCCCACTGCCGCTTCCCCTGCCAAGCTCCCGCGCCGAACCCATCCTATACTTCCCAGTGCTCCCCACCCCATCCCTGCCCTGCTGAGGACCCTGGACCCAGGGAGGCGGGGGATCCCTGGGCCAACAGGACTTGTGGCCTTCCAACCCAGACCTGGGCTGATCCTTTCTGCCCGTCACCAGGCCGAGATCCCTCCCACCCCTCTTCCAGGATGAGATCCCTCCCGCACCCCGAGGTACATTGTTGGCCCTCTCCCTTTGTACATAGGTTTTTGTTCTCAGTTAACAGTTAAAGCAGTGCATAGGTAAATGGTTTATTTGGCAAACACTCCCATGTTCTGTGCTCTTCAGCAAGGGATAGGGAGAGGTGTGTGGGTCTGGTCATTGTGGTGGTGGTGGAGATGGTGAGGGGTTGATGTGTGTGGGGGGTGGTTGTGGGTGAGGATCACTGAAGCCCATTGGTGAAGCTCTATCAGAGGGCCTCCTTGATGTGGAGGCCGTCCTGGTGAGCTTGGTGAATGGGGGTGGTGCCCTGCTGATTTTATCTGGGGCAGGCCTCGGTCACCTACCCCAGATGTAGGAATCTCCCTTGCCCTCCATGATGTTGTGGAGGGTGCATCAGGAGCCCACCACCTGGAACATATTCAGCACCCCAACTTCCAGCCATGAGAGGAGGCACCGCCACCACCCCTTAAGGCATGGTGACATCCCTGACTGGAATCTTCCACTGGGGGATGAAGGTGCCTGCCCCCATGTGCCAACAGAGCTTAGAGTTCCTGAAAACATGGGTGTTGTGTGCCTGGCCAGCCCAGCCCACACAGACATCCATGAACCAGCCACTTGAGTAGATGAGGGGTGGTTGCAACAGCCATGCACAGCAGTGTGTACATGGTCTCCATGAGCAATGTGTCCTCAGCAAGGCGCAGCAGCTGTGATTCCATTCTGGTGAACGGTGGGCTCTTCTTGGCTGAGGGCAGCTGGGTAACAATGAGCTCATGCAGACTGGGGGTGTTGGGGACCAGCTGGCTGCAGCCCTGGAAGGGCTTGTCACCCATGCAACCTTGTCAGCAGCGAAAGAGTGCCTGGAGCTGTGTAGATGCTTCCTTCCACAAGAATGCAGCTGTCTTTTGAAAGGGCGGATAGATGGTTCGATCTGCATGTTATGTGAGGTCGCTCTCTTTTGAAAGCTGTGCTTTCAACTGCCCTCTTTCGATTTCCAGCCTTTGAAAAGGGTGTGTACATGTAGACACAGTGGCTGGGCCTACACGTGCCCCTTCCTTTCTAAAGGGGCATTTCAATGAGTGGGCTCGAAAGGTGTTAATGAGGTGCTGCAATTAATATGCAGCACCTCATTAGCATAATGGCAGCTGCGGCGATTTGAAAGTGCGGCTTCCTATCTGGAAATTGGAAGAAGGGCTTTCCAAAACTGGGGGGTCCTTTTGGAAGGTCCCGTCTCCGCGGGTGGCACGCGATTCGAAAAGCTGCACTTTTGAATCGCCGTGGCCGCCGTTATGCTAATGAGGTGCTGCATATTCATTGCAGTGCCTCATTATCATCTTTCAAACCTGCTCATTAACATGTCCCTTTTGAAAGGAAGGGGCACGTGTAGACACAGGGAGCTTGTATGAGGAATAGTGCCTATTTCTAAATAGGGGTTGTATATGTTGAATGGCTTTATTTCAAAATAGGCTCTATTGTGTGTAGACACTCTATTTCGAAATGGCTGAGAGTTATTTTGAAATGCATTTTGCATGTGGCTGCGCTACTTCAAAATAAGCTATTCAAGAAAACCTCTCCCAGAATAAAACAAAGCAGTAGAAATGTAGCACTTTAAAATGCTACATTTCTGCTGCTTTGTTTTGTTGGAGTACAGACTAAACACGTCTCCCACTCTGTTACTGTTTCCAGAATAGCTTATTCAGGACTATCACTGCTGTGTAGGCATAGCCTAGCGATGTATCATCTTCTTACTTACACAATTAAATTCCATTTACAGTAATGGGAAATATGTGTGCCTGGCAAGGATACCTAGCTATCTGGACTAATACCTTTCTCCAGATCATGATTATAAAAATATTACAGTTAACTGCATGTTTACAGGAGCACCAGAAATACAAGAAAGGGGTAAATTCTAATTGTTCTCAATTGTCCGTACTCTGTGGGTCAGGAATTGGTGGAGCATGGGCCAAGCACACTCACAGCAAGCCCAACACATGTTCTTGCACCCAGGCAGTGCCAGTGAGTTACATCTGCAGAGCACGCTCTAACTAGAGGTGCATAGCTTAAAAAGTCAGATTCAGCCGCTGACTGGGGAAATTTGCCCAAGAAGACAGGCTGTTAGAAAGCTCCACTGTCAGGGAGTCCAGCCCAAGGCAGTGACTAGCTTTCTCTTTCCTCTGGTTTAGGCTAGTCGGGGGATCTGGATGTCGGCTCTCCATCAGAACAATGTAGATGGACCTTAGCAGCAGTGCAATTAATCAAACTCAGAAAGGACTCTGGCACTACCAGCATGCATGCAGAGAAGAGTGGGCTTGCCCAGGACAGTGAGTTCTGGGAAGGACCCAGGGTCAAGAGATTTAAAGAAATGATTGCTGAACCCATAACAAGATATGATATGATATGATATGATATGATATGATAGTGGTGAATTTGTTAGTCTTTGGAAAAGGATAAATCCTACACATTAAAGGTGTGGAAACTGGAAGGGTTAGCGAGCTCCTAAGGTGTTGACAAGTGTACATTTTCATTCTTTGGTTTAAAGTAGAAGACACTAGTCCTGCTAATCTGTTCCTGCAACTTGAATGAAACTGAATCATGTAATCACAGAATCCTAGGGCTGGAAGGGACCTCAGGAGGTCATTGAGTCCAGCCCTCTGCCTAAAGCAGGATCAACCCCAACTAAATCATCCCAGGCAGCACTTTGTTAAGCCAGAACTTAAAAACCTCTAGGGATGGAGATTCTTTTTGTTTTCATTGTGCCACCTCACTTACAGCCAACTGCATTTATGTGAATGGAAACAACCTGCCAGGTTCTCTAGTGCATAGAGGTTTCTGTGGGGCACTCAGGCAAATGGGCATATCAAGGGAATAAAAGAGACAGGGTGGGAGGATCTGGCAGAGTTCTCCATGAGCACATCCATGGGGAGTCGATGCCAGGGATGCAATTTAGAGCAGCCTGGCAACTGCTCTAAGTTGCATCAGGATGATGGCCAGCAAAGGACAGCCCTAGGATTAGGGTGCTTGTAACACTTCACTCCATCTCCTATACTGGGCAGGGTTCTAATGCAGAAGAGGATTAGATGGCTAGAATAGAACTGTTTTCTATTTTAGAAATCTACATTTGTTTGCTAAGTAAATACCACTTGGAATGAATGTGAAGATTGTAGCAGCATGTAGCACATTTACTGTGTCTACTGGAGCCCCGAGGTATGTGAATGAGTGAGGCAAGGCCACATTTCTTTAAATCCAGCAATCTTTTATGTCCAGAGCTCTAGCTACTGAAGTGCCTGTCTTCCCTAGGGCTAGCTACTGGCAGCACAACTATAAAAACAAGGCCACTTTTCACTCCCTTTTATCCTTTCCCTAGCCCCTCCCCCACGCAAACCAGCCGGGTGGGAGAGGAAATCCATAACATTCCTTTTATTGAAGGTAAAAAACAGGATTAGAAAAAAGCTTGTATAACTTTCTGCCCCTCTGTGACCTGTAATCCATGCTAAATCCCTCCAAATGCAGATGTTTCTTGTGAAAGAGAACAAATAAAATACAAATGTTCATATACATGAACTCCCATTTTGGTATGGGTTATTAAACGTGCAGCTCTTTTCCAGGCAAATAGCAGTGTGTGAGGGAACCGACCTGAAATTGCAGCTACACTGCACATTTGGGATGTGTTTACACTGAAGTTAGAGACCCATGGCTGACCCATGCCAGCTGACTTGAGCACACTGGACTCAGGCTAATGGGCTCTTCAATTGTGGTGTATATATTTGGGCTTGGACTGGACCTGAGGCTCTAGCGTCCTTCAAGACAAGAGAGTCTCAGAGCTTGGGCTGAAGCATGAGACCAAATGTGTACACCACATTTAAATAGCCCCTTAGCTTGAGCCCCATGAGCCCGATTTAGCTGGCACAGACCAGCTGTTGGTTTTTAATGGCAGTGTAGGCAAACTGTTGCATTTCCATGACAAATGTTATGAACACTGCATTATCGGGCAAAAGCTATTTAATTCCCACCCCTTCCTCAAGAACTCCCTACACTCTTTCAAGAAAAAGATCAAACTAAGATTTGCCATTAAGAGTTGGTGAATACACTTATATACTATGCCAAATAAAAAACCCAACGTGATTTAATGACTTTCTTGGTGGTATTGGTTATAACATGGATGAAACCCTAACTTAATAAAATCATGACATACAGGAGAAATGTGATCTAGTAGTGGGAAGGCAAAAGTTTTGGGGGTCAAATGGCCACAGTTTAAATAAAATATTCTGGGCCTATCTAAAAGTGACTAAAGGGGGTAATGTCAGAGCTTCCTTCCTAATAACTGTGCCTCTTTTCTAGATTTAGACGAAAAAGCAGTCAAGTAGCACTTTAAAGACTAACAAAATAATTTATTAGGTGAGCTTTCGCGGGACAGACCCACGTCTTCAGACCATAGCCATACCAGAACAGACTCAATGGTATGGCTATGGTCTGAAGAAGTGGGTCTGTCCAACGAAAGCTCACATAATAAATTATTTTGTTAGTCTTTAAAGTGCTACTTGACTGCTTTTTTGTTTTGATAATATATAGACTAGCACGGCTCCCTGTCTGCTACTATTCTAGATTTAGACAGTATGAGATCTCTGTGTAACTTTTATTTTATAAATAAAAGAAGAGTTCTGCACAGATTGTGTATGTTTGTATATGTATGCAGAAGGAAATCCATACAAGCTACTTGGTGTGACATAAACATGAATATTGTAGAGTTGGCTGGAAGACAATGATCATGAAAAAGTCACTGACAATAAAATTTTAATAAATCAATTTTTTCCACTGATATTTTTAAAATACTTTTTGTTGAAGAACCAAATATTGATTTTTTTTGTCTGTGTAAGTGTCAGATGTTTTCAGTCAAATGTTTTGGTTTTATAAAACTTTTTCCCATGAAAATTGAAAGTTTTTCATCAAAACTAAATTTTTTTTTACCAAAAATTATTGAAAACTGACTTCTGTACAGAAAAAGGCTGCAACAGAAAGTTTCAGCCAGTCCTACTTGTAATATGTGTATATACTGGGGCAAGTAACTTGTATGTATTGCTCCCTTATTGTCTTCTGTTAAATGTTCATTTTTCCTAATGTTACTTTTGTTAGTTAGTTTAGCCTCCTATGGATGAAGGACTCATAGAAGGCTTTTTTTCCTCTTTTAATAGTGCTTCTTCCTAAAAGATGACTCTCATTAAACCTGTCATTTAAAATGAGTCATTAATTGCATCCCGCCCCCTATTAAACATAATAGGGACCTATGCCATTAATTCTATGGGTTCTAAATCCCACACTGCCAGATGCCTAAGTAGGAATGGGACTATGGATTAGAAGACATATGGATTTATTTACAATAGGTAACTTCTTTATTAAAATATCTTAACACAGTCATTACAAAGATTTCTTTCCCAAGCCCCTGCTGTCACATACTCAGCTCCACTCAGGAACACCCTCCACATCTGCTTTTCACATGTGTACTCCAGCTCCATGCTACCCATTCCCCACATGCCAGTCCCCTCCAGCCCCAGTCTCAACAATGTGTTTCCCTCCTCCTTAGCCTCACACACAAACACATATTGGGGCTATAGCATTACAAGAATTACTTTAGGTTCAAGTCATTGATTGGCCTCTTTTGAGAGTATGACTACAATGCTCACGTTCCAGCTTGCATGGTATGCATTCTGTACTCAACAAAAGACTTTGTGGATCACAAATATTATTCATGAATCAGGACTTTCTGTGTGACAGTGTCATGCTTCAGGGGCAAAGAAGGTTACAGGATAAGAATGCAACAAGGTACACATAGTGAGAACTGGAGACATATATTTCAGTGGCCACCCCATCAATAAGAGATCAGGAGAATTCACAATTTACACTTGTGCTAAAGGATCACAAAATTCAATCTTATCTCACCTTCCCAAAGATTAAACTAGTAACTAATGCCAAGTCTGGCTAGACAGCATATTTTCAGGGAACTACTTGTTCCTCTTTTCCTGCAAGACGGCCACATACAATCATGATAAATACAGTAAAGAAACAGCACTGCTTTTTCTATGAGCTGAGAAAAAAATTCTAACAAAGGATTTTTGAAACTGCTTCCATAGCAACCAACATTTCTTTTATAACATGAGTCTTTAAGACCCCATTCTTGCTTTACAAAGTGCTGCAAGTCAGTGTGCATTCTCATAAACTGTGTTTATATTACACACAAAACACTAAAAGAACATTAAAGTTGCTAAGTCGAGTACCCAAAATTAAGTAATGATAGAAATAAAATTGTTTCTTTCTCCCAGTCCCATTTTCCTCACCTAGGCTATGTCTCGACAGTGGGTTGCTATTTCAGGATATGGTGCTCTATGCAATGTGCACATTCTTTCAAAACAGTTCTTGAGATAAGGGGCCCACTTTTCTGGCCTCCCTGTACACTTCATCGCGGAAACAGTACAGGGAAGCCTCTAAATGGGACTTTATTTCAGCATGAGGTGCTGTTTAGACTACACCACATGCTGAAATAGCCTATTTCAAAAATTACTCAAAACAAGCCACCCAGTTTGTGTAGCGCAAATTTCATAGTTCATTTCAAGCTTACCGCACCTTGTAGGCATAGCATTAGCCATTCCCAGTCTTTACCCCTTGGGCTCTTCATCCAGACTCCATTCCCTTTGCCAGGCAGTCCTAATTTCCCAGATGGACCTTCAGCCTGCATCTCCCCTCGTGTTTCTTGTCCCAAGAGCCTTGTAAGCCAATCCTAGTTTACTTTTCCCCCATCCAGGATCCTCCCCAAATCTTTGACTTTCTCCCTGCTTCCATCCCTCACTGTGTCTCTCCACAGCTGTTGTTCTAGTCTGTCTGCTGGGCCCATCCTAGCCACCTCTCCATAGGTGTCTCTAGCACTCAAGAGAGTGTGCTGTCCCTCCATGTTCCTGCCAAAATTGTAATAGCTAAATGGGGTGCCCCAGACTCCTTCCTTACCTCTTGGGTGACTCTCCCTGCACCCTCTCAGGCAACAGTTGCCCCTGCATCCCTCCTCCTCTGCTAAATTCTTAATCCTATCAGAGTCTTTCCCAACCTCTTCTATCCTCAGTTGCAATCTTCCTGCCAGCCTCCTCATCCCATTCTCCTTATCCCACCACTTCTATTCTTCTCTCCCATGCAAGTCCCTTGTCAGTCTCAGTCTTCCCTTTTCCCGGGCTGACTTCCCACCCTTTCCCTTTCCCCTGTCCCCTGTGGCCCAATTCCAGTTCCATCTAGCCCACCCTGCTCTTCTTGTACCTCCTCACCAGCTCCCATTTCCAGTTTTCCCTTCCCAAGCTCGCAGGCTCAATCTACTTTCCCTGATGCCCCACACTCTCAACACCATGCCAGCTTCTTGCCTCCTCAGCATTTCAGTCAGGTTGTTCCTCCTGCTACACACTGCCTGGATGCCAGCAAACAGACATTAAGAGCACAGGAAACACAGTTTCCCTGTTTTCAGTTGTGGTCTCTGTCTCACACAGGCTCATCTGCCAGGAAAGGCCTGCCGAACTCATGCTGCTGCCTTGGGATGGAGTATGATCAGCACAGAGGGGAAGCATCAGAAAATTCAACTGGCTAACCTCTCACATGTCTCTACTGAGGGGTTTCTCTCTCACCCCCTCTCCACAGATGGGTAACTTGGCCAAATGTGGGTATCTTTTCACTGGTAGTGATGGCAGAAGGCACAGCCCTCACAGCCGGGCACCCTCCCGTGCCAAATTTCAAACTGCTGTTGGAAAGTATGAGGCTGAGGGGTTCAATTTCTTCAGTTAAAGGTTTTTTAACCTGGGCAGGTCAACCTATTCCCCCTCCCCCATCCCAATTTCATTTTTGGAAACAACATAATCATTTAAAAAAAAAGTCAGCGTGAGGCAGATACCTGACATAGAAAATTTCATCCCAAATGGGGTAAAGTCTGGCAAAGTTATAAGCAACTGAAATAAAGGTCTTCTGAGAAGACCAGGCAGTAAATCTGACTTCATGCCTCTATTTATCTTTTTGAGTACCATGATCAACATGAAATCCCCTTCTGTCTGAGAGGTTTGATTTGTTTGGGGGGGTGAGGAATCAGTGAAGGAAATGAGTTTTGTATTTTATTCCATTGTGGTTTGGTTCTTAGTTTTATGCTAATAAAACAATGTGTGAAAAGCCCCTTATGCTCACAAGACACCCTCATCACTGTAAATTACACTGCAGTCATTGATGTTGCAAACAGTTATGATCCTGCAGAAAGATGTGCCAGTGAGTTTACCTCTCTAGAAACATGAAAATTGCTAACTATAGCCCACCTCCATGTTCCCGCATTTATTTTGGATTGCAGCTGGCATTGTAGAGAAGGAAGATTCCAAAATAGTGGAACTAGCTGTCAGAAATCAAACTAATAAAAAACAAGCCCTGGTAGGCACATAAATCTAGCTACCATCATCTCTTCCACCCTAGTCTGATCTGGAAGAGACACAGTGCTTGTGGTATCTGCATTTTTCGACAGGGCTTTTGGGACATTTCCCTTTTACGAATTATTGCTATAACACATCATGCAGAGCCGACACCGCAGGTAGTTGGCAAAAATGGTAAAACTGAAGAGCATTGACTAGGGATGAAACTTGAGAGTGGATATTAATAGCATATGACTTTGCTTGCCCTTCAGTTGTGATGAAATATGTAGAATTGATACTGATGAATTATTTCAGAATCAATGTTATTTATCTAAATCTCTGCAGAGCATTGCAATACACACAGGTATGATCCTTAAGCTGCCAACAGCAGCAATGTCCAAAAATATTGACTGAGAATTAGAGTTATCACCTAACACAGACCAGCTGTTATCCCATCAGATCACTGTATATATTAACATCAGTGCATTTCTGAATGTAGCAGTAACCATTTTGCATCTACTACAGGGTGAGTTGTCACTGAGCTGCACTTATGGTGCTAACTGATACTTCCATGTTTGGCCTTCTTTGGAGGGGGTCCAGGAAGGGTATAGGATACAAAAGCTTTCCCAAGGAAATTAATTAATTCAAACCATTAACAGTTTGTTGACTGCGATATGTTTACAAAGTGGTCACTCAGCTTAGATAAGAGGCTTGGCTGATCCCTAGTTTTAGGACAGGAATGAGTTAAAACAAGAATTAAAGATTACCTAATACCAACAGTCTTAAAAATATTTTCTCGCCACTGCAAATAAATGTATTGTTCTCCTAAGGATCTGATGCACATGTAACTGATGATTACCATGTTTTAATACAGCTTTCTCAAATCTTCCTGGGGAGTACTTGGAATTAGATGTATCAAACTGGAGTGTGAGGTGATGAGTTCTTATGTTACGCCATGAAGTACTGAAATACTAGCATCTTTGAGTTCTGCAACCCATATGTGACTCCTTGGCTACATCTACATGGGGATGCTACATCGAAATAGCTTACTTCGATGTAGTGAAATCGAAATAAGCTATTTTGATGAATAGCGTCTACACGTCCTCCAGGGCTGGTGCCGTCGACGTTGGGCAGCACTACATCAAAATAGGCGCTGCCGGGAGCGTCTACACACCACAGTGGCCCAAATTGAAATAAGGGTTCCAGGAACAGCTGCAGACAGGGTCACAGGGCGGACTAGCACTTCCAGGGCAACAGCAAGCCGCTCCCTGAAAGGGCCCCTCCCAGACACACACAGCCTGCACAGCACATGGTCTGCAGAGCCACAAGCATGCACACCCCGTGGAAGCAGCATGGACCCCCAGCAGCAGCAGCAGCCAGAGTTCCACACACCCGCACACCTGGAGGAGCAGTGCTTGCCCTGCTCAGTGCCATGCAGGAGGCAGCTGACCATCTTTTATTTGAGGAAGATGAGCTGCCCCCAGGGGAGGAGGAAGCAGCCCCAGACCTTGCTGCCCTCCCAGCCCCTCCCCCCCACCCGCCGCACATGCCGCCAGCTGTGGAGCTACCCCATGAGCACGGACTGGTGGGAGCGGCTGGTGCTTGGCGAGTGGGACAACGAGCGCTGGCTCTGGAATTTCCGGATGAGCCGACAGACATTCCTGGAGCTCTGCCAGTGGCTCACCCCTGCCTTACGGCACCAGGACACCTCCATGCGACGTGCCCTCACCATCGAGAAATGGGTTGGCATCACTGTCTGGAAGCTGGCCACTCCAGACAGATACCAATCCGTAGGGCAGCAGTTTGGCATGGGCAAGGCCACCGTGGGGACTGTCCTCATGGAGGTAAGAGGACCCGGGGGTGGGAGAGCCCTGGGGAGGGCAGCCCTTGGGGGGAGGGGGGGAGCCCAGGGGTGGAGGGCCAGACACACCCTGCACACCCCTCACCGGTGCTCTCTCATGTCCTTCCCCTGCAGGTCGTCCGCGCAATCAATGCCCTGCTCCTCCACAGGCTCACGCGGCTTGGGGACCCAGATGCTGCCATTGCAGGGTTTGCCAGCCTGGGCTTCCCAAATTGCTTTGAGGCTCTGGATGGGACCCATATCCCCATCCGTGCCCTGGAGCACAGTGGAGGACGCTTCCTCAATTGGAAGGAATACCACTCCGTGGTCCTCCAGGCCTTGGTGGACAGCCGGGGCTGCTTCCTGGACATTTACGGTGGCTGGCCTGGCAGCATCCACGATGCCCGGATGTTCAGGAATTTGGGCCTGTGCCTCCGGCTGGAGGCAGGGACCTATATCCCCCAGTGGGATATCCCTGTGGGGGACACCACCATGCCCCTATGCCTTGTCGCAGATGCGGCGTACACCCTCCGGCCCTGGCTCATGCACCCTTACATGGGCCATGTCACAGCCAGCCGGGAGTGGTTCAACACGTGCTTGAACCATGTGTGCCAGGTGGTCAAGCGCACCTTTGGCCGCCTCAAAGGGTCTGGAGGTGTCTCCTCACCCGCCTGGATGCAGGCCTCACCAACATCCCCCAGGTTGTGAGCGCGTGCTGCGCACTCCACAACCTGGTGGAGAGCAAGGGAGAGGCCTTCTTCCAGGGCTGGGCTGTGGAGGCTGGCAGGGCCAACGTCCAGCCACCCGCTGCCCCCAGTCGCCAGGTCAACCCCGAGGGGATCCGGGTCTGGGAGGCCCTGCGGGCCCATTTTGACCAGGCTGTGGGGTGAACGCAGGCGGGACCAGCTGCGGGTGAGCCACCCACTGCATCCCCACATCCTCCACAACACTCCCTGCCCCCACGCCCACACCACAGAGAACCCGAGAGCACCCCCCCCACACACTTTTCTTTGAAATAAATGGAAATGTTGTTTCAAACAAACCAGTGCAACCATATTATTATAACAGAAGAAAAGGGGGGAACTATTTACATGGGGGGGCAGCTACTAAAACAGGGGTCTAACAAAGACTATTTACAACATGGGGGAATAGGTATAAAGGAGGGGGGGGCCATGTCCTTGGCCCTGCACCCGAATGTCCAGCGCCCGGTGTTGGGGGGGCATGACCCATGACTCGGCCGGAGCCCTGGTCGAGGCCGCGTGGGGGCCAGAAGAACCGGCAAATATGGCCGGCTAGTGTCCACAGGCCCATGGTCCCCCTCGGTGGCAGGCCCCAGGGTGGCAGACGGTGGAGGGACGGCAGGTGGAGTGGCGGGTGGCGCGGCACGCAGAGCGGCGGGCGGCGCGGCAAGTGGGGCCAGGTGCTGCACAATGCACTCAAAAGTACGCATGAAGGAACCCCAAGCCTCCTGGTGCCAGGCCACTGCTCACTCCTGGAGCTCCAGCCGCCACTCCTCCACCCACAGGCACTGCTCCGACACCTCCAGCTGACGCCGGAGGGTCATGAGCAGCTGGGGGTCCGTGGCCATCCACGGGTGGCTCCTCCGTCGGCCTTGTCCTGGAGCTGGTCAGAGCTCCGCCGAGGGGCTGGCCTGCTGGGATGGCCCCGGTGGGCTCTCCAGGACGACGGACACCTCGCTGGCACTCTCCGGGCCCTCCGATGGTGCAGCTGCGGCACACGGGGGAACAAGAGTGTCACTGTCTTCTCTGTAAATGTGATTAGCCTGATGTAGTTTGTCCTAATATCGATAACAAAATGTCAATAATAACGGACAGGAATATTGTCAATCTGGAGTTTAAAATGTTGAATAAGGCTAGTGTGTAAGTGCCATGTCTTTCATTTGAATTTATTAGGCTCCACAAGTGTCCCATATGTGTTCCACAAACCTACACATCACACCTGGCTCCCAACTCCCCGCTATTAGCAGGAGCCGGGAAAGTGACCAGGGCTCCTGCGCTGTCAGTTTCCTGAGTCCCCCAAGCTGTGGGGACCTGGGAAACTGACAGCACTGCTGCACTGGCACTCAGCTCAGGGGCTAGAGATCTGTGGGACAGGTTCCCACAATGCATTGATGTTTGGTGATTTCAGTGTGGAAGCAATATGTCGAATTTGTTGAGAGCCTGTGGCAAGTGAGGTACTCAAAATTGAATAAAAAATGGCATTGTAAAGTTGACTTTTAATAAATTCGAATTTATCTTGTAATATATACATAGCCACAGCTACTGAAAGAAAGAGAAAGAGAAAGAGAATGAAAGAGAAAGAAGCAAACAGTATAACCATGGAAGTTATTTATTTCCAGGTACTTATCATACATGAGGAGCCAAACAAACAAAACAATTACAATAATAAATCTAACTTAAATTAGATTCCAAAAGTTAGGGCTAGCAAAACATAAATGATCATATAAAGCAGGGTCAGGAGACTGCTGAGAGAGAGAGGCTTTAATTGATCAGAGTTTCCAGGTGGTGTCGGAGGGCTGGAGGCAAGCAGAGCTCCCAGCACAATCATTCAGGAAAAGATGAAGTGGCTAGGACGAATGCAGAATTTGAATCCAAACATCAGAACCTTTGCTTGAGTGTGTGTAGGGGATTTTGTAGTGAAACAACAATGATTTAATGGAGAACACTGTTACCTTATTTCCACTAAAAACCACCCCAAGGTTACTCTCATATGTATTTTATTAAATACCGCTGCTGGATTAAAGGAAAATGGGGAACTAGGTTTCAGGCACGCAGAGTCACACCCTCCTGCACTCACATCCTGAAACAGGTGAACTCATGCAGGTGAAGAGCTGCAAAGAGACAGCAGAGGAAGCCAAGCAAGAGTGGATCCAGTGTGTCTGCCCAACACCATAGCTTCTGAGCACCTTCCATGTAAAATCACTAGCAATAGCAAAATCCCTAGCACTTTTCATGGAATCTCTGGCTTTGTGTTTATTTGTTTTTTGAAGGGTGATGTTCCTAAACTATTACTGGGGTAGGTTTATTGTGGCAGTGGAGTTGGTAGGGATTTTGGAGTAAAAAGGTTCTTCATATTGTGTCATTTATGATGGAAAGGTCTCTCTCAAAGAGGGAGGCCTTGCAATGTTTCTTTGAAGTGATCATCCTGGATTCACCCGATCTCCTCAGAAAAACTGTGTATCCAGACTCCCTTGACAAGGAATGCTTTGGCCCAGCTCTCATATGTTTCATCCTTGGCTTTGAGGCATGCATTGCCGAAGAGGAGCACAGCATTTGCTTACAGAGGCATTTGTATTTTAGTTATAACGAGTGCCCATCCTGCCCAGTCACACCTTGGGGACTGAGTGGTACAGGGAGCTTTGAACTGGTTTTCTGCACAGGTGTGAATCTCACCTAGAAAGTCTCCTTCAGATCACATTTTGTACGTAAGATGACAAAAGGAGAAGGAAAAGGCATAGGCATGTATCTCCTTTGGTTCTCCTCTCTTATTCTTCATGGTTCTGCTTCTTTAATACATTTATCAGAGATGGAATTAGATGAATAAATGGTGATATTTCTTAATGACAGTCCACAAAAGTAACTGTTTTTTTTTCCTCAAAAGGTGCAACATTTTTTCCTTGTTAAAAATCTGGTAGAAAGGGACCAGAGATGTAGCTCTGCAATTAATACATAAGGACAAGGAAAAAAAATAGAAATAAAGCTGTATTTAGACTAAGGTCTGGTTTATACCAGAGAACAAAGTCGACCATATATGCAATTTTAGCTACACCATTACTGCAGCTAGAATTGATGTATCACAATTGGCTTTGTTCCCTGGTGTAGATCAGGGCTGTTCGGGCTCGTGCTGATGTCTCTTACTCCATGCGATAGCATGGAGTACTAAGGTCAATGGCTGAGCCCAGAGAGATTGATTTTGTCACATCTTCACAGATGTGGCAAAATCAAACTCTGGGGAGTCAATCTCGGCATGCCCAACACACAGTAAGGACAGACATACCCTATTTTCCAGGAGCAGTTCTTTAGCAGAGCTCTTGATGTGCAAAGAAAATGGAAGAATATAATTTCTCTTCTGCTTCATAGCACAGAAGTGAAACTGGGTTTCAAAATCTATTCTTTTCCGCTTTGGGTTTCAGAAATGTGTGTTTTTTTCTTTTTTTCTGTCTTTTGGTTTTACTTTTTAGTACAGAGAAATTATAGTGTTGGGAGTAGAGCAATGAACTGCCTAGCCCCATGGGTTCTGTTCTCAAGTCAGTTCCTGACTTGCTCTGGGAACTTGACCAAGTCACTTAACTTCTCAACATTTAAGCAAATTCAAAATGGCTATAATAATATTAAACTTCACAAGAGGTGACTGTAATAATAATTAATTGATGTTTATAAAGCAATCTAAGGGTTTTTTATAACGATGTGGTGCAAAGTACAATTATAATCAATAGGAATATGACAAATGCACTTTAATACACTATTGGGCATTAAATTTCACTGACTGCCCAGGTATTTAGATGCTTCACACACTATCATGAAACAGAAGTAAGTTATTGAACACTGTGGATGGAAGACTATGAAATTGATCCAGAACTGGTATAAATTGGCACAGCTCCATTCACAGCAGATGCCTTAAATATTGTTCTTTCCACGCTTACAAAAGCCAAAATCAGCAGCACATGTAATGAAAAGATCTTAATTTCAGGCGAGCAACATGAACTGTATCATCTGTCTTTGGCCTGATGGCTCCCCTCAGCGATGTTGTGGTCTCCCAAACCACCAATAAAATGATTTTGGTTAGTCATCTGCTTGTTTCAACACAAATCCAAAGCCCACTGAAGCAATGGGAGTCTGTCTTCTTGTTGATCAGGTGTTGAGAATTGGAGTCAGTTATAACATCCTGTTTGTATTTCCACGATAGCATTATTAGCTACATGAAGCTCTGAATTTGGAAAATTAGGGAAATTTAGAGCCCATGAAATGTAAATTGACAAAGCAACCCTGACAAATATTCTCTTAAGCACAAAATATGAACCAGTAACATCTGGCATTCTGCAGTTTTTTAATATTTACAACCTAGTCAAATATGCATTATATTCTATAAAATAATAGGCTGAAGCTTATTATCCCCCTTATAGCAAGAACAAAATTGGGTCATAATCATTCAATAGACAGAACTTTTTTCAATAATTAGTAACATAGGGCCATCAATTCTCTTAATTTTATCTGACCCTTGTGTGACTTAAAAGATACGCCAAAGCTCCAACTGATAAGATCTCAAATACAAATAAACAAAGTGAATGTTTCAGTCAGAATATCATATAATGTTAATGTGAATTAACAATATTCATTCTAACCACACCATGTGCATTCAATACAACAAAAGCAAAAATATAAAGACTTCCTTCTTTACCATGCTCTAGGGGGTCATTCCTTCTAACACGTATTGTATGGTTCACACGCATTACTTTTAATTCCTTTCTCCTTTAATATTAATCTTTTATAGTAACTAAGAAAACAAATGCTGTTATAATTCCATAAAGGAACCAGTCAGAGGTCTTGCCTGCTATTATATTTCCAAAAGACTGCTACACAGCACATAGAATTTGTTCAACAATTCCTTCTTATGTTAATAAGCCATGTATCTTTTGCTGAATACCTTTTGTCTTTTCCGTCTTTCTTTCCCTAGACCTAGGTAGGGCTCTTGTTAAATCTAATGGTGAACAGCAGGTTCAGGTTCCAAATTTCTTATACAAGCCCTTAGAGGAAAGACTTCAGCATCTGGCAAATTCAGTTCTGGGATTTGATCCTATTGCCATTGGTGTCAGTGGCAAAACTCCTACTGAGTTCAGTGGTGCTAGATCAGTCCATAAAGAATTATTAAAGAGGCTAGGATGAAGTAAACCATAGAGGTATAGGGTCTGATACTAATTTATTCTAAGTCCCTCTTTCTTACACACTTTTTCAGGCTTCTTTAAGGGTGTTAAAAGGCCTTAGTGTACGTTAGAATACTGTTTACTATTCACTGCTAATAAACTGCAAACTATGGTTGGGGTTTAGCTCTACCTGACACTATTAGGCTGGATAGGGCAGAAGTTGAATGGTTTTTGTATATCCATACCCCAACCTCCCTTAGTAGAATGGGATTTTTTTCCATGTGTGATTATTTTCTTGTGGCAAACCCTGAGCCTCCAAAGCTATGTCTATGCTAGAGCATAAAGTTGTTTTTAAGGCACTTAACTTCATGCTACAGTGTGACTGTCTTCATTGTGTAAGGAATGTGCCAGCAGGAACTCAATGCTGCTGAAGGCTGGGAGGAACGTGTCTCCCAGAGATCATTTGCATGAGAATGCAAAGGTGTGCATATGTGATACCTTGCAAACAAAGACTCATGTGTAGCAAGGAAGCAATGAGATTTTGTCTATTGTAAACACATTATTGTAAAAATCATAATTTATGCTAACACTCAGTGTAAGAATTGTGAAATCTCACCAATGCTCCAAGTCATTGTGGGGGACAGGGCAGTCGATATAACTACATAAGACATGGGTTACACAGGGCTCTTGGTTTAAAGCATTATAAAGCAGTTGGGGGCGGGGGGAGGACAAGATGGGACGGGGATGGGGACTGGTTTGACTAGCTCTCTTCGGCTACGTCTACACGTGAAGCCTACATCAAAATAGCTTATTTCAATGTAGCAACATCGAAATAGGCTATTTCGATGAGTAACGTCTACACGTCCTCCAGGGCTGGCAATGTCGATGTTCAACTTTGACGTTGCGCGACACCACATCGAAATAGGTGCTGCAAGGGAACGTCTACATGCCAAAGTAGCACACATCGAAATAAGGGCGCCAGGCACGGCTGCAGACAGGGTCACAGGGCGGACTCAACAGCAAGCCGCTCCCTTAAAGGGCCCCTCCCAGACACAGTTGCACTAAACAACATAAAATACACAGAGCCGACAACTGGTTGCAGACCCTGTGCCTGCAGCATGGATCCCCAGCTGCCGCAGCAGCAGCCAGAAGCCCTGGGCTAAGGGCTGCTGCCCACGGTGACCATAGAGCCCCTCAGGGGCTTGAGAGAGAGTGTCTCTCAACCCCTCAGCCGATGGTCGCCATGGCGGACCCCGCTATTTCGAAGTTGCGGGACGCGCAACGACTACACGGTCCCTACTTCGACGTTGAACGTCGAAGTAGGGCGCTATTCCTATCCCCTCATGGGGTTAGCAAATTCGACGTCTCGCCGCCTAACGTCGAAGTTAACTTCGAAATAGCGCCCGGCGCGTGTAGCCATGACGGGCGCTATTTCGAAGTTAGTGCCGCTACTTCGAAGTAGCGTGCATGTGTAGACACGGCTTTCATGTGCTAAAAGATAGAGCTGCCTACTAGTGTTTTTGAGACTCCACTTTGGTAGATACCAAGAATTGAAATCACAGAGTGGCAGCTAAGGCCACTAAGTGCTGAAACCACAGGGTTTTGCCTTGGGCTAGAACCACAGCAACTGACAGGCAGCATGACCAGCTGGTGGTTGGTAGGAGGCGCAGCAGATGAAGTGACCAGTGGGCAGCTGGTAGGAGGAGCAGTGGACAGATGGACAGCATGACCGGCAGGCAGCCAGTAGGAAGAGCAGTGGATGGCACGGCTGACGGGCGGCTGGTAGGAGAAGCAGCGGATGGATAGACGGTGTGACCGGTGGACGGCTGGTGGGAGCAAGCAGAGCACCGGCCCGGCGCAAAGGTGGCATTGTCTCAGGTTCCATGAGGGAATGCATCAGTGTGAGGTGTCAGTGCCAGCATGGACCAAGTTGTAAGTGGGGCATTTGAATTGGGAGGGTGCGGAGAAAGTTGGGTGTGTGGATTGGCTGTTTAGAGTATTGGACTGGTGAGCCTGAGAGGCCAAGGACATTATTCAATGCGTTTGAGCTGGGCCAGTTACTTGAGGATTGGTTATGAACTCTGGGTGTGATAATTTTCCCAAGCTTATGCAAATTGACTTTTCTGCCTCTTTTATTAAAAGTCCTTTTCTACACTCAGACTCTGTGCTTGCAAGTGGGGAAGCATTGCTTCTCCAGGCGCCTGGGAGTGTGTGATGTTCCCAGGCTACTGGGTAGGGGCTTGAGCTGGTTCTGTGTGAGATGGATGAAACCTGGTTGCTGCCAATTCCTTCCAGCTGAAGGGGTTACAATTGCAAATGCCATTAGGTCAATTTTAATAGGGATTAAGGTCAACTTTCTTGCCTCATCCCTCCAATGTGGTGTAACACCATGTTTGAATTTACAAGGATGAAGCTGCTGGCCTTGGAGTTTGGATCCTGAGAGGGCAGGTTTCTCCTGCTTCCTCCTCCTCTTCCTCCAGGGCTCCTGTTGCCCTGGCAGGTGAGGTGTTCCCCTCTCCCCATAATGTAGTGCAGCTCCCTGTTGTAGAGGGTAGGAAGGTGGTTCTGTCAACAGAAGGCCCCCTGGAACATCCAGACCTGTGTTTTGTTGATGGATCTCTCTTGACATCAGCATTCTTCCTTATGTCAAGAGGGGCACAGCTTTCGACAAAAGAGCTCTGTTATGTTGACTGTCAACAGAACATACTTGGCTATCTGGATGCGCCATGGGTTTTGTCAGTAAAACAGCTGTTCTGTTGACAAAACCCTGAAATGTAGACATAGCCAGAGTGAATGAGCTCCCATAGTCACCTTTTCCCCAGTATCTATTATTTTATGTGAATCAGTTGCCAACATTTTCAAACTTGGGTGGCTATCAGTACTGAACACTTGCATCACTGAGGGATAGCTCAGTGCTTTGAACAGTGCTTTGAACCTGCCAAACCCAGGGCTGTAAATTCAAGCCTTGAGGGGGCCATTTAGGACTGGATTAGATGCCAGGGATGGATTAGGATTAGATGTCAGGGATGGTGCTTGGTCCTGCCAAGAGGGCAGGGACTGGACCAGATGAACTTCCAGTCCTAGGAGGTGTGTGTCTGTAACTTGGAAAGGCAGGGGAGCATTATGGTTAAGGCAGCATAGCGGCATGCAGGGAGACCCCTTCACACCCAGAGACTCCTTCTCAAACACTCTACGCTCACTATGCAAGGCAGAGATAATGCTGCCTTCCCTCATAGAAGTGCTGTGAAGATAAATTCAAAATGTACTCATGTTTTGGGAAACTCAGATGCTATGATGATAAAAACTGTACTTCAATACTAGAGTGGTTAAAAATAATCATTGGACCTCTTTATGAAGAAAGATAACTTTTTTCCTAAATTTTCACAGAAGTTTTTGTTAAAATGAATCGTGTGTGTGTAAAAAGCAGTTTTAGACAGCAAAAACCTTAGTTTTTTGGTTTGGTGAGTTCTGATTTTTTGACAAAATCCCAAAACATTCTGAAGAAAAATTTTGATTTAATTGTTTTATTTTTGTCTAAATTACTACAGTAAACTGTCTTAACCAGCATTCTATCATCCAGAACAACAAGAAGTCTTGTGGCACCTTATAGACTATCATCTATCATCCAGAACTCTCAGATCACTGGCATTTTAAACCTATGTAAATTTTAGTTACATTTTTCCATAAGTACAGTACAGTGAAAAAATACAAATACAGCAAATACAGTATAAATTTACAGTGTACAATACTACTGTTGTTGGTAAATAAAGTACCTGCATGCATTTGTGTTTCTTTCTTAATATCTAATCTTGTTTTTCTTTAGTGTTGTGCATTGCTAAGTACACCGCTCTATTATCCAGAATATTTGAATATCCGACAAATTCCTGATTCCCAGGGCTTCCAGATATGAACGAGTTTATTGTAATTAGAAAAAAAATAACTTCATGAGCAGTTCTAACAGTAACATAATTTCCCTGGGAGTGGAGGATATTCTGCATCTCCGACAATCAGGCAATTTATTTAGAAGTCTAACTTGAGACTTTCAACTGGAAAATGATAGCCTCTGTCAGACTCTTTTTGTCTGCTTCTTATACATGGCCAGGGCCAAATATGCAGAACTGAATCGTATGTCTAGTGAACTCCACAGATAGCCACATAATTTAATATTAAGAAAGAAATAAAACAGCCCACAAAGAACACTGTCGCTCACAAGTGGTAAAACTAAAATCTGTATTGAATTTTATGCATGACTCAGATAAGTGACTTTGCGTGACAAGTACTGCAGGTTATAATGATCTAATTGTGCCGGGCTGTCTGACAAACAATAGGGCACAAAGAACTGTAAAGACCAAAATAAAACAATTGATAGGCCTTTGTAGAGCTGATTCAGTTTCAGAGAAGGGCACCTTGCCCTTTATAAATCTCTGACGGACTGTTCTTCAATGGCCTTAAGATTGCATATTTGATTTTGAATATAATGTGCAAATGACATAAGGGAAGGAACACAATAGGTGCATGGCTAATTATGAAGTCTAAAAGATGTCAGTAACTTCATTCGTGACTCAGTGTGCAATTTTTCTTTTATAAATTTTAGATTGGGTTATTTTCATAGTTTTCTTGCATTTGATTGAATGAGGGCACAGGTCAGTAGGTAAATCTTTCACAATGAACTCAGCAGAGCCTCCATGGCACAGTGAAGCAGTTCAAAAGGAGAAAATAGTATTTAACAAAGAAATAGTCTGGGTTTCATAATTGCTCGCTAATGACTTGATTCACAGCTTAGAGGGTCAGATTGCACTCGTATTGGAAAGTAATTGTAATTATATATTGAGAAAGGAGTTTTTGAATCAGTCTGTAAAGAAATGTAAGTCTATAGAACTTTTACTGCTTCAAGAAAGAATCCTGAACAACTCTCCAACTCAGAATTAATGAAATCCCCAGTGTATGAATAGGTGCTGATGTGAGGATGGATGGATCTGTTAGGGTGTGTCTACACGTGCATGATATTTCGAAAAGACTGGCCCTCTTTCGAAAGAATGAAGGAGCATCTACATGTGCCATGTGCTCTTTCGATTTGAAATTGAAGGAACCCAGCCCAGACATCAAAAGCAATACCCTGATCCCGTAGTGGGAAGAGTGTTCCCCCCATCGGAAAACAACATCGAAAGAAGGCTCCATGGCCCGCTCTTTCAAAAGAGGAATCCTCCATGACAGCATCCAGCTGGAGTGCAGAGATGCCCTGTCCTGCAGAGCGGAGCTCTATGACCCATGCATCCGGCCGTTCTTAAAGTCGCACGAACCCAGAAACCCTGTGGCAGGAAGCTGAGAGCAGGCAAGCTGTGACAGCACAAGCTCCCAGCAGCACACCTGCTCAGCCGCCCTTGATGACAGCAAAAGGCACATGGCCAATGGCCGGCAGCCTCCTGAGCCCCAGGGCCCCCCTTCAGAGCCGCCAGAGGGATCCCAGAAGCCTGTTCCACAAAAAAAAGAGAAGGGGCCCCTCCTGGACAGACCATGAACTCTGAGACTTCCTGGGTCTCTGGAAAGAAGACGAGGTCCTCCGGGAGATGGGGGTCAAGTGGAGGAATGCTGCTGCATCTGCCCACCTGGCCTGGGGACTGACCAGCCAAGGCCACCTGGAGCAAAGTTAAGGAGCTCCGGCAGGGCTATGCCTGGGTGTGGGATGCTACATTGCATCCTGGGGCCCTGGGACAGCTCCCCGCCCTCAGCAGTCCTGGACACCTCTGTGGACCAACCTGAGCCAGAGGAGCCAGGACCAGTCAGCCTGAGCCAGGGGGCAGACACCACCCGGGACTGGTCCAGAGAGGAGGGCGATCTTGTCATCAATGTCCCCTCACAGTTGTCCAGCTGGGCCACGTGAGCCTGGAGTCCCTGGAGATCATTGAGGTCCCCCCCAGTAAGTGCACAGTGGGGTCAGCACCCTGGCAGGCAGGGTGGGGGTGGCACCCCTGCAAGTGGATCGGGCACAGGCCCGGAGGACCAAGGCCAGACACCCCAGCTAGCCACAGCCCCGAACATGCCCCCTGCACCCACCAGCACCACCCAGCACCCAGACCCGTGGACAGCTCCAGGAGCTAAGTTGCCCAGTGGGACGTCCTGCACCCAGGGGTAGTTCCACCTGAGGGGAAGCCCTGTGTGCACCTGAAGCTGCACGGACGCTGTGCCCACCATGGCTGGGCCTCAAGGGGGGATGGGGAGGCAGGGCCTCAGGGGGGACAGAGTGCCGGGACAGGACTGGGGGACAAGATGCTACTTGGAGACTGACATGTGATCCATCACCCCTTCCAGGTGCAGCAAGCAAGGGCCCACACAGCCCATTGGCATCAGTGGTCCCTGAGAGCCCCCTGCAGGCATTGGAGGTGCCTGGCCCTTGTCCAGCAGCAGCAAGACACTGGGTACAGTGCCAGAGGTCGCAGTGGTGCACGGGGGATGACCCCCACCAACCTCCGCCAGGCAGAGCTTATGGCGCACCACCTCTGGCTGCAGGAGACCGACCTGGCATGGAGGAGGGAGGCCTGAGACCAGCTCATGTCCCACCTGGAGGGCATCCATGAGACTCTGCAGGAGCATGTGGGCAATGTGGCATGGCTCCTGGCCCTCCACACACACCCCCAACTGCCCAAACCCCTGATTCCACCCCCGTAGGGCCCCCCAGAAAGGTCCCCCCAGGGTCCCATGCCCACCCCCACCCCACACTGATGCCCCCTCTGCCATCCCACCACACTCCTACCTTCCGGTGCTCCCCGCCCCCTCACAGCCCCGCCATGGCACCCACTCCCAGGTGGGAAGGGGATCCTGTAGCTGGTGGAGCTCTCGTCCCACAACCCCCATGTCCGAGTGACTCTCCCAGTTCCGGCCCTCTTCCCACCCTCCTCCAAGTTTAGGCCCCCCCCGCCCTACAACAAACATGGATGTCCCCCTACTCACATTGTAAATAGCTATGCATTCAATACCCATTGGTTTATGGCTAATATTGATAAAGATTTTTATTGTGCACTGATGTCCATGTCCCGTGGGCCCATGGGTGGAGAGAAGGCATGGGTGCAGTGGTGGTGGTGCATGTGGTGAGGGGGTGGATGTGTGGGAGGATGGTGAGGGGTGGGCATTGGGGGGTTCAGTGCGGCCCTGGGTCGAGGCTTACATGGAAGGCTTCCTGGATCTGGACACTGTCTCAGTTTGCCTGGTGGCTGGTGACAGTGGCTGTCTCCTCGAATCACAAGGTGGCCTCAGACAACCACCCCTGCATGTAGGCATCCGCCTTGCCCTCTACAATGTTGTGGAGGATGCAGCAGGTGCCCACCACTTGTGGGACGTTGCATACCCCCACCCTGAGGTGGGCGAGGAGGCACTGCCACCTCCCCTTGAGGCGCCCGGAGGCCCGCTCAACCACGTGCTGGGCCTGGTTGAGGCGGATGTTGAAGGTCTCCCTGCTGGGGTTGAGGTGGCCAGTATAGGGCCTCATCAGCCATGGCAGTAGGGAGTATGCCGCATCCGCAACCATCCACAGAGGCATGACGGTGTCCCCAACCAGCAACTCCCACTGGAGGATGAAGGTTCTGGCCTCCATATGCCGGCACAGGCTGGAATTGTGGAATACCCTGGCATCATGGGCTCACCCTGACCAGCCCACGTAGATGTCCATAAACTGGCTTTTGTGGTACTGGAGGACCACCAAGTGGTAGCCCTGGAGGATCACTGAGTGGTAGCCCTTCCGGTTGATGTAGTGGCTGGTGCTGTGCAGTGGGGCGCGGATGGGAATGTGCGTCCTGTCCAGGACACCAAAGCAGTTCAGGAACCCCAACGAGGAGAAACCCCGGACAATGGCATCCAGGTCTCTGACTCAGACAACCCAGTGTAGGAGCATGTCCTTCATGGCATGGACAACCTGCATGGGAGGAAGGCCATGTGCTCTCCCGAGGGCGTGGCGGGGTGTTCCCAGCCAGCAACCCCCCTCTGGGACCCCCATGGCCAGTGACCCCTCCTGTTCCCCCCCAGGCCAGCTGCCCCCCGAGGGATCCCTGTGCCCATGGGACCACTTCCCCCTTCCCATGGTGGGAGTGTACCCTGGGCCTGGCTTACCTCCATGAGCACCACTCCAACAGTGGCCTTGCCCATGCTGAACTGGTGCCCCACTGAGCAGTAGGAGTCCGGGGTGGCCAGTTTCCATACAGCAATAGCAACTCGCTTCTCGAGGGGGAGTGCAGGCTGCATGGTGGTGTCCTGATGCCTCAATGCAGGTGCCAGCCAGTGACACAGCTCCTGGAAGGTGTCCTGGCTCACCCGAAAGTTCCAGAGCAAGTTGGCATCACCCCATTGCCCCAGAACCAGTCACTCCCACCAGTCTGTGCTGCTGGGGTGTCTGCACAAGCGCTGGGGTGCAGGAGGTGGCGTGCAGGCTGGGTGGGCTCCGTGTCCTCAGGGGGGCTGTTCTGTCTCCCGAGGAGGAGGCAGGCAGCTGCGGTGACCATGCAGACAACGTGGGCAACAGTGCCCATGATGTCTGCATCCAGTGAGAGAAGTAGGGTGTCATCGGCCATGGTGCAGCTGCACTGGGGTCTGTGTCACTGCTGGCAGCTCTGCAGACGTTGGCTAGTGCAGGTGGGGAAACTGGAGGGGGGGCCCTATCAGGTGGCAGCTGTCTGCAGGCCCCAGAAAGGCTCAGCAACCACGCAACCCCAACCTTGGCATCTCCGCCTCCCTTCTTTTGAAAGAGCACTCATACATGTGTGGATGGTCCCTTTCGAAATAATGGGATGGGGTCTTTGAAAGAGGGGGTCGGAACTGCGATCTGCCTTTGCCGTGTGGTTGTGTTCTTTCAAATACCAGTATATCGATTTCTGGATTTCGATTTTGCCCTTTCAGTGGTGGGCTCCCGTGTAGATACAGCCTTAGTGTTGTTTGCCTCTTTGTATGATCCTGCTGACAAATTGTAGCCACCGCATTGATAAAGCTGGCCCAGGTGTGCTGCCTCAGAATAGGGGTTTCTCCAGTGGTACAGAATTGGTTAAGATGAGCATGGGCAGCACATGACTGCCACTGCTTGACCTTTTCCTGATGAAGCCCTGCCCATAATCCACTCTCAGCCCTGCTCAGTCTCTCCCTGAGACCACCCCAACCATCCCCTGCACCTTTTCCTTTCTTCCCTTGGCCCCCTCCTGCTCACTGGCCAGCAGACTGGCTGCTCAATACTTATGCATGCCTCTTTGCCCCTCCTGTGAGGCCCACATGTGGGTGGAGCAGGGCCAGGATGAGTCAGATGTAGAACATGGTAGGGAAGGTGGGTAGAAAGAGGATGAGTGGGAACAAGGCCTCACGGTGGAGCACAGGTGGGGCTGTGGCACCCACCCTTTAAGCAGCACCTTCTCCATAGGTGGTGGCATGGCTGTTTGAGGAGGTTTGGCCTCCCTTGGCCTTTTACGTGCTGACTATGGTGTAGAAGCTTCTATACCTGCTAGCTGGGGCCTGAACAGGGAGGTATGGATGGGCATCACCCAGCCAGCGAACTTCAGGTTTGATCTCTTGGGGCTTTTAGCAGCGGGTGTGTGTTAGACAGTGCAGGGAAATTCTCCAAGGGCACAGAGCTGGTACAAAGTTTCCAATGCCATTCGTGCCTTGCAGCTGGTAGGCGTCAAAGCAAGGATGCCTCTTTGCAGCACCAGTTCCTGAATGGATTTGGCCCTTTGTGGCTGTTAGTCTGAGGGGGAGGCATTAGGTAGATTTTAAAACTCTGTGCCTCAGAATTAGACATGCAAAGTGAGCATTATGCCACTGTAGCACATCACCCCCACACTTACTAGCATTGGGTGCTTTTGGGCCATAGTCAGTACAAATATGTTTGTATTACAATCAGGAGGTTGTCTGCAGCTTGTGTAGATGTTCTCGACGTTCTTTTAACCTATCTGGCCTGGATACTGGAGCAATGAAGTAATGGGAGCATAGGCTACAGTGGATGTTGTACAAGCCCTCCTGGATGCCTGGGCTGGACTTCCCTTGCTGAGCCCCTGGTTGCTGCAGTTTCACTTCTTTATTTAGAAGAAAGCTATCTTGGACATGTCTACAGAAAGTGTAGTCACAGCAGGTGATTGCATTGGAGACACTCTCCATCAGTGCTACATGAGTATTCGCCCATCTGAAATGCTCAATAGAATTGTAACATGGGGCCTGATGAGAAGTCCATTTGAATCAATGGTGTCCGTTCTATCAAGGTGAAGTTTAGTCTTCAGGTTACAGAGTCAGAAATCAGGAGATTTGGATCTGTCCCTGGCTCTGCCACAGATATCCTGGGTAAGCTTAGGCAAATGGCTAGGCCTCGCTGTCTCGTCTTCCCCTTTTGTAAAATGGGGATAATAATATTTACTGCCAATAAAAGAGGAATTCTTTCATGTTTGTAAAGTGCCTTGGTTCATTTACAAGTACTTCAGTGTTCTGAGAGAGAAAATAAAAGAAAAATAATCAAAGCTTGCAAAGAATTAACGTTTTAGCCTGACATCTTCAATACAAAGTCAATACTGCAATAAGGGAATTCTGGGTAGCATTTATTAATGCCATGTTTTCTATACTGCAAATGTTGGGAGGGCATAGGAATTGCTTGACTGGGTATGGACTAGAGGTTCATCGAGTCCTATTTCTTGTCTCTGACATCACCAGTTATGTCTAAGGAAGTTGCAAGAGGCCCTGTAGAAGCAGATGAGGGGTAATCTTCTCTCTCATTAAGGTTTTATCCTAAATCTTAATAGAGATTACTTTAAACTGTGAAGCATAACATTTTAAATAATGACATTTTTTGGAGGTTCTGTAGGGATGTGTCATATTCAGGTTGTTGGTTCAAATCCAGTTTAGTTGAGTAGTAAGTGAAATTTATCTTACTCTTACTTACAATTTATTGGCCTTTGTGAAATAAATTGGTAGTACTGGGCTTGCCTACCCCAAAAAATTAGACTGACATTCCTACATAATTCAAGATTATGAAAAATCCACCCTTGTCCTCGTGTACAAAGCACTAGGTTGACAGTAGAATTATTTTCTGGCTTAGCTTCTGCCAGTCTGGGAGGTGGATTCCTTACACTGACAAGAGAAGCTTTCCTGTTGGCACAGGTTATGTCTACACTGATGTGCTTCTGCAGCACAGCTGCAGCCCTACAGATGCAGTGTTTCAAGTGTAGACAAGATCTCATTTCAGCTCCTAGTGAATGGAGGTCCAGATCACACAACAAATGCAGAATTAGATCCCTTGTTAGTCATAGACTCTATTGGTACAGAAATTTCAGGACACTTAGTCCTCTAAAGATGGTTAAAACACAACAATTTTTCAGGGATGGCATCAGAAACATTAACCATTCTAATCTGTGATACACAATGGACTCCTTTTCCTAGGGTTAATGTTCTGGCATCTTTCATGAATTCCAAACATAAAACTTCACAATTAAAGGAGTTTTTCACAGAAAAAGTTCTTCAGTCTAGAGATGAAAATACTCTAAAACCAAAACTGCACAGAAATTCCACTTGATTTGTGGAAGTTTGTTGGTATGTACCAGCTTGTAATAAAAAAGATACTATTTTAACACACACACACACAGAGTTTAAAAGTGCAGCACATTCACTCTATTGCAGTGTGGTCACGTGGGGAAGAGAAAAGCGTCTGGACTTTGGAGTCATGCCCAAGCAGAAAATGTTATCAGCAATCTCCATAATAGGGTTTATTCTTCCAAAGAAACCATTTTAATCATTTGTTTATGGTTTTGCATAAACAAAAAGTGTTGAAAAGCTTAGCTGTAAAGATACCAGAGACGCTTTTGAAAAAAAAGAAAAAAGAACAACCTCTGAACTGATCTGCTGCCCAAAAACCTGCTGAACATGTCATACTGGCCACAAAAACTAAAAACACAGCCCTTCAGCAGCTGCTCCAGAATGTCTACACGTGCCATATTGGCTATAAAACAAAAAACAGCCTCTCGGCAGCTATTCCAATTCTCTATACTAAGCACATTTAAATTAAGTGTGTTTGATATTTTTACTTTTTGGAATCCAGGGTGCTGAAACAGGGCAACTGAGAGAAAAAATTGACCAAGATCTCAAGACTTGAGAGCAAAATTCAAGTCAAAGTTAAAGCAGGGGGGATAGTTGATCTTTGAGCAAGAAAGAGGATTTCATTCTTTGAAACTGAGTTGTGGGAAGTTGATATTGTACTTGGGAGCTGAAAGAGATCAAATAGACATGTAGAAAGGTCAGCATGAGTCAAAGGGTGAGGATGAATGCAGCTCTAGAAGGCTGTTCTAAGTAACAATGAAATCCCAGAGTGAGAACGTGGAGGATGCGAAGGAGAGGAGGACAGAGAAAAAGAGTGGTTGGATATATATTTGTAGTGGAGGGGAAGATCTCCTGCCTGAATTAATGGCTCAGATGCAATTGTATTTGGGACACCAGTTAGGCATCACCTGATAGAAGAGCTGGCTGCCTGCACAAAGGTATGCCTTTACCTCAGACTTAACTTTGGCTCTTATTTGGATGTTGTTGTTAGGACTCCCATACCCTTCCTTTCTTCACTAAAACCCTCTTACTTGAGTTTACTTTTGGCCCAGGCTGCCTGGCCCATCCTGGAGTGCAACCACGAACTTGGGCCAATGGACTGTTGAACTGCTCAGGGAGGAACACAGACTCTAGGACCCTGTGAGGCAGGGTCCAAAATATCTCCACTGCATAAAACTGACACTTAACCCAAGTTCCTCAAACCCAGCTGCTGGTGTCTAACTGCAGTGTAGACACGACTTGGGTGACTAATACCTAAGGATATCTCTGCAGTGAAGATACACCTAAAGCAAGAGGCAATGATGTACCAGTCCGTGTTTGTTCTGTCAGCGTGAGTTGTCTTTAATTAAGATATGAATACAGGAGAAGAACACTGAGAAATTCCAGTGAGTTGTGATTTTGGAGAAATGTGGGTGAGGTAATAAAAGACAGGAACAGATAAAATCTCATCAAGCGAGGAGGAATTTAAAAGCCTTACTTTGAGTTCAGTCAGAAATAATGTGTTCTCCCCCCACTTCCACTTTAAATACAGTGGAAAGCGAAGGCATATCAGACTGGGCTGCAGGGGATAATACTTTGAAGAAGAGAGATTAATTGGTGTCAAGTAGTAACTAGTAAAGAATCAGCTGATGCTAGAAGAATTAGGCTGCAGGAAACATTTGATATTTGCCTTTCCAACTGAAAGCATGGCATTGTTGTTCTACAGTCTAGTGCCTTTTCTTCTGTCAGCCTCTGTGAAGCTTTTAGCTGGGAAGAAAAATGAATAATTAGCATTCCATTAGGATGCCTGCAAACCAGCAGTCTAGAGTATTAAATTGCTGTGCAAAATGAGGATTGTTTGAAGTGATTCATGTTTCTTTATCTGAAATGTCTAAAGGCAGGTTTAATTTTCTTTTTTTAAAGAAAGCTTTACTTCTAGCGCCACATCTGCTTTTGACGTTTGAAACTAATCCCCACAATATTTGACAACAATGTTCTAAAAAAAAAAGGGTAAGGGAGAGGGAGAAGATAAAAGTGCTTCTGCACAAGTTATAACAAGTATCCGGTGTCACTTGGGATCCAGGCCTCACACTGAAGATAGGGAGATGCATAATATTAGTAATACCAAGAATTAGGCTGTGTTGACAATGGCAGATTTCCTCCCATTTGATTATGTTCTATGTACCGACTTTTTAAAGGATGCTTTAAATATTTATTCCCTGGGCATTCTAGTCTTTTGAACAATACTTGGCTATTTCTTTTAGTATTTTTTGGCTTTACTTAGATCAAAACCATCTCAACTCCAAGAGATGAAATGCATAAGATGTGCAAAGATGTATGAAGCTCTTCTGTGCCTTGTTCTCTGAAAGTCAAAAGAGTCAAGAAAAGGTTTCTCCCCAAGGTCAAATCAAGCAAACAGCTGGCATTACTATCACTCAAGTGTGATTGTCACTACAGAGGTATAGAACCCACTTTTGAGATGAAAGAATGCTCAAGTCAGAGTGATCACTCATTTTATTTTTTCAGGTATGTGTGTTTGTGCATAGAGGACTGAGGGTTAGTGGAGTCAGGATGTCAGAGGGACATGAGAAAAATGAAAGATGAGTTGTGATAAGATCCCTAATACTTCTGAAATTGATTCTCTGTGGCTTTGTATCTTTATATAGCTGCCAGCTGCCATGCAAAGTGACTATAAAATGCTTTTACCTCTGAATGGTTTCACACCCGCTTAGCATAGGCATGACTGCACAAAATAGTGGAGAATCATGCCTCCTGTGTTTTTCTGAACCTTGAGCCAACTGTTGAAACCACTTTGATTTGCAAAAGTGTAGCTGCAATTCTCTTAAGAACAGGATTCCTCTGGAGATTTTTCTTTACCCCCGTTATTTGTTCCCTTTACAGCCTAGAATAATAGTCTTTGGCATGTCAGGGAGTCCTGGAAGTGCAGAGGAACAAGGCAGATTTTGAAATTAGACCTTTTTCAAGCTTAACACTGTAGTCTGTTTGCTGGCTGCCTACTGGTTTCCAGGAGGAATTTAAGATGTTGGTTATGATTTAAGTCCTAGATGACCTGGGACAGGACACTGTACACAAAGGTGTTCAGAGTTCAAGCATAAAAAAGAGAGAGGCATAAGAACTGCTATTATTGGTCAGACCAAAAGTCCACCTGTACCAGTATCCTGTCTTCTGAGAGTGGCCAATGCCAGATGTGATTCACCCATTTCCAGCTCCTGACAAACCGAGGCTAAGGATACCAGTCCTACACATCCTGGCTAATAGCCACTGATGGACCTATCCTCCATGAATTTATCTAGCTCCTTTTTTTAAACCTTGTCTTCACAACATCCTCTGGCAAGAGTTCCACAGGCTGACTGTATGCTGCATGAAGAAATGCTTCTTTTTGTTCATTTTAAACCTGCTACTTATTAATTTCATACGGTGACCCCTAGTTCTTGTGTTACGGGAACAAATAAATAACTTTTCCTTATTCACTTTCTCCACACCAGTCATGATTTTACAGACCTCTACCATATGTCGTTTTAGTCTCCTCTTTTCTAGATGAAAAGTCTCTGTCTTTTACATTTCTGCTCCTATGGCACCTGTTCCAATCCCCTAATCGTTTTTGTTGCCCTTTTCTGAATTTTTTCCAGTGCCAAGATATCTTTTTTTGAGATGAGGCAAACACATTAGTTTGCAATATTCAAGATGTGGGCATACCAGGGGTTTATATAGAGGCAATAAGATATCCTCTGTCTTATTTTCTATCCCTTTTTAAATGATTCCTAACATTCTGTTTGCTTTATTGACTGCTGCTGCACATTGGGTAGATGTTTTTGGAGTCTGCAGTGATTCCAAGATCTGTCTCTTGAGTCGTAATAGCTAATTAAATTACCATCATTTCCAGGGCTCTTGATCTTTAACCATTTCACTGCTCTTTCTACTTCCTCCTTTGAAATATCGGTCTTGCTCTCGATATTCAGTGGAAATGATAAGATCATGGGAGAGATGATCAAATATGGCGGCGAAAGTATGATTCAGGAAATATACTGACTACGTAATATAGCATGGAAAGAAGGGAAGGCACGTAAGGTGTGGACAAGATCTGTGCTAGTGAAAGGAAGCACATTAGAGTGCAAGAACTACAGAACGATTGCCCTGATGAGTCATCTAGGCAAGGTGCTGATGGTGATACTAACAGAGAAACTGAAATCTGATTTGGGCTTATTTAGTTTGCAGAACAGAAGACTGAGGGGCAATTTGATAGTAGTCTTCAACTTTCTGAAAGGGGACTCTAAAGAGGATGGAGAGACTGTTTTCAATGGTGACAGATGGCAGAAGAAGGAGCAATGGTCTGAAGTTACAGAGGGAGAGGTGTAGGTTGGATATTACAAAAAAACTACTTCACCAGGAGGGTGAAGGACTGGAATGTGTTACTGAGACAGGTGGTGGAATCTCTATCCCAAGAGGTTTTTAAGTTCCAGCTTGACAAAGTCATGGCTGGGATTATTGAGTTGGGGTTGATCTTGCTTTAAGCAGGGGGCTGGACTAGATGACCTCCTGAGGTCCCATCCAACCTTAGAATTCTATGATTTTATGATTTTGCATATATATTAGGAATTACAATTTCCAATGTACATCACATTGTTTTTTTCAGCATTAAAATTCATCTGGCATTTTGTTGCTCAGTTACCTAGTTTTATAAGGTCTTTTTGAAGCTCTCCACAGTCTGCTTTGAACTTAACTATCTTCAGCAGTATTGCATCATCTACAAATTTTGCCACCTCACTCATTTTTACCCCTTTCTCTAGATTGTTTATGAATGTGCTCAATAGGCCAGTCCAAGTATGGGTCCCTGTGGTACACTTCTTGTTACCATTCTCCATTCTGAAAACTGACCATTTATTCCTATCTTTTGTTTCCTTTCTTTAAGCCAGTTATAAATCCATAAGAAGACCTTCCCTCTTATCCTATGACAACTTACTTTACTTAAGAGTCTTGGTGATGGGCCCTGTCAAAGGCTTCCTAGAAATCTAAGAACACTATCACCACTGGATCTCCCTATTCCACATGCTTATTGACTCCCATCAAAGAATTCGAGATTAGTATGGCATGATTCCCCTTTATAGAAACCAGGCTGACTTTTTCCCAACAAATTATGCTCATTCATGTGTCTGACAATTCTCTTCTCTACTATAGCGTCAACTAATTTGCCTGCTACTCACAAGACAGAACAAGAAATGAAACATTTAAGCTTTGTTCCTTCCTCCATCTAGACTGTGCTCTGTCCTCAAACAATGCCTGATATTAGAGTTATTTCAGTTCCCAAACATTATCCTGTACTAAAGCACACTATACCTTGTGTGTGTGTGTGTGTGTGTGTGTGTGTGTGTGAAAAGATCCATTCCCAGAGCATTCTGTATGGGAGCCTCTTGATTCTGGAATTAGCTTCCACTTGGCTCAGAATAGCTTGCACCAGACTTTCCATCATGTCTTTGGAAAGGGCAGAGAATGACTGAGACCGTGAGGCTGTGAGAGATTTTTTATAGTTTATTTTCTATTTTTACTTAATAGCTTATTTTCTATCTGGCAATTCCTCAATAGGGGAGGCAGAAGAGATGGAAGGATCTGTGCATGATGATCATTATTTTTTACTGTTCTGACAAAAGGGTCCACTCCCTTATATTTCTTTTGTGTATAAGTTGAAATAAGTACATAAAAGTAGCTTGGAGAGGGAGAGCCTGTAGTGTACATGCTAAATCTACAGGACATGTCTTATTCCAATACTGAAAACAGACCTTTTGCTGTCTAGACAAATAGAAAATGTATATGTCACCTTTCCTTTTTCCTGCTTTAACATCCGTGGGAGAGGGACATCCTGATTTCTTTTTTCTAAATGACATATGAAAACATTATGCAGATCCTTCTAAAAGATGATAGAAACAGGCTTTTTATCACTCAGGGCTCCCGAAAGGACCAGTTCAGTGTAGGCTTCCTGACCAGAGAGGAAATGGCTATGTCTATGACTTGGACTGACTCTGATTTCCAATAATTTTCCAATGTAGTAACCCTTTGATTCAGTTTCCATTTATAAGTAAAACGAGTGCTTAAATAATCAACAGTAAAGAGCCAGCATTAGGAAATGAGCCATCCCTCAAAACAATTCCTCTCTGTTTAGTTTGGATTTCATTCCATTGTTAAAGGATTTCCTTATGCGCAAGGTGCTGGAAATATGCATGCTAAAGCCACTGCATACACATTTGTTTAATTTCATGCTGTGTATGCATGAACAATATTTATTACTATAACCTAAAAGTTAAATCCCATCTTAGTGTTCCGTTGTAGGAGGAATACCAGAGGCAGCAGCAGGGGGCTATTACAAACCAGTATAACACAGAGCAGCTGGAAGTCTGCTCTAATTTGTTTTAAAGGCTGCATCAGTGCCTCTCTGCTCTGGAGACTGGGGAGGCACACCGCCACACACACTCAGATGGACCCAAGGACTTGGTTAATTTCTTCCAGGTATTCTAAATAATCATTGGTTTCAGTTGTCCTCATGAATTCCAGAAGTAAATTCTCACTGCCTCTGCTTAACCAGCATCAGATAAAATGCCTATAGAATTCATTTAGCAGCTCATGAGGGCTACAGCCAAGTTATTTTGAGATAATAGCTGTTATTATGAAATAAGTCTCCTGTCGTCTATGCTATGAGTTCACAATAATGGGTGCATGATTTTGAAATTAGTAAACCTCATTGCAGGAGGAATAGCACCTATTTTGAAATAAGACAGGGAATAGCGCTTATTTCAAAATAGGCACTATTTTGAGATAAGCTCTATGGCTGGGTCTATGCCTGCCCCCTCCTTTTGGATTCCTATTTGATTTTAGGAAGAAGAGGCTTTCAAAGTCAGGGGGATCCTTTCAAAAGGCCCCATCTACATGGGCAGTGTGGTTTTCAAAAGCGGCACATTCAAATCATGCGCAGCTGCCCTTATGATAATAAGGTGCTGCATATTCATGTCAGTACCTGTTTAGCATCTTCCGAACTCCCTCATTAGCATGCCCCCTCCTTTTGGTGTAGACACAACCTCTGTGTGCAGACTATATATTTCAAAATAGCTAAGTGCAGTTTCAAAATATATTTTTGTGTGTAGCAGCCCTATTTTGAAATAGCAATTTTGGAATAGCTGTTCTGGAATAGATCATTTCAAAATAGGACTGCTGTGTAGACATAGACTTTGTGTGCTAATGCAAAGTTGTTCAGTCTCAAACTTTCTGCTATATAGGAACATTTTTTATTCCCCCCCCCACCTCCCCACAATGCTTTATACTCACTTTTGTTTTGTATATTACTCGAAATTAGAGATATGCCTGAATCAAAATCCCAGTCACAAAAATCACCAGATTCAGAATCTGAACCAAGCTTCAGACTGGAAATTAATCAGCTGGCTCCCTTCTCTCTAGTGATCCAAAGCAAAATGTTAGATCTGATTTTCTCCTGGCATTTGTACATCAAAGTCTGCAGTAGTGTCAATTCTGAGAGTTCAAAAATCATGAATTTATGGGATTGGTATAAGACATATTTCTTCTGAAAAATAATAGATTTTGGGGGTCCTTTTACTTGTCTTCTGGTCTTTCAGTTTCTTCACTTTATATTTTCAGGTATGTCTCAGCACTTACGATGGCTGGAATATTTATTTATTTATTTATAAATGAAAGCTAAGGTCTTTTTCTAGTCTCTTGATTTTTGCTGCTGGGCTTTAAGGGAAATACCTAATGTTACCACAGGCTGCAACTCAATTTGAATACACATTTTGTAGCTTGAGCCTACCTCATCTGTATATATTTGTTGCACAACATTGTCATTTTCAAGTCCAAGAATATTTTAAATGCTTCATGGTCTAGTTGAAACATTCTATGAATATATCATGAAATAACTCAGATATGAAACTCAAACGGAGACTCAGGCTGTCTCTACACTATGAGATAAAATCAATTTTAAGTCATTAGCCCACTTTTGCCCAGTGCCTGTCCTTACTGTAAATTCCATTAGCCTGATTTATGGACTGTGGATGAACTGAAGACAGCCATCGACAGCATTGCAGCAGGAAAGGCCCCTGGTCAGGATGGTATAGCACCAGAGGTAATCAAATGTGCTGCGGACACACTCCTGGAACCCCTGCATGAGCTACTGTGCCTGTGCTGGAAAGAGGGTGAGGTTCCACAGGATATGCGTGACGCTAACATTGTAACTTTGCATAAGAACAAAGGAGAAAGAAGCGACTGCAACAACAATCTCCCTCCTAAGCGTCACTGGTAAACTGTTCGCTCGCGTCATCCTTGGCAGACTCCAGAAGATTGCTGAGAGGGTGTACCCCGAATCGCAGTGCGGATTCTGTGCAGAAAGGTCTACTGTTGACATGGTCTTGTCTCTAAGGCAGCTGCAGGAGAAGTGCAGGGAGCAGAGAAAGCCACTCTACATAGCCTTCATTGACTTGACCAAGGCTTTTGACTTGGTCAGCAGGGATGGTCTGTTCAAACTGCCCCACAAGATAGGCTGTCCTCCACGGTTACTCAAGATGATCCAGTTGTTCCATGAAAACATGAGAGGAACCATCCAATATGACGGCGCTTTATCGGATGCTTTCAGAATCAGGAGCGGTGTCAAACAAGGATGCGTGCTTGCTCCGACATTGTTTGGGATCTTCTTCGCACTCCTCCTGAAGCATGCCTTTGGATCTTCAACAGAGGGCATCTTGCTGCACGCAAGATCTGATGGGAAACTGTTTAACCTTGCAAGGCTGAAAGCTAAGTCTAAGGTGCGAGAAGTCCTCATCAGAGACATGCTGTTCGCAGACGATGCTGCTGTAGTGTCTCACACAGAAGACCAGCTTCAAAAACTGCTGGATCGGTTCTCCAAAGCGTGCAAGGACTTTGGGCTTACCATCAGCCTAAAGAAGACGAATGTACTCGGTCAGGATGTTGCTGAATCCCCATCAATCAGCATTGACAACTATACGTTACAGGTCGCCCACGAGTTCGTTTACCTCGGGTCCACCATCACTGACACCCTGTCATTGGACACTGAGCTAAATAGGAGGATCGGAAAAGCGGCCACAACTCTGTCCAGACTCAGCAAGAGAGTGTGGAATAACAGCAAGCTGTACACTCACACCAAAATGCAAGTCTACAGAGCCTGCATCCTCAGCACCCTCCTTTATGGCAGCGAGACTTGGACCCTGTATGCCCGCCAGGAAAAGAGGCTGAACGTCTTCCACTTGCACTGCCTCACGCGCATCCTTGGAATATCATGGAAGGACAGAGTGACCAACACTGCCGTCCTCGAGCAAGCTGGAATCCAAACCATGCACACCCTCCTCAGGCAGTGTCGACTCCGCTGGCTTGGCCATGTCCACAGGATGAACGATGAAAGGATTCCAAAAGACATCCTGTATGGTGAGCTAGCCTCTGGCAAAAGACCTCCCGGATGCCCCCAGTTGCGTTACAAAGATGTCTGCAAGAGAGACCTCAGAGAGGTAGACGTCGAGCTGGACAACTGGGAAGAACTAGCAGACGACCACAGCAGATGGAGGCAGGGGTTACACAAGGGCCTTCAGAAGGGCGAGTTGAAGATCAGACAGCTAGCAGAGGAGAAGCGAGCACACAGAAAGCACAATAAGGACTTGCCAGACACCCACTACATCTGCAAGAGATGCAGCAAGTACTGTCAGTCTCGTGTGGGTCTTTATAGTCACAATAGATGCTGTAAATGAAGTCCTCAATTGAAACTTTAAAGGGCGTGATCCATAGTCTATGCAGACTGAAGGATGCCTACTGCCTCCTGATTTATGGACCACTAAAATCAACATGATATCGAAATCCTTAAAATCGTAGTAACCTGATGGGTGTAGCATTTAGTCTGAATTTAAAATTCCAAATGAAGGGTAGGGAGGACGTGCCATGTCTTTAAATTGAATTCATTAGCCTCCACAGATGTCCAGTATGTGCCCCGCAATGCACTGCAATTCTCCACTCTGGCCTCTTACATCTCCACTGGTCTCAAGTGTGGAGGAATCAGGCAGCAGGACCATTACAATTTGGCACCTGCAAGCCTGTAGCTGTAGGGTCATGAGAGGCTTAGAAATCTTCTTTCCTTTTCTTTGCTAGCAGTGCAGCTTTGGGATCTATGATTCTGTGTATACCCCTATGAGCTGCCCCTGTACCATATGTCAGCTAAGCTGTGGGTGGGGTCATGCTTGTCTGGTGGTACAAGAAACTTCTTTTCAGTCCTTTGCCTGTTGTCCTGACCCCTACATTCCTTCCCTTCTTTCCCCTAAGAGGCACCACACAGTCTGGAACATTTCCGGGCCCAGGTACATCACGTGGCTTGACCCTGAACCAATAAAAGGATGTGCAGCACAAGATGCCAGGCAGATTGCACGTGGTGAGGGTCACTATTTTTGGGGGCTGGCTGTGTCCAGGGGTTTCATAGCTGCCTGGGGGACATCTCCCTCAGCAGTCATGATTTTCGGGGCCTGACTGTGGCCCGGGGTCTTGTAGCCGCCTGGGGAACGTTTCCCTCAGTGGTCACAATTTTCGGGGTCTGTCTGTGGCTGTGGGTCTTGCAGCCACCCGGGGGACATCTCTTTCAGTGGTCATGATTTTTGCAGCCTGTCTGTAGCCGAGGGTCTAGTAGTCACTCCGGGAACATTTCCCTCAGCAGTAACAAGTTTGGAGAGCTGGCTGTGGCCAGGGATCTTGTAGCCACTTGGAGGACATCTCCCTTGGCAGTCATAATTTCGGGGCCTGGCTGTAGCTGGGGATCTTGTAGCCACCCGGGGGACATCTTCCTTGGTGGTCAGGGTGGCGGTTGGAAGCTGTTAGCCTTGATTAGGTTTGAATCAGAACACTGTGTGCTGGTTGGCTGAGCTGAGCTGTAGTCAGAGGGAGGGGCTATCAGGAAGGCCAGAGCATATAAATCCTGCTGGCGGGCAACCAGGGAGCCTGTGACCTGGTGCTTGTGAACAGGGTGATTGCTAACAGGAGGGAGTTTTGAGAGGGCTCTTCTGGAGAAGGAGGAGGCAAACCACAGCAGCTTGGGGTAAGTGGCTCTCTGTAGTGTGTGGCTCTTTGTGATTGGGGGTTCTGGGCTTGTGTCTGTCTGTTTGTTTGGAGTTTGGAGTACTGAGCTGTCTGTTTGTTTGAAAGGCCGTGTGCTCAGGGTGGCAGTTGGAAGCTGTTAGCCTTGATTAGGTTTGAATTGGAACACTGTGTGCTGATTTGCTGAGCTGAGCTGTAGTCAGAGGGAGGGGGTATCAGGAAGGCCAGAGCATATAAACCCTGCTAGCGGGCGACCAGGGAGCCTGCGACCTGGTGCTTGCAAACAGGGTGATTGCTAACAGGAGGGAATTTTGAGAGGGGAGCTTAGAGGGAGCTAGTTATTCTATTGTCCTTAAACATAAATCTTTATAATAATCCCCATCTGAAGCATTTACTTAAAATCCCCATATATAATTAAATTAAATTAAATCAGAGCAGGCAATGGAGGCAGAAGCCCAGCAGCACAGCGGGGGGCTATCCTGTTTATTGTGTCGAGTATAATATGTATGACTACCTGCCCTGTGGGCGGGTGGCATATGTGTGCACTCGACGCAAGGAGCTCCTGACCCTTAGAGACCGAGTGCGGGCTTTGAGGGCCAGGGTGGCTGAACTGGAGAAGCTAAGGGAGGCAGAGAGCTATGTTGATGAGGTTTTCCGGGACATAGTAGGGTTGTCCCACCTCCAGCCTGATAGCCCTGATGCTGTTAAGGAGGATGAAAGGCTCGGGGAAGGAGAGCAGTCAATGGGAGCAGAGGGAAACCATCCTATAGTTGGGACCCTCCTTCCAGAGGGTGCTATGTTATCCTCTCGTGCCGAGGATACCTCTCTGGGGGAGGAAACGCCAGTTGTTAGGAAGAGGCAGGTATTAGTAGTGGGGGATTCGATCATTAGAAATGTAGATAGTTGGGTTTGTGATGACCAGGAGAACCATATGGTGACTTGCCTGCCTGGTGCGAAGGTTGCAGATCTTTTGAGGCATCTAGATAGACTTATATGCAGTGCTGGGGAGGAGCCGGTGGTCGTGGTACCTGTAGGTACCAATGACATAGGGAAGGGTAGGATAGATGTCCTGGAAGCCAAATTTAGGTTGCTAGGAAGGAGACTGAAACCCAGGACCTGTATGGTGGCATTCTCAGAAATGCTTCGAGTTCCACACGCAGGGCCAGGTAGACAGGCAGAGCTTCAGAGTTTCAATGCGTGGACGAGATGATGGTGTAGGGAGGAAGGATTTAGATTTATTAGGAACTTTTGGGGTAGGGGGAGCCTATACAGGAACAATGGGCTTCACCTAAAACAAGGTGGATCCAGACTGCTGGCATTAAACATTAAAAATGTCGTAGAGCAGTTTTTAAACTAAGAGATGGGGGAAAGCCGATTGGTGCAGGGGAGCACATGGATCGGACGGAGATTTCTCTTAGACAAGACTCCATTGATAGAGATTCCCTAGAACTCAGTCAGAAAGAGAAGATGGGAAATGGTAAAGTATGGGCCAGATCAGATGAGAAACAGTCACATATAAAAAAAAAAAATCCAACGCATCAGTGAAGGGCAGACATATAGATAGTGGTAGATTTTTAAAGTGCTTTTACACAAATGCTAGAAGTCCGTCTAATAAGATGGGTGAACTAGAGTACCTCATATCAAAGGAGGAGATTGACATAATAGGCATCACAGAAACCTAGTGGAATGAGGACAATCAGTGGGACACAATCATACCGGGATATAAAATATATCCGAAAGACAGAACGGGTCATGCAGGTGGTGGAGTGGTACTATATGTGAAAGATAAGGTAGACTCAAATGAAGAAAAATCCTAAATGAATCAAATTGTTCCATAGAATCATTATGGATAGCAATTCCTTCCTCTAATAGGACTATGGCACTAGGAATAAAATATTGACCACCTAACCAGGGCAGTGATAGTGATGCTGAGATGTTAAGCGAGATTAGAGAGGCTATCAAAATAAAAAATTCAGTAATAATAGGGGATTTCAATTATCCCCATATTGACTGGGTACATGTCACCTCAGGATGGGATTCAGAGATAAAATTTCTCTATGCCTTAAATGACTGCTTTTGGGCAGCTGGTACAGGAACCCACAAGGGGAGAGGCAATTCACGATCTAGTACTGACTGGAACGCAGGATCTGGTCCAAGAAGTAACTATTACAGGACCGCTTGGGAACAGTGACCATAATATAATAACGTTTAATATTCCTGTGTTGGGAAGAACACCGCAGCAGTCCAACACTCTGGCATTTAATTTCAAAAAGGGGAATTATACAAAAATGAGGAGGTTAGTTAAACAGAAATTAAAAGGTAGAGTAACTAAAGTAAAATCCCTGCAGGCTGCGTGGAAACTTTTCAAGGACCAACTTAAATGTATACCCCAAATTAAAAAACACAGTAAGAGACCTAAAAAAGAGCCACCGTGGCTGAACAACCATGTAAAAGAGGCAGTGAGATAAAAAGCCAACTTTTAAAAAGTGGAAGTCAAATCCTAGTGAGGAGAATAGAAAGGAACATAAAAACTGCCAAATTAAGTCTAAAAATGTAATAAGAAAAGCCAAAAAAGATTTTGAGGAATGATTAGTCATAAATTCAAAAAACAATAGTAAAATGTTTTATAAGTACATTAGAAGCAGAAAGCCTGCTAAAAAAGCAGTGGGACCCCTGGACGATAGAGATATAAAAGGAGCAATCAAGAAAGATAATGTCATTGCAGAGAAACTAAATGATTTCTTTGCTTCAGTCTTCACGGCTGAGGATATTACAGAGGTTCCCAAATCTGAGCCGTCCTTTGTAGGTGACAAATCTGAGGAACTGTCCCAGATTGAAGTGTCAGTAGAAGAGGTTTTGGAACTAATTGATAAGCTAAACAGTAACAAGTCTCCAGGACCAGATGGCATTCACCCAAGGGTTCTGAAAGAAATCAAATGTGAAATTGCAGAGCTATTAACGGTGGTTTGTAACCTATCCTTTAAATCAGCTTCGGTACCCAATGACTGGAAGACAGCTAATATAACGCCAATATTTAAAAAGGGCTCTAGAGGAGACCCTGGCAATTACAGACCGGTAAGTCTAACGTCAGTACCGGGAAAATTAGTAGAAACAATAGCAAAGAATAAAATTGTTAGACACGTAGAAGAACATGGTTTGTTGGGCAAAAGTCAGCATGGTTTCTGTAGAGGGAAGTTGTGTCTTACTAATCTATTAGAGTTCTTTGAAGGGGTTAACAAACATGCAGACGGGGGGATCCAGTGGACATAATACACTTAGATTTCCAGAAAGCCTTTGACAAGGTCCCTCACCAAAGGCTCTTATGTAAATTAGGTGGTCATGGAATAGGAGGAAAGATCCTTTCATGGATTGGAAACTGGTTAAGACAGGAAACAAAGGGTTGGAATAAATGGTAAATTTTCACAATGGAGGGGGGTGACTAGTCATGTTCCCCAAGGGTCAGTCCTGGGACCAATCCTTTTCAACTTGTTCATCAATGATCTAGAGAAAGGGGTAAGCAGTGAAGTGGCAAGTTTGCAGATGATACCAAGCTGTTCAGGATAGTCAAAACCAAAGTCGATTGTTAAGACCTTCGAAAAGATCTCAGCAAACTGAGTGATTGGGCAGCAAAATGGCAAATTAAATTTAATGTGGGTAAGTGTAAGGTAATGCACATTGGGAAAAATAACCCCAATTATACATACAGTGGGATGGGGGCAAATTTAGATACAACAGATCAGGAAAGGGATCTTGGAATTATAGTGGATAGTTCTCTGAAAACATCCACGCAGTGTGCAGTGGCAGTCATTAAAGCAAATAGGATGTTAGGAATTATTAAAAAAGGATGGAGAATAAGACGAAGAATATCATAATTCCCCTATATAAAACTATGCTACGCCCACATCTTGAGTACTGTGTGGAGATGTGGTCTCCTCACCTCAAAAAAGATATACTGGTGTTAGAAAAAGTTTAGAAAAGGGCAACTAAAATGATTAAGGGTTTGGAAAGGGTCCCATATGAGGAGAGGCTAGAGAGACTGGGACTTTTCAGTCTAGAAAAGAGGAGGTTGAGGGGTGATATGACAGAGGTATATAAAATCATGAATGGTGTGGAGAAAGTGAATATTGAAAAGCTATTTACTTGTTCCCATAATATAAGAACTAGAGGACACCAAATGAAATTAATGGGTGGTAGGTTCAAAACTAACAAAAGAAAATTTTTCTTCACACAGCGCACAGTCAGCCTGTGGAACTCCTTGCCAGGGGAGGCTGTGAAGGCCAGCACTCTAACAGAGTTTAAAAAAGAGCTTGATAAATTTTTGGAGGTTAGGTCCATAAATGGCTATTAGCCAAGGGTAAAGTATGGTGCCCCTAGCCTTTAGTCAAAGGCTGGAGACAGATGGCAGGAGACAAATCTCTTGATCATTGTCTTCGGTTCACGTCCTCTAGGGCACCTGGCACTGGCCACTGTCGGCAGACGGGATACTGGGCTGGATGGACTTTTGGTCTGACCCAGTATGGCCGTTCTTATGTTCTTATGTCATGATTTTCAGAGGCTTGCTGTAGCCAGGGGTCTTGTAGCTACGTGAAGGACGACTAGGCAAGTTCATGAAAAGGCCTCCGTGGGCAGTCATGATTTTCGTTGTTGTCAAAAGTGTACTGTGTTTGAGCCACCCTGGGCCATTACTGATGATTTATTCGAGTTTCAGTTCAGCATCTTTATCTACTTAGTATCCTCTTTCTCAGGAGGCATAAATCAATATCCAAACCCAAAATAAAGCCTCGGAATGCTGTTTCAGTGTAGCACCCATGTTTACTTAAACATACTTAACATAGCAGGGGAAAGAGGCGAATGAAATGTGGGAAGATGGCATCATATAGCCACATCTACTTGTGGAGCCAGAATGCAATGGGGATCAGGGAACTGTGGGATAAGTTCCCACAATACACTGCAGCAGCACTCAATTTAAGCTCAATTTACTTGTGTATGGCAGAAGTTAGTCAATTTTGTGAAAAGCATGTGGGAAGGTAAAGATGCTCAAAATCAAGTGTTTTCTCTTGTAGTGTAGACACAGTCTCAGTTCCATCCACGCTGGCTGTGTTCCTGTTAACTTCCTGAACACCCAGCTCTGACTCTCTTTTAATCTCCAATCTGTGTGTTAAGTGTCAGAGAAGTAGCCGTGATAGTCTGTAGCCACAAAAACAATGAGGAGTCCCCTGGCACCTTAACAACTAACAGATTTATTTGGGCATAAGTGGGGTTTGCCCACACAAGCTTATGCCCAAATAAATCTCCTAATCTTTAAGGTGCCACAGAACACCTTATTGTGTAATCTATGCATTGTATTCATAGGCTTTGTCTACACTATGAGATGAAATCAAGTTTAAAGGAGTTAGCTTGACATCAGAACATCACTGTCTTCACTGTAAATACCATTAGCTCAAATGAATGAGCCCTAATGCTGATAACAAAACATTGATATTACTGGATGGGTATAGCATCAATTTTGAATTTAAAACTTCAAATAAAGGCTAGTGTGGAAGTGCCATGTCTTTAATTTGAATTTATTGGCCTCCAGAAGTGTCCGGTATGTATCCCACAAAGCTACATGGTGACCCTCCATGTATGGCCGCTTCTGTGCTACTTGCCATTTGGAAGCCCATGAATTTTTGATTGAATTAGAATTAGAATTTGAAATCTGCAGTGCCCAGGTCTGCAAATATAAAGGTCCAGACGTGTGGCTGATGTCCGCTGCTACGCCAACATCTGCAGAGGACGTACGACACAGGGAACCTGGGCAGGTTTGGAGGAGGTCTGAATTCTGTTACTGGGTGCTCTGAATTCTGGATCAGTCCTTTGCATTCTGGGATTCTAACAGGAAATACCCACAAGCAACTGGGGCTAAGGCACTGTAGGATTAGTACCCATAATGCGCTGAATTTGCATAGGGCAATGGGGGCACAAAAACTTGACACAGAAAAACATTGAGTTGAATTTCAAGAAGGTTTGTGGATGCTTAAATATGAATTCATAAGAACTAGGTTAAAAATTGAATTTATTAAAAAATCTAACTTATCTTTTGGTGTAGATGTAACTATAGTGTACCAATTGCCATACTATTTCCATGCTCCTAGTAGAACAATCCATATATGTGTATAGTCATTCACAGATGCAGATAAACTAGTCTTCCTTCAGATGGACAGACTATTACAGAAATATAACTGATCCTCTTCCCAATTTCATTGGCCATTGCCTGAGATTGGAGGTTAGGCGTTGTTCTACTGATTCAGCAAGTATCAGTGGTCCCAGAGTTTGGATAACTTGTTGTTTCTCCTGCAGATTATTATTTACCCTCACCTACAGAAAGTGATACAGCAACAATAACTCCCACTTTGGTAGAAATTTTCCCTGTTTAGTCTGTCATTTGACTTCTGCTCTCTTTTAAACTGATCATATATCATGACAGACAGATTTGTAATTTTGGCTTTAATCATTTCTGATCTTCCTGTTCTGATGCATACAGATTTGTCTTTGTGGACCTTTCCTCCTCACCATTTTGTCTCCTTTGTAATTGGTGACAGTTTTTTCTTCTCTTTTGCTTGCCAAGATTCCAGTGACTTCATTTTTAAATAGTTTCAATTACAGGAGTTTTAATTAGCTTGGGAGGACTCTTTTAGCATGTTTATATTTATAATTTCCAGAAATTTCCCTCTGGTTTAGTAAATCTGCTACAGCCACAGTTTTATTATCTTAGTGCTGGAAGGTAAGAACCCAGATCTGGTTTTTGGTTTCGTACCAAGAAAAATGAGACTAAATCAGTTACACATAGGGCTTCACTGTGACATCCATCCACTATAATCCCCAGGTCCCTTTCTACAGAACTGTTGCTTAGCCAGTTAGCCCCCAGCTTGCAGCAGTGCATGGGAATTTTCTATCCTAGGACTCTGCAATTGTCCTTGTTGAACTTTATCACATTTCTTTTGACCCAATTTGTGTAGCTCACTCTGGACCTTATCACTACCCTCCAGCATATCTATCTCTCCCCAGAGTTAAATATTATTTATGAACTTGCTGAGGGTCTTCTCTTACACGAGGCTCCATAGATAGGGATTCCCTAGAAGTTAGTCAGATAGGGAAAGTGGGAAATAATATATGGGCAAGATCAGATGTGAAACAATCGCATATAAAAAAATCCAACGTGTCTGTGAAAGGCGGACATATAAATAGTGGTAGTTTTTTAACGTGCTTTTACACTAATGCTAGGAGTCTGTCTAATAAGATGGGTGAACTGGAGTACCTCATATCAAAGGAGGAGACTGACATAATAGGCATCTCAGAAACATGGTGGAATGAGGACAATCAGTGGGACACTATCATACCGGGATATAAATTATATCGGAAAGACAGAACAGGTCGTGCGGGTGGCGGAGTGGTACTATATGTGAAGGATAATATAGAATCAAATGAAGCAAAAATCCTAAAGGAATCAAAATGTTCCATAGAATCATTATGGATAACAATTCATTCCTCTAATATGAATATGGCATTAGGAATATATTACCGACCACCTAACCAGGACAGTGATAGTGATGCTGAAATGTTAAGGGAGATTAGAGAGGCTATCAAAATAAAATACACAGTAATAATAGGAGATTTCAATTATCCCCATATTGATTGGGTGCATGTCACCTCAGGACGGGATTCAGAGATTAAATTTCTTGATGCCTTAAATGACTGCTTCTTGGAGCAGCTAGTACAGGAACCCACAAGGGGAGAGTCAATTCTCGATCTAGTCTTGTTACTGGACTGCTTGGAAATAGTGACCACAATATAATAACTTTTAATATTCCTGTGTTGGGAAGAACACTGCAGCCGTCAAACACTCTGGCATTTAATTTCAAAAAGGGGAATTACACTAAAATGAGGAAGCTAGTTAAACAGAAACTAAAAGGTAGAGTAATTAAACTAAAATCCCTGGAAGCTGCATGGAAACTGTTTAAAGACACCATACTAGAGGCCCAACTTAAATGTATACCCCAAATAAAAAAACACAGTAAGAGACCTAACAAAGAACCACCATGGCTAAACAGCCATGTTAAAAAGGCAGTGAGAGAGAAAAGGGCAGCTTTTAAAAAGTGGAAGTCAAATCCTAGTGAGGAAAATAGAAAGGAACATAAACACTCCCAAATTAAGTGTCAGAGTGTAGTAAGAAAAGCCAAAAAAGATTTTGAGGAACAGCTAGCCAAAAATTCAAAAAACGATAGTAAAATGTTTTTTAAATACATTAGAAGCAGGAAGCCTGCTAAAAAAGCAGTGGGGCCCTTGGACGATAAAGATATAAAAGGAGTGATCAAGGAAGACAGTGCCATTGCGGAGCGATTAAATGATTTCTTTGCTTCAGTCTGCACGGCTGAGGATGTTACAGAGGTTCCTAAATCTGAGCCAGCCTTTTTAGGTGACAAATCTGAGGAACTCACTCAGATTGAAGTGACATTAGAGGAGGTTTTGGAGTTAATTGATAAGCTGAATAGTAACAAGTCTCCAGGACCAGACGGTATTCACCCAAGGGTTCTGAAAGAACTCAAATGTGAAATTGAGGAGTTATTAACAGTGGTTTGTAACCTATCCTTTAAATCCACTTTGGTACCAAATGGCTGGAAGACGGCCAATATAACGCCAATATTTAAAAAAGGCTCTAGAGGAGACCCTGGCAATTATAGACCGATAAGTTTAACATCAGTACCAGGCAAATTAGTAGAAACACTAGTAAAGAATAAAATTGCAAGGCACGTAGAAGAGCACGAATTGTTGGGCAAAAGTCAGCATGGTTTCTGCAGAGGGAAGTCGTGTCTAACTAATCTATTAGAATTCTTTGAAGGGGTTAATAAATATGTGGACAAGGGGCACCCAGTGGACACAATATACCTAGATTTCCAGAAAGCCTTTGACATGGTCCCACACCAAAGGCTTTTATGTAAATTAGGTGGTCATGGGATAGGAGGAAAGATCCTTTCATGGATCGGGAATTGGTTAAAAGAAAGAAAACAAAGGGTGGGAATAAATGGTAAATTTTCACAATGGAGGAGGGTAACTAGTGGTGTTCCCCAGGGGTCAGTCCTGGGACCGATCCTGTTCAACTTGTTCATTAATGATCTAGAAAATGAGGTAAGCAGTGAGGTGGCAAAGTTTGCAGATGACACCAAGTTGTTCAGGACAGTCAAAACCAAAACAGATTGTGAAGAACTACAAAAAGATCTCAGCAAACTGAGTGATTGGGCAGCAAAATGGCAAATGAAATTTAATGTGGGTAAGTGTAAGGTAATGCATGTAGGAAAAAATAACCCAAATTACATGTACTACATGATGGAGTCAAATTTAGCTACGACAGATCAGGAAAGGGATCTTGGAGTTATAGTGGATAGTTCTCTGAAGACATCCACGCAGTGTGTAGCGGCAGTTAGTAAGGCAAATAGGATGTTAGGAATTATTAAAAAAGGGATCGATAATAAGACAAAAGATATCATACTTCCCCTATATAAAACTATAAAACTATGGTACGCCCACATCTTGAGTACTGCGTGCAGATGTGGTCTCCTCACCTCAAAAAAGATATATTGGCATTAGAAAAGGTTCAAAAAAGGGCGACTAAGATGATTAGGGGCTTGGAATGGGTCCCATATGGGGAGAGGCTAGAGAGACTGGGACTTTTCAGTTTGGAAAAGAGGCGATTGAGGGGTGATATGATAGAGGTATATAAAATCATGAATGGTGTGGAGAAAGTGAATATAGAAAAATTATTTACCTTTTCCCATAATACAAGAACTAGGGGACACCAAATGAAATTGATGGGTAGTAGGTTCAAAACTAATAAAAGGAAATTTTTCTTCACACGGCGCACAGTCAACCTGCGGAACTCCTTGCCCGAGGAGGCTGTGAAGGCCAGGACTCTATTAGGGTTTAAAAAAGAGCTTGATAAATTTTTGCAGGTTAGGTCCATAAATGGCTATTAGCCAGGGATAAAGTATGGTGCCCTAGCCTTCAGAACAAGGGCAGGAGATGCATGGCAGGAGATAAATCACTTGATCATTGTCTTCTGTTCTCCTTCTCTGGGGCACCTGGCATTGGCCACCGTCGGCAGATGGGATGCTGGGCTGGATGGACCTTTGGTCTGACCCAGTATGGCCATTCTTATGTTCTTATGAGGGTGCGATCCATCCCATCAACCAGATCATTGATGAAGACTTTGAACAAAACCAGCACTAGAACCAACCTCTGGGGTGCTCCACCTGATACCTGCTGCCAACTAGACATCAAGCTATTGCTCACCATTCATTGAGCCTGAAGATCTAGCTAACTCTCTCTACATCTTATAGTCCTTTCATCTAATCCATATTTCTTTAACTTGCTGACAAACTGCTGCAGGAGACCACATTGAAAGCTTTGCTAAAAGTCATGATATGTAATATCCACCACTTTTCCCATATCCAGAGAGCCTCCCCACCCGTGCCCACCAGGTATCTCATCATAGAAGGCAATCAGATTGGTTATGCATGACTTGCTGTTGGTGAATTCATGGTGATTATTCCTGCTCAGCTTTCGCTCCTCTAAGTGCTTCCTTGAAGACCTGCTCCATGGTTTTTCTGGGGACAAAGGTGTGGCTGACCGGTCTGGAGTTCCCGGGATTCCAATTAGCCACCGACCCTGCAAATATTTATTCATGTAAGTAACACATATGAATAGTCCCATTCAATGGGAATATGTATGTATATAAAGTTACCCTTGTTTATATGTGTTTGCAGTACTGAGGATTTGGTTGTAAACTGTTCAGGGCAGGGCCTTTTATTGTCTTTATCCACAGCAGCAATGTGATGGAGAGATATTGTGGTGCGCATATGTAGTTGAAATGTGCTGGCAAATGAAATTTAATGTGGATAAATGTAAAGTAATGCACATTGGAAAAAGTAACCCCAACTATACTTACAATATGATGTGGGCTAATTTAGCTATAACTAATCAGGAAAGAGATCTCGGAGCTACTGTGGATAGTTACTTGGAAACATCCACGCAGTGTTTAGAGGCTGTCAAAAAGGCAAATAGGATCTTAGGTACTATTAAAAAAGGGATAAAAATAAGACAAGGAGTATCTTATTGCCCCTATATAAATCTATGGTATGCCCTCATCTTGAATACTGTGTACACATGGGGTCTCCTCACTGAAAAAAAGATACCCTGGCACTGGAAAAGGTTCAGAAAAGGGCAACTAAAATGGTTAGGGGCTTGGAACAGGTCCCGTATGAGGAGATGCTAAAAAGATTGGGATTTTTCAGTTTAGAAAAGAGGAGACTGAGGGGGGACATGATAGAGGTATATAAAATTATGACAGGTGTGGAGAGAGTGAATAAGAAGTTATTTACTTGTGCCCATAATACAAGAACTAGAAGACACCAATGAAATTAATTGGTAGCAGGTTTAAAACTAATAAAAGAAAGTTCTTCTTCACTCAGTGCACAGTTAACCTGTGGAACTCCTTGCCAGAGGAGACTGTGAAGGCTGGACTACAACAGAAATTAAGAAAGAGCTAGATAAATTCTTTGAGGTCATGTCCATAAAAGGCTATTAGCTGAGGGTAGGAATGGTGTCCTTGGATTCTGATTGTCAAAGGCTGGAGATGGATGGCAGGAGACAAATTGCTTGGTCATTGTCTTTGGTCTAACCCCTCTGGGAGACCTGGCACTGGCCACTGTAGGCAGACAGGCTACTGGGCAGGATGGACCTTTGGTCTGTCTCAGTATGGCTGTTCTTATGTTCTTATGTCAACATATTGTTTAAGCTGTAGAGCTCTTTTATATAAATATATGATAAATTGACCCCTTCTTTCATGCTGGCCCTCCTCACATCTTAGGACTTCATTTTTGCTATCCTCAGCTTAAAAATTAGCTCTGTAGAGTGTGTGAAAGGGGGGAAGGAATTGCCTGCAGCCAATGGATGCTGATTAAAAACACTCAACAAACTGTCAGTTTAGACAGAGCACAGCAAACCATTATTAGTCAGAGTCTTTTTAAATCTATAGGAATAAACAACTTCATTTGCTGTTTCTGAGGAGTATTGAAGGAAAGCTACAGAAATGACAGTACATTAGAACTTTAATGAGCTGATGAGCTCAAAGGAAGGAGAAGGCAAAGCAGAAGAAATGTCCACTTGTGGTATCATAAGCAACATGAAGGAATTTCTAATATGCTGAAGGGTTTGACAATCTCAGAATACAAATAAAAAATGCAGAGACATTGGTGAATGCCAGGGGACGGATCCATGGTAACATTCTTTTGCTATGGATGATATTGACCATTTTAAAGTTCCCTTCATCTAGGAGAAGGGCTGTTGTTTGTTAGCAGCACAGCAGATGTCTGTAAAAAGCATAACTTGGGAGAAACGTCTTATCAATGTTGCTCAACAAATTCTTTGAAGGGCAATATAAAATTGACATTACTTATCTGGCTACTTTCATGTTCTAGACTTCCAACTTTGCATCTAAGCCATTTTCACATGAATTCAATAGCATTTGTGGAGTTTCTAGTGGGCGTCATATAATTTCAGGCATGTCCTCCTTTTGGGGATCAAGATTTTTTTTTTGAAGTTTCTTTTAAAATTTCATCATTTCCTCTTTTTGTTGGCTAGTAAGGAGAGAATTGTCAGTATTACATAATTATCATAATTATGTTTAGTGATGGCATCAGCACAGTTTTGTAGTAGTTTAGATTCTTTGTAAGAGTTTCTTTCAAATTTGGAGCTTTCTAGTTTTGTGTGTGTGTGTGTGTGCATGTTTCTAATAAAGAGATTAACTGTTAAGAGTTGATGATGGAAAATATCTATGTTGGTAATGCAATGAAGTAGCTATTTGCTTTGCTGGCCATTTTTATTACATTATTTTGTATGAAATATATTGAACACCAGCTGACATACTCGATAACATAATTCTGAAACCATGTAATTTGTAACCATGTAAATCAGCTGGATTTTGTTCCTTCTAGTTCATCATCCACAGAGCTGTTTGCTAAATTCTAAAACCAGTTACACCAGTACTAATCTACTGAGGGCAATGGAGTTGAATATGGCCACTCAGAGCATAATTTGTCCTGCAGGCCCATGGTTGCTGGAAATAACAGACAAGAAGGAAACAACCAACTTCCATCGACTGTCATCTACACTGGTGTTTTTCTCCATATCGCCCATCGTTGCAGCTCCTCTGGTTGTTGTGACAGTGAAAGGACTAACATAGACAGAAGACAAATATTTTACACACAGCATCACTTAATCCTGTCATATGGACTCCTGAGCAAGCAGTGAACACTCTGTTAAGCCTTTGGCTTCCTAATGCAGATAAAAACAGTTGCCCTTTTTCCATGGCAGAAATCAGTTTGGGATGGTGATTTTTTTTATACACTCTAAGAACATGACAGGAGCAAAGCTTCTCGTTTGGGACAGATTCAAAACTTGTGACATGAAGAGGAATTTGCCCTTTGCCCTGGAACTGTCTATATGATGCAGCTGCACACAAAACCACAAGATAATAAAAAGTATGTTCGTTCAATGGATAGTCAAAAACATAGAACTGACAGGACTTCCACTGTGTAATAGTCATCTGTGGGGCTTAGGATGAACCAATACTTGGAGCAAGATAGTCTGGATTTGAGAGACAGAAAGGCTTGCTGTGGCGTTCTGCCGAGAGATTCTGCGGTCTGGGCATGATCAATTGTGAAAAACATCTGGTTCTGCATAGAAATGTCTGGGAACTTGGGAAAGAGAGCAGAGATTGTTGGCTTCAATTCCATCCAGTGTACTGCATTTATAATGAATGAAGAGCTGATTAAGAGGTGGATTGAAGGCCTGGGGCAAGCTTGAATTGGAAATGTTGTAGGAAGTTGGAAAGTTGAGAAGAGTTGTAATAGATTTATTTGAAATGTGAGTAAACCTTTGGGAGTAAGTGACATGCTCTGGAGAAGTGAACACCCTGCATTCATATTTTCTCCATATACTGCTGATTTAGGCCCCAATACAGCAAAACACTGAAACATGTGCTTAACTGTAAGCACAAGAGTAGTCTCATGAGTTCAAAGGAACTCACGTTAAAAGCTAAGCAGAGTTTTACTGGAGCAGGTTGTTAGCTTTTAGTTTGGGACTTGATATTGGCTATCTCCTTTTCAAACTGTTTTCAAGAAAAAAACCCAGTAATTGATGATCCAAAGAAAGATAGAAAATAAATCGAAGCACTTCTAAAGTGCAATTATCATACAGAATTTCATGAAATACTTGAGCAGCACCTGGAAAATAGGGCAACATACACCTACAAAATAATACCTTGTCTGTATATGCTGTGCGTTACCCAATTTCCTTCCAACCCTTCCCGTTGCATAAGTAAGTCTTGGGTCTGGTTTGTGTTTCTGATATGTAATCAGAAATTAACATAATTGTGTAGAACTTCATTTACAGTCACATTATTAGTGGAAAATTGCACCATGTATCTTATTATCAGCCACAACAGAATCTGCCTATAGACAAAAGTTATGTAATACAAAAGGCTAGCAATACATTATAGTTGTGCAGTTTAATACATTTAAACTAGATACTAAATATATACATTATATCATAGAGTCCTGCTTCCAAGTATTTCACCTGCTTCTGAGACATGAAAGGAAAAGTGATTTTAATAGTGAATAATACAAGGATTGGTACTCTATTCTTACATAGTACAAAGACTTGCACTGACTTCAGTAGGATTTGCATGAGGCCCTTGCCAGGGGCTATCAGGCCCAGATTTTTAAAGGTACTTAGGTATTTTTCTGCAAAGTGGAGTCAAGCCTAATTGTCTTCTGGCTTGTCTACATGGTGAGTTACTGCATGACAAGCTGATATGTGACTCTAGTGCACGAGCTTGCCATGCACTAATATCTCATGTGGTCCCTGCTGTGGTCCACATGGCAAATTAGTGGCAATCTGATGTACTGCAGCTTCACCCTGCTTCCTTGCAGGAACTTGTCATGTAGATAAGTCCTTAGATGGTTAGGGCTGCGTCTACACTATGAGATAAATTTGAATTTAAAGCAGTCGGCTTAATATTACCAGGTGACTGTCTTCACTGAAAATACCAACAGCTTGATTTAGGGAGCTCTAATGTCGAGATTACAAAAGTGCAGTTACCTGAGGGGTGCAGCGTCAAGCTGGAATTCAGAAGTTTGATTAAAGGCCAGTGTAGAAGTGCCAGCTCCTAAAATCGAACTGATTAGCCTCCACAGGTGTCCTCTATCTATCCCAAAAGCTATGCATGCTGCACCTGGCTCCCAGCTAGTAGCAGCAGCTGGGAAACTGGCCAGGCTGCTGGATTCCTGGGGTGTGGACCAGGCACCCCATGGCTGGCCAGCTCAAGCCACCGCGGGGCCAGACACCCCACAGCTGGGCAGCTCGAGCTGCCACAGGGCCAGGCACCCCGCAGCTGGCCTGCTTGAGCCACACCAGGGCCAGGCACCCTGCGGTCAGGCTGCTCCAGCCACACAGGGGCCCAGGCACCCTGCGGCTGGGCAGATTGTACTGCAGCGGGGCTAGGCAAGATCACCAAAATCCAGAGAGAGACAAACAGGCCTCTGCACTTTCTCAGAACAATGTTGATCTGGGAGACTCAGGTTTGCAACCCCACTTTGGATCAGGGACTTGAACTCACATCTCAAGTGAGTGCCTAAGCACAAGGTCACTGGCTATGCTGGCGATGGATGCACACAGACCTCTTCTTCACACTGTATTTTGTGTGAGACTTGGGTCTTGTGGGCATCCAAGAAGAATGCCTAAGGGAATAGGACCCACAGGTGAAAGTGACAGGGAAATGCTTAGCATGAGAACTCTGCTTTGGGGCCACCAGGGCTTCAGATTTCACTCGTGCTCAAAATAGTTCATTAGTCCAGGCAAAGTTTAATCACTGAGAATCCCAAGCAGACGGAGGTGCCTATCTTTGGTCTGTCAGTCTGGCACCTAAGGACCATCGTGCTTCAGGCTTTTTCCTCTTCGTTGCACTCCTGGCTGGTTTAGGTGGCTCCCCATCAGCCTGCTGACCTCTGAGTATCCTCTTCTGAGGCTGTAACTCTTCCCATGTGTTGTATCAGAAGCCTGGGGACCTAACTGGGAGCTGAGAATTCTGCTAAGTGTCAGTGCAATACCTACAGCTCTTGATGGAACTAGCCTTTAACTCCTATTGATTTCAGTTGGATTTAGGTGTTTATGTACCTTTGAAGACCTGGGCTACTTTTGAACCTGGGGCTTTGTCTTCTAAATTATTCACCATTGATTTTTTTTTTGAAACAAGCAACTTTATGGCACCTGGCATCTAAATAATTTAACAACTCAGTGTCTCGGGAATAAAAATCTCTTTTGATGGAAGAATAGGGCTTCTGTTATGAAATTTGCACTATTCTTACATGGGCTGTGAATATGACCTGTTACCTGGAATTAAGTACAAAGAAGATCTATTTGTGGATTCCCTGAGAATGTCACCTTCTCAAGGGGAAACAGAAAAGGTACATTAGTTGAGAATAAACATAGTGTAGCATGTAAGGTATAGTTTAATAAATCACCTTTAATCAGCAGAAATGTACCAGCTGGCAGTTTTTTTTCTGCTGAGTACTTAAATTGTCCTTAGATAATATACCATTTCTCCAGTTAGCTTGTATCACAATGCCTGCAAGGGTATATTTGACTAACAGAAACACATTTAACTGCTGCAAACAGTAAACGGACATAGTGCATCATATCAAAGATCCCTAATTTAAATAATGTCACACTCTGCTCTGAAACAATATGGCTAGGAAAATAGCTTGTGAAGTGAACATTAAAAACACTAGGCAGGTTCTACATACTAAGCAATACCATTTGTTCTTGGTCACATACATCTTTACGGCTACGGCTACACGAGCGCCAAACTTCGAAATGGCCACACAAATGGCCATTTTGAAGTTTACTAATGAAGCGCTGAAATGCATATTCAGCGCTTCATTAGCATGCGGGCGGCAGCGGCACTTCGAAATTGACGCGGCTTGCCGCCGCGCGTCTTGTCCAGACGGGGCTCCTTTTCGAAAGGACCCCGCCTACTTCGAAGTCCCCTTATTCCCATGAGCTCATGGGACTGCGAAGTAGGCGGGGTCCTTTCGAAAAGGAGCCCCATCTGGACGAGATGCGCGGCGGCAAGCTGCGTCAATTTCAAAGTGCCGCTGCTGCCCGCATGCTAATGAAGCGCTGAATATGCATTTCGGTGCTTCATTAGTAAACTTTGAAATGGCCATTTGCGTCGCCATTTCAAAGTTTGGGGCTCGTGTAGACACGGCCTACAGCAGATTTTGACAATGATTATACAATATTGAGATGAAGTTGAAATGCTTCCATTCAAATAGGATTTAGAGGGAATGATTTCCATCCTAATAAGTGTAGAATTAGAAAGTTTTCTGACTTGAAAATGTTCTCTTTACAATTTTAAAAAACAGTATATATTTTTGTTATTTTATTTGTAAAGTTACTTAGTCTGAAAAGTGGTGCTATGATATTTGACAGTAACATGGAAATACTTTTATTTCACATTTTAATTAAAAGTAAAACTTCAGTTAACATCCAAACAAAGAGTGGGATCTAAACTATGCTTTAAATAAGAAGGAAACTGTCTGAAAATATTACAGTGTATACATATACTAAACAAATATTTAATGCTGGTTTTAATGTGGGTATCATTTTTGAGGCATGGTGTATGTATTGTTTCAATTATCCATTGCCATAAGCATGAATTGGTTTGTAAATTCCCAGAGTCCATTTATTTCAGGAAGTTTTGAAACGACACCCAAACGACCTCAAACATAATGCCTATGTGTTCTGTTTAATATGTTAACCTTTTGTATAATGCTGATAGTGTCAAAAGGCCCATCTATTTCCTGGATAGATCTCTTTGCCCAGTGAAAGTCAGTGTACACTATTCCCTGAGTGTTGCTAGCACTTGCCAGGGGTCCCTATCTATAGCTGAACAGCCTCTAGCTGCAGAACCACCCAGAAGCTGCTATAGTATAAGATCCTTAGGTTCGTCTTTGACTTGTGCTTTTAATTTTCATCTGGTATTAGAGACCCCCAAGTCACCTACAATCTGTAAGGAAGAGATGTGCCTCCTTCTATGGACACAGGGCTGTATCCAAGCTAGTGAAAGAAGGAAAGCTCTGGTATGCTGTAGGGAAGCCAGGGAAACAAAAGTAGGATATGTCGTTCTGACTCCTTCCTAGCAAATTTTGAAAGACTAGGTACAATTTCTTACACTCTGGAAGATGTTATGCTACACAACAAAAAGTGGGGAATGGGAGGTCACCTCCAAAAAATCAACTGACCGAAAAGAGGCAGTTGGAGGAGTGCAGGGTAGTTTTTGCCGCCTTTTTCTCTTTCTCCACCTCCCCTCATCTGCACTGAGGCAGGACCTCTCTAATTGTGCCACCCACTCATGGATTACCATTCTCCACTGGCGTCAGTGCTGGGCAAAGTTCTCCCAAGTGTCAGCACTGATGCTGCACTTTTTTCATGTGTGCCTTCATCATGTCCCTATATCACTTCATCTGGCCCTCAACGCCCCTCCATCCTTCTTCCCCCTCAGAAAATAGACTTTGTTTTGGGAGGCATTGCACAGACATCCAAACCACACGACCGACAAAGTCGTTGGTGAGTGATAATGGCTTCAATGTTGGTCATGTTCTACCCTTCCAGAACACTTTGTTAGATGCAGAGGCACACAAACACAAGTGAATTTTTGCCCATGAAAGCTTATGCTCCAAAAAATCTGTGAATCTATAAGGTTCCACAAGACTTGTGTTGTTTTTGTGGATACAGACTAACATGGCTACCCCCAATATAGTAAACTAAATAGAAACCTAATGTAATACAACAAAATTCGCTCACGCGTGCACGCACACACACACACACACACACACACACACACACACCCCTTACAATCAAGCATGATAGCAGAATTTTAAGTATTTCAAGTCAGGGACAAAGGATAGTCCTCTATAGGACTATAGTTCCCTATAGTGCTGTTGAGACAACCTTACGCTACTGTGTAGTTCTGGGGCCCTAAATACCAGAGTGCTATTCAACAAACTGAGGCGAATTGAAATAAGTGATGGCCTGTGTCATTTAGGAGGTCAAACTAAATACACTCATTCCTCGCTATACAAGCACAATTGGTTCCCATATTTCTGCTCGGAGGTGAAAACTCAAAAGAGCTACACTAAATACCCATTAAAATACATGTAAAAGTCTCCAATTCATTCCAAGTACTTGTAAATTGACATAAACCAGTTGAGCTCAGGTACTTTTCTGATGTATTTGAATAATTTGGTACCAGAAATAGGATGCAGTGTATATATGTAGAGCAGGGATTCCCAGCCTATGAGTTGGGACCCAACCATGGGTCCCACTGGATTTGTTAAAGGTTGCTAGCTGGGTAGTTCCCAGCTGCATGTTGCTGCTAAAAAAGCCACTTGCAGTTTCTCAATACTGCTGCCCCAGGCAGATATCTATCAATAGTGATAACTGCTGGAGATGGCAGCTATCTCTATCACTAGGGATAGCAATTACCTTATGCCTAGGTGCTCAAACCTTAACACTTGAGTTAATTGCTGGGATCAGGAGGGCTGGGAGAGCCACCCAGCCTAGCAGCCCAGGAGGACGAGTGTCTAAGGCTGGGGCTGTTGAAGGATGCAAGGGAGGTCTGAGACTGGGGTAAGTTTGGAGCTGCAGGGAGGGTTGTAAGGCTGGGGGCAGTTTGGGGCTGCTGGGGTGGGGGTGTAAGACTTGGGGCAGTTTGGGGACTCTAAGGCTGGAGGCGGTTTGTGGCTGCTAGGCAGGTTTAAGGCTAGAGGCAGTTTGGGACCTGGGGAAGTGGTTAAAACCTGGCTGAGGGTGAGGTCTGCAGGGCGATGTAGGGGGTGTCTGATACAGTAAATCCTGGAGTTACCCAGGGGTTATTCCTGCACCCCCTGCATAACTCGAATTTTCCTGCAAGGGAAGTGTATCCAGGAACCACCAGGGCTGGTCAGTTTCCTGGCTCCCAGAGTGGAAGGAGCTAGGAACCAGGGGCAGGCTGGTTGCAGTCTCCACATGGCTTGTGGGGCCAGGAAACTGATCAGCTCATGGCTGGTTAGTTTCACTTTCCCGCCATTCCAGGGGAGGGAACCAGGCTAAGAGCCTTCTCCCTCTCTTCCCACAGCCTCAGGTCTGTCAGACAGCTGCATGCCTGAGGGAAGGGAGGGAGAAAGCTCCAGCTGTGGGTCTCCCCACCCCCTGGACAGGGACCCCACTCATATAAGCAGGGGAAGTTCACTCATAAAGTGAATAAAGGTCGGTATATACGTACCTCGTTTTACAGAGTACTCATTAGTAAAGTACTTGTTAAACGAGGGATGAGTGTAATCAGAAAGGACCCTTCTATTAATCTACAAAGACCCACAGAAATGTATAGGAAATAAAAGCATTGTTCTATGAGAAAAGACCTGAAAGGACAAAATAGTGCATGGCTTGGTTAAATTGTGGCTAAAACGGAATTTGAGAACTGTGTGTTAAGTATCTGAAGCATATAAATACTAGAAGGAGTTTTGTTTAGGGTGGTCAAAAAGAACTAGGAATACTTGGATAAAATTTGCAAAGGGAAATGTGGGATGAAAATGGTAAACGATTATCCTAACAATGTGGACTAATAGTCTGTGTAATACCAACACACGTTACCTGATGGAAGCACCACCCTCGCTTGAGTCATTTAAAACTTGACTTGAAAAATGTCAGGTTATTATACAGAACAACCCTGGAATAAGCAGAAAAGAGTAGGCAAGCTGACCTAATAGATATTTTTCTTTTGTAATTTGCATGAACCTATGCGGGAAAAAAGTGGCATTTTCCTGTAACTGTACCAAACCTCTGCTGTTCTGGAGGACAATGAACAAGGTTTTACTGATTTAAATGCAGGCCACATGCTCCGTTACCTTTATGTATTATTCATTTGTACAGCTTGACCATTCACTGTATGTTTCATTCCTTTTATAGTACATCTACCTTCTACAGGAAATGGTATGAACACAATTAGTACATCAGCCCTGTTTTATTATTAACATTTTAATCCTGTTGCAGGAGTGACTTACTATAAGAGCTTTCCTAACGCTAGACTGAGATTCAATCCAGACATATTCAATAGTGACTGAAAGCAATTACTGACTTTAGTTGCTTCAATGACAGCTGTGGGTGCTCAGCACCTTTGAAAACAAAGGCCTAACTAAAGTAATTTGTGACCATGTGTGAAATGTACTGGTGGTCTCAGTCCAAATCCCCATAGAGTGCATATAAAATTATCACTCTGCAAAGCAAAGGAATGAATGAGCATGAACACCAAACAACCCTTCCACCCTTGCTAGGTGGTCCTCCTAGGACAGGGCTTGAAGCACTCATGTGATTCCCTATAGAAATTCGTACTGCTGCCTGTGATTTGTGAATAATATATGTAGATACAAAATGGTTAACCTGGCACATTTTACCAACACCATATTCCATAAACATTTACAAATAATTACAAAGTATGGCAAAATCAAGCGTGTGTTTTTTTTACAAAAATAGCTTGGCAAATTCTTGTTTTCCTTAGAGTGCATGTAAGGGAAACCAGAGATTTACAGAATGCTTTTCACACAGCAGCATTACTAGAGAAGCTCCCAGTAATACCTGCAAAGTCATCACATTGTGCACCTTAAAATCCCTCATTGGATCGTCCTTCTGCATGATGCCAACAAAAGACACATCAATGTTTAGACACTTGGTATACTTATACATTAAAATTTTGTGTTACCTTTTATAATCCTTTCTTTTATTTTTTTGTTGTCCACCTATTGTCTCTCATCTTATCCTTGCATTGTAGGGATTTTTTGCTGTGTTCTGTTTACACTGCATAATAAGGCTGGAGCCTTTAGGAGATAAAATAATACAAATAATCCATATAAAAATGATGACATTGGCAAGGTTCACTGTCGGACTAAGATTGTCTGAAAATGAGTGCTAGTACTTGAACCTGAAATTGTTGATGCTCAGTCAGATGTAACTAAACTTGTTTTTTAAAAAAATGCCTTTTATTAATTGCTTCTAAGAAGAAACCTGGAATCATTAGGGTGCTAAGGTCTGAGGCTTTGTTAAACTTTCCAAGTAACACTACGCTTTTCACATATGATACAACGCCATCACCATGCAGTTTGCACAAACAGTTATGGTTTCTTAGCACGTGGCTACTATGAGAGTGCAGTTCAGTACCCTGCCTTTTTTTTTTCTACCTTTATCTTTTACCTGGGCTCCCAACTGGGACAAATGCATTAAACCAGATGTCATCAAACTATGGTGTGGCAGCCCCCTAAGAGGCCATGGAGGAATGTCCGGGGGCATGTGGTACCCTTCCAGCTCTTGATGTGGCTATGCTCCCAGCCCCTCAACAGCCCTGGCCTTGGCTGCTGGCCGCAGCTCCATTTCTGGCCCAGAGCTGAGGCTGGGGGATGAAGCTGAGAGCAGAACCTCACCTGGCTGCCAACCCAGCTTTCAGCCCCCACCATAGCCATACTGTGGTTCTTCTCCAGCCTCCAGTCTTAGTCGAGGACTCAGGTTTCACTCTTGGCCCCAGACCCATGCTCAACTGTGGCCCCAGCCTCGACCCTTCTACCTATGGCTGCCCTCCCTCACCCTGAACTGCATCCCGGCCCCTGGACTCAGCTTTGGGAACATGGACAAAGGTAAGCAGGGGGTCATGACCCTAAAATCTCAGAACTTCTGGGTTAAACTATAATTAATTACTGCGCACACAAATGCACACAGATGATGCTATCCAGAAAGCGATGGCAATAAAGATAATGAAAGAATGGATGATTTTATTGGCCTGTAAATGCAAATGTCACTGGAGAAAGTGAAAAACAGGATCAAAGAGCTGAAGGAAGAATGTACTTCCCTGACATCTGTGACTGGTACTGTCAGTTAGGAAAAAATAACTTCTCTTAAAACTGGACATACACTTTCTGTTATTTTATATTATAGGATTTGTGTTGTATGTATTTACATTGTCATCTCCAGGCCTAGTCAAGGGGAAGTGGGTGTGGCCAATTAAACTGGGCAGCTGCAAAGGCTCCTCAGAGCTGTTGGCAGTTCATATAAAATCCAAAAATAGTGAAATGAGACCTCAAAATCATTAGATAGACTTAAAAATAATGAGATTTAAAAAAAAACATAACTTTTGTGTTTTTTATTTCCTTTCTGGTGTTTAATTCTCTAGGATTCATGTTTTCCTGCTTTTCTCAACTGAGGATGAGAAACTAATTTTGTTTTTCTTTCAAAGAAGGAGAAGGAAAAAAAAAAGTAAGATTCTCTCATTTGGGCTCCAGGCAATAACTGGGACACCAAATAGCACACGACAGGATAAAATCGAGCACTGTGGTCATTCAACAATTTCCAGTTTTTACTTCTTTTAACCAACAGATCCTGATCTCCTTGTTTACAATTCTAGCCTGGCCTTTAGAATTCATACTGTGTTTTCCAAACCCAAATAGCAGCCCTGGGCACTTGGTTTGAATCCATTTTATTTCAGATTAAGGAGAAAACAACAAAAGCGAGACAAATCAAATGTGTGTGTGGCATTGTCTACACTATGAGACAAATTCGAATTTAAGGTAGTTAGCTCGATTGTGCCATGTAATGGCCTTCCCTGTAAATACCACTATCTCGATTTAGGGAGCACAAATATTGATATAATATCAACATTACAATATCGTCAGAACCAGGTGGGTGTAGCCTCAAGTTCAAATTTAAAATCTCAAATAAAAGCCAATGTGGATGTACCATGTCTTTAAATCAAATTTATTAGCCTCCAGAAGTGTCCTGTAGATATCCCACAAAGCTGCATGGCTCCCCACCAAGTATGGTCTCTTTCCTTCTCTTCTGTCCACCCAGATGTGCAGAAAGAAGGTCACAGGAAGCCCATGAATTTTTGATTAAATTTGAATTTGAAGTCATCAGCAACCAGGCATGCAAATATAAAGGGCGCCCATAATGGAAAAATTCTTTTACCTATTGCATCACACCACATCAGTAGCCACCGCACTGCATTGGTAACAATTGCACCATCAACTGTCTCGTGCAGTCATGAGCACTCAGGATAGTGGTCTGCCTAGTAGTTCTCAGGCTCACAAGAGAGCTCCAGCATGGACCCATCAGGGGATTCTGGATGTTCTTGCAGTTTGGGGAGAGGAATCAGTGGCAAGGAGACATTGTGTAGCCAAGAGAAATGTGAACTTCTGTGATCACCTGTCACATGAGATGACCACCAGAAGTTACTCCTGTGACTCTACACAATGCCAAGTGAATGTGAAAGAATTCCGGCAGGCCTATCACAGAGTCTGGGAAGCCAGCCAGTGGACAGGGTCATGTCCACAGATTTGCAGCTATTATGAACAGCTGCACATGCTTATTGGAACTGACCCCCACCACAGAGCCCAGTATTAATTACAACACTTGTGGAGGACCTGGTCTGGAGTCAGGGCAATCCAAGAAGAGCTGGAGGCCCAGGAGGAAGAGTCCAATGGACAAGAGAGAGGAGGCAATGAGCAGGGGCCCAATGAAGTTATTCTTGACAGCCCGGACCTCTTTGACCTAGATCTGGAACCTTTCCTGGCTACGCCAGTTCCCCCTACACTGGTCCCTGAATCCCTGGGACCAAGCCGTTCTACTGAGTATTTTTTTCTGAATGCTACAGGTGGGATGTGGATGGGTATAGGAATAGATATGGGCATGGGTACAGGTTTTCCATGGATCTGTGTCCCTCAGAACAGCGTGTTAATATTTTTGTGGATGGAGCACTTCTCCTTTTTGAAGATCTCCTTAAAGGCTTCATCCGGGCACTCTTGTATTTTTTGCACAAGGTTTTTGGACAGGCCAGACTTATTGTGGCTTCCATGGTAGCACACTTTGCCATGCCAGGCGATCAGATAGTGATCTGGTGTCATGGTGCCACACAACAATTTTGCACTTTTTCCAGGCTTGTGGTCACACAGGGTGAGGAGCTCTTCTTTGCTGATGTCTTTTAGTTTTAGCAGGATGATGTCTTCTTTGGCAACCTAAAGAAGCATGGGAATTTGCATTGGATTTTTTCCCATGCATTCTGCCCTTTCCCATTTCCCTGGAGCCCATTGCCTCACTATGTGGCTGGCAGGTGCTCTGTTCCTCCACCCCTGTGTGGGTTGCGGGCTCTCTTGGCCTTCTCCCCGCACATGTCCCTTCCTCTCTTCCCCCTCCCCCACCAACATTTCTTTTCACTTTACAGGGATTCGTCCCCACCCAGGTGTCCATCCGGCTGGAATTGAACCTTCCCCCTCGCCACATGGCTGCCAGGGTCTGCGGACCTTGCTACTGCAAACCAGCATGTGCACCACTGCTGGGTTTTGCCCTACTTTAAATGGCCTTTTTCCCCGATGAGGGCTGTGCCAGTGAGTGCCAAGATTTTTTTTTCTCCCATGTTGGAAGATGTCACAAAAACTCTACCCCACAACATTCCTTTTTACTTTACAGGGATCCCCCACTCACCCACATGGCTGGAATTGAACCCTGCCCTACCATCCCCTCTCACCACCTGGCTGCCGGGCTGTGCGGGCCTTGTTCGCTGCAGAGGTTTGTTCCAAGAACAGCCAAAAAAAGTTTTTCCCCAGCCCCAAGACACCGGATGGCTTCCCCTGCATTGCAGCCCTCCCACTTCTCCTGAAAAGCGGACAATAGCTTACCATGTCCACAATGAAATGTTCTGGATAAACATGGTAAATAATGGCTTGTGTAATGCACGCTTTGAATGCCATCCTTAACAAACCTTAAGCAGCCTTGCAAAAAGAAACTTTCCCTGACAAGAGAGACAGAGTACGCCCTGCTGATGGCTTCAGCCTCAGAGTTCCATACGGATGGGAAATTCTCCTGCCTGGATTCACAAATGTTATGCAGAATAATGCACACTGTAGTCACAGTTGGGGCATCAGTTTCAGAAAGGTGCAAATGGATCAATAAGCATCTGAACCTCACTTTTAAAAGGTCAAAGGCACATTCCACCACCATTCTGCACCTGCTGAATCTCTGACTGAAGTTTCCCTTGCTGGGGTCCAGGACTCGTGTGTAGGGCTTCATAAGGCAAGGGAGCAGAGGGTATGCAGGGTCACCCAATATTACAATAGGGATTTTTCCACATTGCCAATCTGGATTTTACAGTCTGGGAAAAAAATCCGTGAACTTTCTGTGAAGTCCAGAATTTCTGAAGACGTACACGTTGTGCACCCTTCCCAACCATCCCACACTGATGTCGGTGAAATGACATTTGTGATCTATCAACACCTGCAAAACCAAGCAGAAGTATCTCTTTTGGTTTATACACTCAGAGGCCAGGTGTTCTGGGGCCGTGATGGGGATATGCGTGCCATCTATTTCCCCCCCCCACAGTTAGGAAACCCCATGGCAGCAAAGCCATCCACAATGGCCTCTTTATCTCCGATGGTCACAGATTTCCTGAGGAGATGGCAACAGATTGCATGGGCCACCTTCATCTCCACAGACCCCACTGTAGATCTGCCCACCCCAAATTGATTAGCCACTGACTGGTAACTGTCGGGCACTCACTTCTGAACCATTAAAGCTGGCCTCATCTGTGTGTGTATTGCATCTCATTGTGGGGATCAGCACATCACAAAGTTCCATAAAAGTGGACTTGCACAAGTTCTGCAGCCCCTGCTGGTCATCCGAGGACTCCAGAGCGATATATTTCCACCAGTGTGTGCTGGGTTTCATGAGTCCAAAGCTGCCGCTCCACTGTTAGCAATGCACTCAGGGCAGCCAGCAGTCATGAGTTCTTGGATCGCAGTTGAACAATTTGCTCTTCAAAACCATCATCATCGTCATACTGAACCATCACTAAGCTTTGTAATAGAAAGCAAAATTGTGAGACAGTCCGGGAAGTTGCCACAACAGTGTATACAATGACTTGCAATAATTGGTGATCCGTGCTTGTGCTAGTGCTGCACCAGAGAAAATGCTGGACAAAATGGCGTGATCTCCAATTTTTTTTCATGCAGTTACTGGGTGCGCTGAATGCTGGGACAGTGCTTTGCATTCTCAGATTCCGAACGTGAAACACCCACAAACAACTGGGGCTAAGGAAATTGAACTTGGGTAAGGCAATGGGGATGCAGAAACCTGACGCGGAGATACGGTGGCTCGAATTTCCAGAAGGTGTGTAGACATTTAAATTCAAATTCATAAGAACAAGGTAAAAAATTTGGACTTAGTAAATGTCAAATTTATCTTGTAGCATAGCTGCAGCCTGTGTTTGTGTTTCTCCTCTGTAAAAGGGTGTAGAAGCTCTGAGGCCAAAATGGTTCCTTTGTCATCTCTGCAGACCGTCAAAGCTCTGACATACTAAGAGGTTCAGAACACAGAAAACAAAGTCCAAACTAGAACCAACCTGAGTATGTCAGACTTACTATTATCTTATCTACTGTACAGTTCATCCCGTTCTGGCTTCCTATTCCTATTCCTATTCCTATTCCTAAACCATGAAGTTCTTTACATATGTTACTGAATTAAGTCTCACAACTCTCCTGTGAGCAAGGATAACCTCACTGCTGCTTCCAAGTCCTGTGTTTAAACCATAACATACAGTATGGTCTATAAAAAGAAGTGTATTTTATATAACTATTTATCTGACAATGGTATATAGTCTATTAAATACAGAACATTCACTTTCAAAGTTTCTGGACAGGGCTTCATTTTAACTTTCTGCTGGCAAATTGTTGCTTTGAGGCACACTTAGGAGAAGCAGCAACAGGATATTTTGTTAATTCCCTGGTTTTGAGAGTGATATCTATTTGTAAGTATTATTTATTATCTCTGTGGGCGGCCTGCAGATCAAATAAGTTTCAGGAGTGGCCCTTGCTGGTAGATTCCAGAAAGAGATCTGTTCGCAAGGGGGCATCTTAACTGCCTTTTCTAGCAATAAGAAAGTAGGGCAAAAAATCAAAGCATATAAAAGGGAAATGGACATGTAAGAATATAACCTTATATGAAAAGAATCTAGTCTAAGAGCTGCATAGGTACATTATTAAAACCATGGAAATAATGTATATGTGAACGAAACAGCTGGGTTTGAAAATGCTTGATAATAATGTGCTGTTCTCCTCAAGAGAAGCTGATTGACTGAGTAACATAAGTGTCTGATGATCCCAAATAAAAAAGGATAGAGACCCGCAGCATAGGTTATGGGAAAAGTTACATGCTGAGCTGTCATACAAGTGTTTCTTTATGAAAGCGTACGACTTTGCTTTATCTCCTGTAGCGTTTCTTTCTTTCTGCATCACTATTGCTCCTTTTCTAAGCAGTGACCTTTGATACAATTATGAGGGACTTGAAAGGCTGGAGAATGAATTATAATCATAGCATAGATATGATTCTGATGTATAGCCTACAGTGGATTTCCTCAGGCTTCCATTCTTGGACCTCAGGCAGAAATTGTTTCACTTTCTTCATATTATACTTAGTGACACTAACATTATTTATTGATGAAAATTCTTTTGAACATACATTGCCCTAATGACTGTTTACATAACTTTATTGTTTTGGACCAGCGTTATTAAGATGGGAGTTTTAAGTATACTACTGTATATGTAATATGGATAAAATACAAAAGAAAAGGCTTCAGAAAGAGAAGGATTGAACAACATTTGTATAAATAATAAGTTGTAAAGTACATTATTTTCAATGAAGCGTACCTTAACTTACTGTACTTATACGGTTGTATGCTCTGCAATATAATTTGATAAAGTCAGTTTTCTGCTTATTTTTTTGCTTTGGGACACCAGAACATGCCAGTCTTTTAAGTATGATGAATTTCCTGTCATTTCTAAACACAGGCCATAACTAAGTAGAAGCTTAGGCAAGACCAGAGGCCTCTGATTGGCTTCATAAACATCAACAGTATAATTAGTCAATCAAAAACAATCAAACCAAAAATAATCCATGCAGCCTGGATCTTCTCCCCAAACATAAGGGATCTGAGACGGTGTACATTTATATCAATTGTTGCTGAATTCCAATGTGAGTTCATATTGCGTCTTCATTAAAAGCAAATGTATTCCTCAAGAGTAGTGTTATGACAATATTGTTAAGTGGAAGTGAAGGCTATTTTTCTCTTCTGTAAACCAAAAGGGTCAGCTTATGTATCCTGGAATACAGTGTGAATTATTTCCAGCACTAGTAAAGTACTGAGTGTATGTTTGTGGGAGAGCATGTGCACGAGAAAGAGGGAGAGAGAGAGAGAGAGAGAGAGAGAGCACCCTGTAGGGCTTCCTCCTACTGAAAAGAAATCGCCAAAAGACATTCATTTCTGTGGAAGTGGCATGTGATTACACAGTTAAAGACATCATCATGATTTAAAACAAGGGTGAGGATGGAGGTGAGGGGGATCCAGGTGTCAGCCTGGGAGTGTTAGCAGCAGTGTAGAAGTAAAGGTGGCAATGGGGTGGTAAGTCTGATTCGGAAAGCGATATTGATGACTACAACTTACCATTCAGACTTCTGTAATGCTGCTGGCAAATGCGCTGGCTTTGAGCTGTGTGCCTAGCAACGTTCCCTCTGAATTTTTTTCCATGTATGGAATAAATTTTGTTATGTGCACCAAGGCATGTGCAGAGCTACCCCACCAATAGAAATACATACCACCAGCTGTGGCACTGTGAGCATTCTGCTAATCAGCTGGGGGACATCTTGCTTGGGTAGGGCTGCCAATGGCGGGGGGCAAAAGGGGAAATTATCCCCAGGCTTGGCATTTCAAAGGGGCCTGAGATCCGGCCACCACTGCTACCAACGTAGCAGTCGCAGCCAGAGCTCCAGGCCCCTTTGAAATGCTGCAGCAGCACTGCTCCGGCTTTCCACAGCTGTCAGGGAGTTGGGGGGCAGTGCTGCAGTATGGGCGGTGCTGAGGGCTGACCACCTTTTGCCCCGCCCTTCTGTTCCTGGCCCGCCCCTTCCAGGCATGGAGCCAGGTCCCCATCTCTCACCTTGCCACAGGGCCTGTGGTGTGTGTTGGTGGTGCTGGTCCTGGGTGGCCACTGAAGCTCTCAACTTACAGGGAACACTGGTGCCTGGCCAGCAACCCGTGCTCTCTGCTCTGCCTTCAGAGTGTGTGTGTGTGTGTGTGTGTGTGTGTGTAAACAACTAGACATAAACAAGGAAACCTGATCAAATCAGTGTGAGAATCATGGCTTTACTCTGACAGGAATTATTCTGGATAAGTTCTGTGGCCTCTGTTATACAAGAGGGCTATGTCTACACATGAAGCCTACATCGAAATAGCTTATTTCGATGTAGCAACATCGAAATAGGCTATTTCGATGAATAACGTCTACACGTCCTCCAGGGCTGGCAACGTCGATGTTCAACTTCGACGTTGCGCAGCACCACATCGAAATAGGCGCTGCAAGGGAACGTCTACACGCCAAAGTAGCACACATCAAAATAAGGGTGCCAGGCACAGCTGCAGACAGGGTCACAGGGCGGACTCAACAGCAAGCCGCTCCCTTAAAGGGCCCCTCCCAGACATAGTTGCACTAAACAACACAAGATCCACAAAGCTGACAACTGGTTGCAGACCCTGTGCCTGCAGCATGGATCCCCAGCTGCCGCAGCAGCAGCCAGAAGCCCTGGGCTAAGGGCTGCTGCCCACGGTGACCATAGAGCCCCGCAGGGGCTCGAGAGAGAGCATCTCTCAACCCCTCAGCTGATGGCCACTATGGCGGACCCCGCTATTTCGAAATTGCGGGACGTGCAATGACTACACGGTCCCCACTTCGACGTTGAACGTCGAAGTAGGGCGCTATCCCCATCTCCTGAGCCGTGTCTGCACGTGCACGCTACTTCGAAGTAGCGGCACTAACTTCGAAATAGCGCCCGTCACGGCTACATGCGTCGGACGCTATTTCGAAGTTAACTTCGACGTTAGGCGGCGAGACGTCGAAGTCGCTATCCTATCAGGAGGTGGGGATAGCGCCCTACTTCGATGTTCAACGTCGAAGTAGGGACCGTGTAGTCATTGCACGTCCCGCAACTTCGAAATAACGGGGTCCGCCATGGTGGCCATCAGCTGAGGGGTTGAGAGATGCTCTCTCTCGAGCCCCTGCGGGGCTCTGTGGTCATCGTGGGCAGCAGCCCTTAGCCCAGGGCTTCTGGCTGCTGCTGTGGCAGCTGGGGATCCATGCTGCAGGCACAGGGTCTGCAACCAGTTGTCAGCTCTGTGGATCTTGTGTTGTTTAGTGCAACTGTGTCTGGGAGGGGCCCTTTAAGGGAGCGGCTTGCTGTTGAGTCCGCCCTGTGACCCTGTCTGCAGCTGTGCCTGGCACCCTTATTTTGATGTGTGCTACTTTGACGTGTAGACGTTCCCTCGCAGCGCCTATTTCGATGTGGTGCTGCGCAACGTCGAAGTTGAACATCGACGTTGCCAGCCCTGGAGGACATGTAGACATTATTCATCGAAAATTTCGATGTTGCTACATCGAAATAAGCTATTTTGATGTAGGCTTCACGTGTAGACGTAGCCCTGATGAGGATAGCGACTTTGACGTCTCGCCGCCTAACGTCAAAGTTAACTTCGAAATAGCGCCCGACGCATGTAGCCATGACGGGTGCTATTTCGAAGTTATTGCCGCTACTTCGAAGTAGCGTGCACGTGTAGACACAGCTGAGGTCTGGCACAGTGCTCAAAATTGTCCCTCCTGGCTGTGGCATCTATACATCTATTTATACAATCAGGCAAATTCTACCCGTGCCAGTTTCTCCGAAAATGGCATGCTAATAAACAGCCTGAAATATGCTAATAAGGCACAGATGCAAATGCCCCACACCTCATTAGCGTAAGGTCACATGAATTGGAGTCTGGAAGATGCTCTTCTGGACTCCAGAACAATGTGTGGAAGCACGGCCCCTGGGGGGTCTTTTGGAAGAAAGTCTTCCTTCCGGAGGCCCCTTTTCCCCCCAAATTAATTGGATTAATTAGCACAACTTCTATAGCAGTGCATCAAATTGCCACTCACACAAATCAACACAATCCATGCAAAGCACAATCCTCACCCACAACAACCCAACACAGCACACCCCCCTAATTCTCCACCTTCACACAGCCACGCAAGATTCCCAGAGCAATCCACAAGGTTTCATTAAGGCTCCTCACTGAGGGCAGATGGTCAATAGGGTAGCTGTGCAGAAGTGCAGCCCTTTCACAAAGCTTTTGGGAGCTGTACCAGTTTCCCAAAGTTAGTTTCTTTCTCATGTTCTAGATCCATTGTCTGTTCCATGAGAGTGATGTCATGAGTACGTAGGGCAGGAGATTCGGATTGGAGACGTGGCAACAAACTGTGACTCAAAGACCTCTGGACACCCACTGGCAAAGGGGACAGGAGTGATTGGAGGTACAGAAATCCACTGTGTTCACCAAAAGGGGTCATGTAAGGCCTGTGTCACACTGGTCACCACAATCTGTGCAAGATGTATGCACAGGAAATATTTGAAGATTTATGCAAGTGTACTAAAAAATATGTTCTTTAAGTCTCTGAGCTAAGCAAGTCAGCAATAGCTCTCAGGCTGGGGAGGAAAGATACTCACTTTACTCTGGCTGGCCATGTGCAGATTGGGAATTGTGTGGTTCACTGTGGATGCCCATTTATAGTTGCGGCAAAGTGAGAGATGTAGGGAAAGAAACAAAACCACCAAGGGCTCTCCTGTATAGGAGAAAGACAGTCAACTTTTGAAACTTTTCCGGAGTACAGATAAGCCCTCATCCCCCCAGCCCACCATTTTTCCCTTTAGTCTATAAAGCACAAGCCACCAGTGAGCCTGATTGAGAAGAAATCTCAGCCAAACTGATAAAAGTGGAAAAGGGATTTGGGGTGAGCTATCTTATAGGGGACAAGGGAATGCCTTCCAAGTTACGCTGGGGGGAGGGGTAGCTCAGTGATTTGAGCATTCACTTACTAAACCCAGGGTTGTGAGCTCAATCCTGGAGGACAACATTCAGGGATTAGGGCCAATAGATCCCAGGGATGGTGCTTGGTCCTGCCAAGAGGGCAGGGCGCTGCACTAGATGATCTCCCAAGATTCCTTCCAGTTCTAGGAGATGTGTACCTCTAATCAGGTCTTAAGTTTAGGCTTTGGAAAGCACATTATGATTTCATTTACCTGTAACCATTAGTTTCAGATATTCTTCCTCTCTATTGCTGCAGTCTTTGTTGTTTGATAATAAACTCTTTTTTGTTTTCATTAATTATATCTAAGAACTGTGTATTATATGGAGCAGTGATCCTGACTGCAATATGATAAGTTGGGATGTACTACTCCTTTGGGAGAGGAGGATCTCTGAGTATTCAGTGGAATACATGCTGGGCCCTCCAGAGGGTTGTTTGGAAGATTTAGTGATGGGTGTGTATCTGCTGCTACTGTAGAAAGAGTGAGGTCTAAGGAGACCTGGAAGGTAGTAGCTGTGTTGTCAGAGGCTGAGGGAGTCAGGGAGCTGATCCACAGCAAGTACAGACAGGCGCATGTGGTAGTGAAGTTCCTCGCAGCACTGGACATCCCTGGAAAAGACCACACAAACCCAGCTCTCCTAATCAAACTATGAGCAGGAAGCTCAGCAAATTGAAATTTTACTCTTTTGAGGTTGGCCCATCACTAATTGGAACATAAAACTGTGCTCATGAAGCCGAGCTCAGCTTCTGCACATTTCACCTTTGAAGTTAGGTTATAGTCATGATTAAAAGTAAACTAATAAAACCGGTGGAAGCTAAGTTCAGAGTTACAAGTTTTATGACAAATTGTTACCAGAAAAGTGTGTGTGTGCGTGCGTGTGTGTGTGTGTAAGTGTTGCAGAATAACTTGTCTGATCTTTCCATTGAGCACTAGGCTAGTTTAAAATCATGCAGATTGTCTTCTAACTAGTGGCTAAGATTTCATTCTTGGCTATCACTGTGCAAGACCAGATGGGACAACACTGCTGTAACTGAAAGGAGGATTTGCCCCATTGGGCGCACGTAAATTACTATTATGGTTTTATTATGGGAAAATATACACAACAAACCCCTGAGCAACATGTCGGAAGACTGGAGAAGAATAAACCCTTGCAATCCAGCAGTGTCTTGAGTTAGTCCCTGTGATTCATATCATGCAGCGATGCCAAAGGAAGTTATCATAAATAATTTAGAAAAATAAAAAGACAGGAAACAGCTCAGTAACCCCTTTTCCAGTCTGAGCTGTGGATGGTTAAAGCGTTCTCAGTGAAATGTCACTACTCCAGCAGAAACAGATTCTTGTGGTTTGGCACACATTCATCTGAGTTTACAATGTGTCAGAATGTTGAACTGTGTGGGAAAAGAGCAATGGGTGATTCCATATGATCATTTGGCTTTTCTGTCCTGGGGGTTTTGCTGCATTTGCATGCATCCGCAAGCTGAGGGAGGTGCAAGAGCTGTAGATATGGTCCAATAGGTGAGCTGTTGTATTTAATAGAAGGCCCACGGTATTTCTGGCTCTTCTTGTGCAGCACTGAAAGAATGGTTCTTGTGTCCTCTGTTGGGCAGTAGTGTCATAGTTGTCTCTGTTTCATTCTCCTATGGGATGACGTCACTGCTTCTCTGACATGGGCTGAAAGAAAGGGTGGCATTTCAGATATATCTTTTCTTACTGGACAGGGCTTCCACAGTGCAATCTGCTGCCAGTCAATAACTGAATTCTTTTAGGGCCATGAGTCCCATCAGACTGGACAAAGCCAAAGGCTGACGCAAGTGACTTGTATTGATCAGTTTGGTCCAAGCAAATGAATGTGTGGTCTCATTCATTTAGCAGAGGCGTTCAGTTGCTTAGCCCCTGCACAGCATTAACAACATGGCTGAGCTTCAAGGACAAGGAAACAGAATTTATATGATTCATGCAACTGCTCTTCTAAAAAAATTCCCAGGTTCTTGCCTACCAGGGGTTTGCAAACTCCTTGGTGAAATGGATTACATTTTAATAGAGAATTTGTCTTGTAGATTGTATTGTGGATCTTCTTTCCTGCAAAGCACCCCTGGGGCAACATTACCAGTTTCTTATACTGAACTGCACCAATAAGAAAACATTTCTGCCTCTTTTAACCTTCTTTAATTAGGAGGGATACTAGTTTTCTGTGGTAAAAAACCCAAAGATCTCTAGCAAAAAAAACATAAAGATCTGGATTTTACGTTATTAAAATGAAACACTAAACTTCAGTTTCCCTAGCCAAGTATATACAAGTACAAGCTGAACACAATGTTTTGTTGATATGCTCTAGAACCTTTTTATCCTAGCCTCCATTATATAGCTCTTTGAACTAACTGGAGCACCAGATGCTCAGGACTCACAGCCCACACCCCAGTCACACATGGCTGACAGCCTGAGTCCTGCCCCAATCTTACAATAAGGAGCAGAAAGTGCTGCCCCAATTCTCCTGATTATCTGAACGTTTGATTTTCGAGGCCGGCCTTGGACCCAATGAAATCGCTAAAATATAATCACACTGTAAATTTAAGCACATTCAAAATTCAGCTGCAAGATGGAGAGGTTGTGCACACTGAAAATAAGTGACACTGCTACAGTTAGTAAAATTTAGTTACTAGCTAATATACGTTTTTATTTTATTTTATTTTTTTATTTTTGCAAAATGTAACAACTAAAGATTCTCTGTAAAAATGCAAATTCCACATTTTTCTGTTTTTTTCCCCATGGCAAATGGAATTCTAAGATTCCTGCTAATTAGTTATTATTGGTCCATCTTCTGTTGATGAGAGACAAATCCTGAGCTACAGCTCTTCTTAAGGTCTGGTAAAGGTGCAAATTTAAATAGTATGCAGTGCTCTAAGTATCTTTCCCAGAGCCTGAAGAACTCTGTAGCTAAAAAGCTTATGACTCTGACCAACAGAAGTTGCTTCAAAAGAAGATATTACTTCACCTGCCTTGTCTCTCATAATATCCTGGAAGTAACATGGCTAAACTAACACATTAATTAGGTAAGTATTCTGCCCTATTTAAAAAGGTCAGTCATGCCATATCCTCATGTCATTTCCCCCTCCCATATATTCAGTTTTCATCTCCCTCAAATTGCCCCCAAGAGGTTCTCTGACACTATATTTCCACTCTCTTCTCTTCCCCTCAGCATCCTGGTACTTGCTTATTTTCTCCATTTTCACAGGCTTTCTTACTGCATGGTGCCTTTCCTCATTGTTCCCATGAACATAATGCCCAGACCCCTAGGCCTCTTTTCTTCCTGGTCTTCTGGACATATTGATTGCTACCTGCTTCATTCCCTTCTCCTTGCTATCTTGGACATTTCTCTTTGGCTCATACCTGGAATCTACACTCCAAGTGGTAGATCCAGTCCCTAAGAAAGACTCCAGTTTTGCTCTTCTTCTTCTTCTTCTTCTTCTTCTTCTTGTGGAGCAATGACTCCTTCGAGACATGGGTAGCTTGGCTCTTCTTTCACTTCAGACTTAAAGGTTCTGTACCATCAGCATCAATTTACATTCTTATTCATATTATAAATATTTCTATTAAACCAGTGTGGATCATCATGGGCCCATTATCTCCCACAGACAGGTACAAGAAAAGCTATAGGCCACAAGCAATTTTGTTATGGAGAAGCATAGGTTTGAGTAACAGGCTCCTTCATATTCATATGACTGGTGCATGTGTGATAGCGACTTCTTTTTGTGAATTGTTTTCCTCTTTGTGGCACACCACAGACAAGAGCTGTGGGCTTTCTTTTACGACAATTCTTGCTCTTCAACTTACTAAAAAAACATTGCTCATGTTAGTATGATTTTCCTATGTATTAGAAACTAGCTCTTTCCAGCTTGCTGATATCCCCCTGGAAGTAGCTGCGTCTTATTTCTTCCTGTCATGTAGATTGGACTGTCATCCCTTCCTATTATGTGTTACTAGAGTTTGTCTCAGACAATTCTTTTGGTGGCTTAAATGCTAATGCTGCATGAATCAGCCCTGCCAGGTTTCATTCCTTTGTGTGAACAATTCTCAGTTGTCTCTCTCAGTTCTCAGGTAATCCCTGAAAACTTCTTACACATCATAACCAACGTGACCAGACATGAATATTGCAGCATACGATTCCATATGTGTTATAACTCAAGCATATTTTGTGCAAGGGCTCACATTAGATATCATAGGAAGTCGACAATTCGATGAATATAATTATCCCATTCATGTGCAGGTATCATTTTTGTAGATTGAATTAGAACATTGACCTGTGTATGTGTATTTTGTATTTACTGCTTTGGCTCACTTCCACTGCTGGCAATTCAGGGATGGCTATAAAAAAGCCAGCAGGGCCAGTCCTAAATAAATTTGTTAGCCCTGGGCAAATGGGGTCCACAGGGCAGGGGTGGTGGTAAGTGTGCCCTCTATGCTGTTGCGCCCACCTGCCAGACATCACTGCACTCACATTCATCTGCAGCACACCCTGGCTGCCAGGCTGCTCACCTGCAGCCCTGCCCTTTCCTCATCCCTGCACGGCAACCACCCACTGGCTGGGGCCCCACATGGGCTGGTTGATTTCAGTGGCACTTTGAAATTGGTGGCCCTGGGTGATGGCCCAGGTCACCTGCCTCTACGACCATCTCTGAAAGCCAGACAGGGCTTGATGCCCCATTAGCAGGAGACAATGGACTATAAAAGAGCTTAGTTTTCCTGCAAACTTGGGGCTGTACAGCACAGGTGACTGGTGATGGAAGGGTGTGTGTGGAGCGGACACTGACCACATGGCCCCCCACCCCCGCCAGCCTGGGGAAGGTCTGAGACAATACTTAGTCAGCTTAAACTCAAAAAGGATGCATACAAGAAATGGAAATGTGGACAGTTGACTAAGGAGGAGTATAAACATACAGCTGGAGAATGCCAGGGAGTAATCGGAAAAGTACAAGCACAATTGGAACTGCAGCTGACAAGGGATGTGAAGAGTAACAAGAAGGGTTTCTACAGGCATGTTAAAAAGAAACAGGTTATCAGAGAAGGTGTGGGGGCGTAACTGGATGAGAGGGGTAACCTAGTGACAGATGATGTAGGAAAAGCTGAAGTACTCAAAGCTTTTTTTTGCCTCAGTCTTTACAGACAAAGTCAACTTCCACATGACAGTCCTAGACAATGTAGTATGGGAAGGTGGAGGGCAGCCATCTGTGGGGATGAAACAAGTTCTGAGCTATCTAGAAAAACTAGATGTACACAAATCCATGGGTCTGGATTTAACGCACCCAAGGGTACTGAGGGAATTGGCAGAGGTCATTGCTGAACCTTTGGCCATTATCTTTGAAGACTCTTAGAGATCAGGGGAGATACTGGATGACTGGAAAAAGGCAAACGTAGTGCCCATCTTTAACAAAGGAAAGAAGGACAATCTAGAGAACTATAGACTGGTCAGCCTTAATTCAATCCCTGGGAAAGTAATGGAGGTGATCCTCAAGGAATCCATTTTGGAGCACTTGGAAGAGGGGAAAGTGAACAAAAGTAGCTCACATGGATGCACCCAGGGCAAGTCCTGCCTGACCAATCTAATTAGCTTCTATGGCGAGGTAACAGGCTCTGTGAACATGGGGAAGTCAGTGGATGTGATATACCTTGACTTCAGCAAAGCTTTTGATTCAGTGTCCCATAACATTCTTGCCCAGAAGTTAAGGAAATATGGATTGGATCCTTGGACTATAAGGCTACGTCTACACGTGAAGCCTACATCGAAGTATCTTATTTCGATGTTGCGACATCGAAATAGCCTATTTCGATGAATAGCGTCTACACGTCCTCCAGGGCCGGCAACGTCGATGTTCAACTTCGACGTTGCTCAGCCCAACATCGAAATAGGCGCAGCGAGGGAATGTCTACACGTCAAAGTAGCACACATCGAAATAGGGATGCCAGGCACAGCTGCAGACAGGGTCAACGGGCAGACTAGCGCTTCCGGGGCAACAGCTAGCCGCTGCCTTAAAGGGCCCCTCCCACATACACTCAGCCTGCACAGCATGCGGTCTGAGGAGCCATAGGCACACAGACCCCGGGCGCCACAGTCATGGACCCCCAGCAGCAGCAGCAGCAGCAGCAGCAGCAGCAGCAGCAGCAGATAGAGGTCCACCCAGCCCTCCCGGCAGGAGCAGGGCTTGCCCTGGCCCATGCCATGTGGGAGGCAGCTGAGTACCTCCTTGCCCCAGGGGAGGAGATGCCCCCAGGGCAGCAGGGCTCAACCCCTACCCCTGCAGCACCCCGCCCCAACCCCCGCCTCACACGCCGGTGGCTGTGGAGCTACCCCACCAGCACCGACTGGTGGGAGCGGCTGGTGCTTGGGGAGTGGGACGACGACCACTGGCTCAGGAACTTCAGGATGAGCCGGCAGACATTCCTGGAGCTGTGCCAGTGGCTCACCCCCGCATTCAGGCACCGGGACACTGCCATGCGGCGTGCCCTCCCTGTGGAGAAACGGGTCGGCATCGCTGTCTGGAAGCTGGCCACTCCGGACAGCTACCGATCCGTGGGGCAGCAGTTTGGTGTCGGAAAGGCCACCGTCGGGGCTGTCTTCATGGAGGTAAGAGAACCCACAGGGGGAGGCCAGGGCAGGGCAGGGGGGCCAGGGCAGAGCAGGGGGGCCAGAGCAGGGCAGGGCAGGGCAGGGCAGGGCAGGGGGGCCAGAGCAGGGCAGGGCAGGGCAGGGCAGGGCAGGGGGGCCAGAGCAGGGCAGGGCAGAGCAGGGCAGGGCGGCCAGGGCAGGGCAGGGCAGGGCAGGGCAGGGCAGGGCAGGGCAGGGCCACTCACACCCTGCTCACCCCTCATTGGGGCTGTCCCATGTGCTTTCTCTGCAGGTCGTGCGTGCAATCAACGCCATGCTCCTGCACAGGCTCGTGAGGCTGGGGGACCCACATGCCACTGTCACCGCCTTTGCCACCCTGGGCTTCCCCAACTGCTTTGGGGCTCTGGATGGGACTCACATCCCCATCCGCGCCCCGCATCACAGTGGAGGACGATACCTCAATCAGAAGGGCTACCATTCTGTCGTCCTGCAGGCCTTGGTGGACAGCCGGGGACGTTTCCAGGACATTTACGTGGGCTGGCCTGGCAGCACCCACGACACCCGGGTTTTTCAGAACTCGGGCCTGTGCCACCGGCTGGAGGCGGGGACCTACATCCCCCAGCGGGAGATCCCTCTGGGGGACACCACCATGCCCTTCCGCGTCATCGCAGATGCGGCATACCCCCTCCGGCCGTGGCTCATGCACCCCTACACGGGCCACCTCTCCGCTAGCCAGGAGCGCTTCAACGAGCGCCTGAACCGTGTGCGCCAGGTGGTGGAGCGCTCATTTGGCCGCCTCAAGGGATGCTGGCGATGTCTCCTGACCCGCCTGGATGCGGGCCCCAACAACATCCCCCAGATTGTGGGTGCCTGCTGCGCCCTGCACAACCTCGTGGAGAGCAAGGGGGAGACCTTTCTGCAGGGCTGGGCCGCGGAGGCCAGCAGGGCACACGTGCAGCCACCTGCTGCCCCCAGTCGGCAGGTGGACCCCGAGGGGACCCAGGTCCGGGAGGCCCTGCGGGCCTACTTCGACCAACAGGCCGCGGGGTGAACTCTGCCCAGGCCCCCTACTGCCTGCCCCTTCCTCCCCCACACTCCTGCCCCAACGCCCACACCATGGAGCACCCCACCGCCCCCCCCCCCACTTGTCCTGTACAAATGACAGCACGAACTTGTGGGTGAACGTAAATTTTTTTTTTCTGGCCGAACCTTTTTTTTTGGGGTGTAAATAAATATGTGAGGCACAAACAGAAAACTAAGTACAAACGTTCAACCAAAGAAATATGTACACAAATAAAACAAACCAAAGAAACAACTGTGTGGCATACATAATAAAAAGAAAACCAGGGAGGAGAAAGGGGAGAACTATTTACATGGGGGGGACGGGGCAAACGGGGGCACCAAAAAAAGAGGGTCCAACTATATACAACAAGGCGGGGGCCACATCCCGGGCCCCTCGCCCCTATAGCCCCGCACTGGGCGTGCCCGGCCGGGAGCCCCGCCGCGCCTGCAGTCTGGTCCGTGGCTGGGTGGGAGCGGGCTGGACCGGAAGGTATCGGTGCCAACGAGTCTCAGGTGGCTCCAGGGGTCCCTCAGTGCTCTGGCCCTCGCGGGTGGGTGGTGGGGCGATGGCGGACGGGCCGGTGACGGCCGGAGCAGCTGGTGGTGGGGCTGCAGGAGCAGACACGGCGGGCGATGGCTCGGCCGGCGCGGCATGGGGGGCCAGGTAGTCCACCAGCCAGTTAAATGTCTGCATATAGGCCCCCCATGCCTCCTGGCGCCAGGCCAGCGCCCGGTCCTGCAGCTGGAGGTGCTGCTCCGATACCTCCAGCTGCCGGCGGAGGATGGCCAGCAGCTGGGGGTCCGTCGCCATCGCTGGTAGTAGGCGCGGGGTCCGCCGTTTAGCCCTCCGCGGGGCCGGTCATTCCTCGGCCGAGGGGCTGCCCTGGAGCGATGGTCCCGGGGGGCTCTCCGGGACAACTGAGGCCTCGCTGGAGCTCTCTTCCGGTCCTTCTGATGGTGCAGGTGCAGGTGCAGGACACAGGAGAGGAGCGGGGAAAGAAGAATGGAGACAGGCGTTAGTGTGGGCCCCGAGCCGTGGCCTCTGTCCCCCCCGCCCTGTGCTGCAGGTTCCCCATCCCCGTCCCCGGGAGATGCTGCTGTGATGGATGGGGTTCAGGGGTCCCCCTGCCCTGCAGCCCGTCCCCTGGTGGGAGCGACTCTCACTTCACCCCGCAGGGTCTGAGAGCAGGAGAGGTTTCTTAGGCCACAGCTGACCAGTTTCTGGCAGGAGTGACAGCACCAGCTGTCGGAAGAGACAGTCCTTCCAACCCGTCGTGGGGAGAAGACCCCAAGGGTGACCCCTCTGGGATGCAGCTTTCCCCCTCCTCTGGCTGGCTGCCTACCAGCTCTCCCTTCCCGTAGCCTCTACCTGTGGCCCCCGCCCTCGCTCCCCAATTCCAAGCCAGCTCGGCTCCTCCCTCCTGTTTGTTCAGGGCAGAGGTGTCACCTGCCAGCTGTAGCGCCAGGATCCTCCTTTGGCCCTGGGAGCTCTTCAGCTCTTGTGGCTCATATGTAGCCTGAGTCTCCCTTGGGCACTCCCCCCACTCCATCACATGCTGCTGCTGCGGGGTGTCCCACCCCCTCCGCCCGGGGGCCCCTCGAGGTTCCGCTCCCCCCTGGCCCAGGGATGGGGCATGGCACTGTCATGCAGGGTGGGGGGGGTAGGGGCTGATGGCTGCAGTGCTGTGAGGGCCATGGCCCTGGTGTCCTTGGGCCCATGGCCATATGAGCGTGTGGGGGGCCCTGGACACATCTCTGTTCCCCCCGCCCCTCCAGCCCCGGGGTGTCCACCAGAGAGGGGTACCTACCTGTGGGTCCGCTCCCACGGTCCGGAGATCCCCGGGGGTTGGAGGCCCTGCTGCTGCTCCGGGATGGCAGGAGGAGGATCGGCAGGCTGGATTCTGCAGAGGAGGAGCCCCCCTCCTCCTCCTCCTCCTGCCGCGATGTCCCGGGGATGGCCTCCGGGGGGGGCCCCCGGGGTGCAGGGCTTGCCTCCGGGGCGGACTCCGGGTGCAGGTCCTGCTGGGGCTCGTCAGCCGAGGTGTCAAGGGTGGCCGGAGGGGAGGAGGTGTGCCGGGAGCCCAGGATGTCCCTGAGCTCCCTGTAAAAGGGGCAAGTGACGGGGGCGGCCCCAGATCGGCTGGCCACATCCCGGGCCCGGGCATAATCCTGCCGCAGCTCCTTCACCTTACTCCTCACATGATCCGGAGTGCGGGCAGGGTGACCCCGGGCAGCCAGGCCATCGGCCAGCCGAGCGAACGCATCCGCGTTCCGCCTCTTGCTCCCCATTACCTGGAGCACCTCCTCCTTGCTCCAGAGCCCTAGCAGGTCCCGCAGCTCGGCCTCCATCCAGGAGGGGCCCCGCTGCCGCTTCCCAGACTGGGTGGCCCTCTGGCTGGGCTGGCTGCCCTGGCTCCCCTTGGGGGGGGTCCCCTGGGGGCACTGGGGGGGCTCCTGGCTCCACATCGCCACTGGCTGGGTGGCTGATGGCTGTGCAGGCTGCCCGCGTGTGCAGGCTGCAGCCTGCACGTTGCCTCAGCTTCCTGCAGAGTCAGGGTGGGGGAGGGGACCTTTAAGGGGCCGCTCCACGCGGCCACCAGTGAGCTGAGGGGCTGGAGAGAGCGTCTCTCAACCCCCCAGCTGATGGCCGCCATGGAGGACCCGGCAATTTCGACGTTGCGGGACGCGGATCGTCTACACTGTCCCTACTTCGACGTTGAAAGTCGAAGTAGGGCGCTATTCCTATCTCCTCATGGGGTTAGCGACTTCGACGTCTCGCCGCCTAACGTCGAAGTTAACTTCGAAATAGCGCCCGACGCGTGTAGCCGCGACAGGCGATATTTCGAAGTTAGTGCCGCTACTTCAAAGTTGCGTGCACGTGTAGACACAGCTTAAGATGGATAGAAAGCTGGCTTGATGATCAGGCCCAACGCGTAGTAGTCAATGGCTCAATATCTGGATGGTGGCTGGTTTCAAGTGGAGTGCTGCAAGGCTCAGTTCTGTGGCCGGTGTTGTTCAACATCTTTATTAATGACCTGGATGAGGGACTGGATTGCACCCTCAGCAAGTTTGCTGATGACACAAAACGAGGGGGAGAGGTAGATATGTTGGAGGGGAGATAGAAAATCCAGAGTGACTTGGATAAATTGGAGGACTGGGCCAAAAGAATATGATGAGGTTTAACAAGGAGAAGTGTAGAGCCCTGCACCTGGGGCAGAAGAGTCCCAAGCATTGTTATAGGTTGGGGACCAACTGGCTCATCAGCAGTACGACAGAAAAGGACCTAGGGATTATAGTGGATGAAAGGCTGGATATGAGTAAACAGTGTGCCTTTGTAGCCAAGAAGGCTAATGGCATACTAGGGTGCATTAGGCGGAGACTTTCGAGCAGATCTAGAGAAGTAGTTGTTCCCCTCTATTTGGCACTGGTGAGGCCACATCAGGAATATTGTGTCCAGTTTTGGTCCCTCAGTATAAAAAGATGTGGATGTACTGGAGCGCGTTCAGTGGAGGGCAACAAAAATGATTAAGGGGCTGGAGCTTAAGACCTATGAGGATAGGCTGAGGGATTTGGGCTTGTTTAGTTTACAGAAGAGAAGACTTAGGGGTGATTTAATAGCAGCCTTCAACTTCCTGAAGGGGAGCTCTAACGAGGAGGGTGAAAAACTGTTCTCAGTGGTGTCAGATGGCAGAACAAGGAGTAATGTCTGAAGTTGAAGAGGGAGAGGTGTAAGTTAAATATTAGGAAAAACTACTTCACCAGAAGGGTGAAGCACTGGAATGTGTTGCCTAGAGACGTGGTAGATTCTCCATCCCTCAAGGTTTTTAAGTCCTGGCTTGACAAGGTCCTGGCTGGGATGACTTAGTTGGGGTTGATCCTGCTTGAAGCAGAGAGCTGGACTAGATGACCTCCTCACGTCCCTTCCAGCCCTATGATTCTATGAATCCCAGGCCCTGTCTCGCTCCACACTTGCTCCACCCCGTCCTACCCCACCCTTACTCTACCTCCACCCCTCCTTTTCTCCCAGTTGAGGTGGCCAGAGGAACCAGTGGGGCCCTGGGGATAGCAATGGGAGCTGCTGCCTCCCTTGCACTCACCAGCAGTGCGGAGGGAAGAAGCTCACCAAGGCATCTCCAGCTTGCATGGCAGAGCTCTACAGCTGTGTCCCACCGCTTCCTGCTGAGGAGTGCTGGGACAGTCCCGCCCCTCCCACGGAGTGGTGCCATGTGAGAGCAGCACCACCTGAGCTGGAGCCACTTTGCTGTGCCTTCCCTGCTGCTGTTGGTGAGTGTGAGGGGTGGAGAGGGGGCCTTATGCAGACACCTGCTACCAGCACCAGACATGCTGCCCTACTACTCCCCTGGCTCCAGCACACCCCTTCAAGTTGCCCCTGCCCCACACAGGCATGTGTACATTTCGAAGGCAGAGACATTTCAAATCACCTTATAGTTCATGTAATCCGGTTCTTGGAGGCCACACTATTTTTCAGGAAAGCAAGAGTCTTTTTTCCAACTAACTTAGAGAAGCAAATCTTTTTCTTGCAACTTCCCTCAATACCATGGGCATGAAAGCAGTACCTCAGTCTTTGCACACACACTTCAAAATCCTGTCTTCTTTGATGGGAGCAGAATGTATCATTTTTCCATGTGTAGACATAAAAACCTCCCTTTTTTCTTAATTTTGAGCAGTGACCTCTTAGTTTCTGTTTCAGTGATCACCTTGCTGCATTAAAGAAACCCATCAGTGAAATGCTAAAAAAGGTACCCTGCCTTCAATAATTATCTTGGTATGTCTTCTAAATTCCTATCAGTCAATCATGCCTTTTAACTTCAAACAATGGATACTGGATTGAAATAATAGTACCATTAAGTAATGGCAAAGCAAACAAGTTAGCTCAGTGAGTGGGTCCTTGTTAGCAAGTTAGATCATGCCCTGCTTTGTTCTTATGTCATGCCTTCAAAGAACTGTTGGAACCATATAAATTTCCTTGAATTTTTCATCCAGAGTGTTCCAGGGTTTAAAGGTTCAGTGACCACATGCAGTCACAGCAGTTCTGAAAGTGCTGCATACCAATTTCCACACATTTTTTACAAGCCTCCAAACTCTTCTTTGCAAGTAAGAGCTTGGGCAATTGTAGCTGTAAGTGGACAACCAACATCGTGTGACCAATCAGCAGCAGAGCTGACAGCCACCCTAGGCCCTAGGGCAAGATAGGAGAGGGGCCTGGCTCTGTGCCCCTGGAAGGGGCGGGGCCAAGGGCAGTAGGGGTGGGGCCTATGGCAGTCAGCGCTTACCACTGCTCAGACTGCAGCACTGGGTCCTCCTCTCTCCCTCACAGCCACGTGGAGCAGCGGAGCTGTGCGGCTGCAGCTTTTCAAAGGGGCCCAGAGCTCCGGCTGTCACAGCTGCTAGTTTGGCAGTTGGAGCTCTGGGTCCCTTTGAAATGTCACGCCCTGAGGCAACTGTCTGCTTTGTCTTCCCTGTCAGTGGGACTGCCCATCAGCTGTTTTTCAAATCACCAGTCAGTGCTCAATGGACCACAATGCAGTGGTGGGTTTGAACTTCTGCTCTCTATCGGACACTCAAACCTACTCTGGGGGCTCTTTGATAGGATTCTTTCCCTACCTTTCCTTCCTTAAAGTCTTAGTTTCTTAAATGTCACATTAGTCCTCCTTCCGGAGGGGATGCTGAATGTCAGTCTTGCCATCAGTGCTCTTTGCTCAGTCAGAAAAGCCCCCCATGATCAGCACTGGCTGCTCCTTCCTTACCCCTGTAGCAATTCCAACATGTTCCAACCTTCACCTTCCTTCTGAGCATGTAACCTGAGCCAGGGCCCACTAGGTTGGCAGGCCGGCTGCATTCCTCACCTTGTTACTCTACTATTTGCTGACGAATTTCCTTGGTTTTCCCAGGAACAACAGGTGACGTTAGCAACATCCCAGGGCTGGCACTGTAGAATCATCACACTGATTTTAAGTTCATGAGATTTTCAAAAATAATTACCTTGAGTCCTTGTATTTCTCTTTGTGCACTTTTAGGGTTCATGTTTTCCAGCTTCCCTGTGCAACTCCAAGGGCTAGAAGTTAGCTTTTCAATTATTAAAAAAATGAAAACTGAAATTCTCACTTATCCATATGACTGTAGGAGCTGAAGCTAACCTCCCCTACCCCCCACAAGAGTCGTACATTCATGGACATGAAGGCCAGAAAGGACCACTATGATCACCTAGTCTGACTTCTTGCATAGCAAAGACTATAGAACCTCACCAATATTTTTTACTTTGCACCAATAACTTCTGTTAGAGGTAAAGCATATGTTTTGGAAAGAAATTAAAATAGTTGCCAAAGATTGTGTGATAGAGTACAATGGTGAGAATTGGAAGCACTGTAAATTATATCAGTTTGTCTCCCTTGAGTTCACTGGAATAATGCATTGGAGAATCAGGCACTATATTTTTGAAACCCCAGAATCCTGACACTGTTATAGACCATCTGCTTTCTGTATAACAAACTGTTATCCAGCAGATTGTCAGTACTTACCAATAAAAAAAAATAATAATAATAGCTCTGCTCCAGTAGTGCTTCCAGTGGATAACAGCTGATTATGCTCACTGCCTCCAGGAAACAAAAAACCAAGGGGAAAACAAAATTAATTCAAACAGCTGTGTGGCTATTTTTGAAAAGATGGTGAAGTCAGAGAGTTGCCTTTTGTTGCCTTCAAAGGTGCTGTCCACAACCTTCAGAATTTGCCATATGTCCTTTACGTGAAACACACACTTGTGCCTTTTCCATGAGAGCTAAACTAATTTGCTTTTAAACTAATTTATGGAAACTGCAAGAGATCTGAGCAACTGACACAGTACATGTTACTATAAACAGTACATAAGAACTGAATCAATATTTTATTGACATACTGGTGTTCTTTGACTATCTGGAGTTCAAGGTCCTTACGTGCCTCAGTTCTTACACTGAAAGAAGTATGGCATCAAAACTCCATGACTCAGTGTTATAACTCCAAGGTCTCGTCCCTCAGCACTTACTCTAGGGCAAATGCAGCATCAGAACTCCAAGGCCTCTTTCTACCTCAGCTCCAGCACTGATGCAAATGCAGCACTGTAGTTCCAAGGTCCTTGCTGTTGCCAGGACAATTGAAATGAACACGATTTAAAGACAGGGTGGGTGAGATTTTAAGTGTCTCATGGAAAGGTACTGCAAACCCATCCTCATGAGAAAGGGAAAAACTGCCTTATGCTTCATTCTGAATGATGGTGTCTCCCTCCTTTTAAGTGAAACTTGGCAGTTCTTCTGCAGCTTCCTACTGCGGAGTTTTTTATTCTTTGGCGTGGAGCCTTAAAGAGACCTCAAGGTAGTTTATATGCTGACCAACAAACACTTACTATAAGCAGGCGAAGAAGGGTTTATGTTAAATGTGTGTTGTTTATCACTGCCATTGTTGCAGTGTATTAAGATAACAGGCGACTCAGAACTCTGACAGCTCCTAAGGCCTCTGAATAGATCTAAGAATGCACGTAGTCCTCTGCCTGGGGCTGCTGAAAACTACTGCCTGTCTCTGCTTGCTGATTTCCTGCAAAATCAGTTAGAAGGCATCTCATCGAGTCTACATAATTCTATCCACACTTCCTCTCACCTCCAAACCCAAAGGTCAGCTCCTGGACAAACTTTGATTCCGCTCTTTTGAAAGAGTCTGTTGTGCTTCATTTTGTTTTGAGTGGCGCAATTATCAGTAATTATTGGGAAATGAGCAGGAGTCAGAGGCAATTGCAAAGCCACCCAGAATAAACTGCACATTGTTGCAGGGTTGTAGGAGGGCTCCCAGAAACCCAATGCTTCAGAGAATTAACATTCTGCAATAGTTAGAAGTGACAGTTTCCTTTTCAGGACTGTAAGGAGACCAACCCTCTGTGTTACTGCTTTAAGGAATGGGAGTTCTACAGAGAGAACTTCCAGGAATAGCATTGATTCTTTAGTGGTCCATTTTCTTTCTGGAGAGATCCTAGCCATGTTGCACAGGGTTGATGTTTGTGCTGGAAGAGTCATTAAATGGCAGAAAAAATCAAATCGATAAAAGTTAAAGTTGGTGAACATTTTTCTTTGTAAACCCTTCTTTCCCAAGGGAAAAAATTGCCTTTCATTGAAAATGAACATTTTCAGAATTTTCCATTTTCTAAAATGCAGAGACCAGTGAGATTTTCTCTGAAAAGTTATAGAAGAGAAGGAAAACATGAAAACTGTGACTGTTGTAGGCTTTAAAGTGTAACAAGGATGAGCAGTGAGAAATTGAAGTATTAAAATATTTGACACTAGAATCTCCTCTTGGTTGACCTGTTTTGCCTTTCATTTGCACTTGTGGAAAACACTGAACTCAGCAAAATTACAGTGTTGCACAGGTAATGTGAGACAATAGTCAGACCTTATAAATATGGAAAGAAAGCTGACAAAATGTATTTTTTGTCTGTTATTCAAATTTAACTTATTCCAAAATACCTGCTTTAGTAACTACATGGATCTTGTTTTTAAAGAGGCACACATACTTTTAGCACTAGAGAACTATGTTAAATACCAATAATAACACTACAAGAAACTTAACCAACCGCTAAATGTTGCACCTACAATTTCATAGGAACAACTATTTGACTGGCAGATACAATCTGATAGTGGGACATCCATGTAACCACATCTGCGCAAAGAAATTCACCTGCAAAAGTGGATGGAGAGTCATTTGCAGAAAAGGGATCTAAAGTTTTAGAAATTATCCCTGTAGGTTCTTTTGGTATTGCTTACTGATATTAGTGAGATGGAAGATGATCTCTTATGCTCTCTAATAGCTTTAGAATCCTTAAAACATTATCAATGCCCTAGCCTCCTCAACTACAATAAATAATAAATTTCAGGGCAGCAAACAAACTGGCCAGGCCCCTTGGCAAAGTGTGCGTGGGGGAAGCTCTGCCCTCCTAGAAGGGGCAGGCCCTCAGGCAGAAGGGGTAGGGTTAAGGCCTAGCATCCTCCATCCAGCCCTACCACACCATAGTTAGTGGCAGCAGTGACTGGGAGCCCTGGGCCCTTTTGAATTCACTGTGCTCTGGGGAAGTTGTCTACTTTGTCCTGCCATTCCCTCTACCCTCCACATCAGCAGGCCTAGGTTCAATGAGTTCAATAAACTATCAGTCAAAAAAGGTTGTAAAAAGGGAAACTGGTAGTTCAAGGGATTGATAATAGGCTGCAATTTCCATTAGGCAGCTGGTTCAGATGGATGCCAGGTTTAAAGTTATTTAAGCTGTTTAATGGGTTGATCTGAGTTCAGGTCCTAGAAGAAAGAGTCTACATCACAAAATGGCACTTAGTGGGTAAAGCTGAAGCAAGTTTGTCAGGGTAATGTAGAGAAGCTCACACTAAGCCTGGTCCAAGGCCTGTTGAAGTCAATGGGGATATGTCTCATGAGCAGTGTGGTAATAATTTGCCTAATTGTGAGCTAGCTCTGAGAGGTGAGTGAATCTTCATGGCTGTCACAAGACCAGTAAATGGGACAAGGTGTACAAGTAAGGCAGGAAGTCTGAATCAGTCCAAAAAAAAGGGCCCAATATATAATATAATTCAAGGACTGTGTTAACATCATGCTTAGTAAACCAAAACAGAGTGAAACCAAAAATAAGTTAATCCAATTGGTGTGTGGGAAAATAGATCAAATTGGTGGACAAAAATAATGAGGGGATGAGGTATTCCACTATCACTCCCTTCCGGTTGCCTTAAAAGGAGACTTTGAGTGGTGGCTACTGAAATGTTGACTGACTGTAAGTTGAGAGCAGAAGGAGTGAGCTTCACCATGGTGGCTGCTACCCCCACTGTCTTCTGGCACTCCAGCCTTTCTTCACCCTAATACTGAGATACTCCCTGATCAGACTGGGCCAGACAGAGAGGGATCCAGATGACATCAACCCTTCCTCCCACCACCAGTTCTTGCTGAATCAGACACCATCCGGGATGTGGGATTTTGTCTTTCCTCAACTTTTCTCCCAAAAAGTGCCTTTTCCCTTTCCCACCTCATTTTGTCTCTTTCCTCTCTCTCCTTTTTTATTTCTGTCTATCTTAATTAACCAGGATTTGATATTTTGCAATGCTGTTGTAAGCCCGTGACCAGCAAAAGGCAACTAAAAGCATTTTCCTAAACAGCCCAAGGCTCGTAGAAACTTACAGTAGCATTACTAACTGTCAAGGATTATCCTGGAGTGTCCAGGAATTAAAAAAAAAAATCTTTAATTAAGAATTGTGTTATGTGACGAAACCTCCACAATATGTGCAACCAAAATTGGCAATTCAACTTTGGCAGGTCTCAGAGATCCTGATTGTACCATATGCTGTATTTGTTTCTTCATCAGTGAAGTTGCAAATCAAAGTCAAACCCAGAGACAGAAGCCAGACTTTCTATCTCTTCTATTCTTTTCTCTCCCCTTTTCTGTGTGTTTGTCCTGTTTTGTCTTCTTAGGACACGTGCTGTGTCTACACTACAAAAATAACTTTGAAGTTAAACTTACTCCGGGAATGGAGCAAAGACTTCGAAGCTGGGCTGCTGAAGTTAACTTTGAAGTAAGGGAAAAATGTGTGTAGACTCTCTGCTGGCTACTTTGAAGTAGAGCTTAACTTCGAAGTTAACTTTGAAGTTAGTTCCTAGTGTAGACGCACCCCGTTGGGGTTTAACAGTAGCACTAATGCCAGCTCTAGCCTGAGAAAACTTTTTCCCAAAAAGGACCGTTATTACCATCGTTAATACCATCTACGAGACAGTCAAACAAGGAATTTCCCCCTTCTAAACACCATGTCCAGCTAAAAAGAGAGGAAACAAGGGATGCTAAAACAAAAGGCTTACTTAATACTTTACATTTCAGATCCATTAACTTTCTTTTTTTTTTTGTGTCTCTCTAATAAAAGGTCAAATGGTTTTTAATGTCATGTTTGCAGTGGTACTAAGCAAGCTGAATCTCTGTGTATCAAACCCTGAACTTTGTTTAGCGCTGTTTAGTGATGGACAGTGACAAGATCTTGTTTAACACTTTCCACTCGTTAGGCTGATACAGTCCATCTAAATGAATACAATTTTGTGTCTACTGAATTCAAAGGACTTTTGGTGGAGCTCACTGGTTCTGCACATGCTGTACGTTTTTCAGGGCTAAACATGGGACATAATTGAACTTGGAGGTTTTGAAGCCGAGAATAACGCTGCCTAGCATTGGCAAGCTTCATAGTTCTGCCAATGTGCTTAAATTCTGGCCTCTGACACTCCCGTTGCGCTAGTCTTGGGCCACTTGGGATCAGAAACAAGCATGCTGGTGGTATAATAATAGGGAAAAATGGAGACAAGAATACCGCCCGTTTCCTTTGTAACTCTTAGGCTACATCTACACTAGCACACTACGTTGAAGTAGCCTATTTTGAAGTAAGGACATCAAAATAGGGTATTTTGACGTGTATCATCTACACATCCTCCAGGGCTGGTGCCATTGACGTTCAACATCGAAGTAGCGACAGGGAACATCGAAAGGTGCTGCCCCAGAAGGAAATGTGGAGTGTCCACACACACAAGTGCTCCCCGTTGAAATAAGGGGCCAGCAAAGCCCCAAGATGCTCCCTTAAAGGGCCCCTCCCAGACATACTTGCCCTGCACAGCACAAGATCCACAGAGCCGACAACCGGTTGCAGACCCTGTGCATGAAGCATGGCCCCCCAGCTGCAGCAGCAGCAGCCAGAAGTCCTGGGCTAAGGGCTGCTGCACGCAGTGACCGTAGAGCCCTGCAGGGGCTGGACAGAGCATCTCTCAACCCCTCAGCTGATGGCTGCCATGGAGGACCCCGCTATTTCGAAGTAGTGGGACGCGGATCGTCTACACATGCCCTATTTGTCAAAGTAGGGCACTATTCCTATCTTCGGATGGGAATAGTGATTTCGACATCTCACCGCCTAACGTCGATTTCAACGTCGAAATAGCACACGGCACGTGTAGACGCGATGCGTGCTATTTCCATGTTGTGCTGGCTACTTCGAAGTAGCTGGCTAGTGTAGATGCACCCTTAGCGAGGATTTGTGCTGAGGAGCCCAGAGGCAAAAGGCACCACTGGCTAACTACACTCCTGCAAAAGCATTGATTTCTTTTGGTGGGCTGCTAAGGTTGAAAGAGTACGTGACAGCACATACAGCTGACTCTGGAAATGCTCAGAAAGCTAAACACTAGTAAAAGTATCAGCTCTGCTTGTAATGTATACAATGTTCTTTTCCCCTGTTAGATATTATAACTGATGTTTTTCTATTTTTATGAGTTAAAATATGGGAAGACTTCTATGAGTCCATTTCACTGCAAGATATATTTAATACACATTTCATTAGTTCCTTATGCTGCCCCTACTATCCAGATACAACAACCTGTGCTGAAGGCAGCCATGTTTTCCCACTAAAATCTGAAATCTGCTGCCATAACATGTTCTGTCTTGCTAAGTAACTGACTGAGATGTATTTATTTAACATTTAACTTGAAAAACACTCCAAAAAGGCTTTGGGTATTGGCCAAGGAAATCACTCCATCTCAGGGAGATCAGTTTATTTGGCTACTTATATGTAAATCTGACTCATAAAACAGTTATCTGGCATGACTAAATGTATATTAATTGATTCAATATAGTGACAGCCTTGGTCATTCAGTCTATCCTAACTGGTTGTGCAAATTAAAACAAACTCACCTGCATCTTTCTGTCCAATTGTTGGCAACTTAAAATACGTCAGGTTGAAATCTTGGGAAGAAAACTGATGTTCAGCTTTGACTGTATGATATTGATGGTCTATAAATCTGAGTGGTGAAACTGTGAGCAAATTGTCTTGTGAATTGGATAAAAGTGCAACCTTGAACAAACATTGCATTCACATGGATGTATCCCATTCTTAAGTACACTTTTATATTCAGAAGACTCCCTTGGCATGAGGGCTGAGGGGAAGATGGAGAAACACAGTACTGTGGGTCGTGGGTTCTGGGTACTATTCCACAATCTCCTCTTTATTTCCTGTGAGAACTCAGGCCAGTCTCATAATCTGTGTTTCCTCACCTGTAAAATGAGGATAATAGTCTTCTGCCTCACAGGGACGTTTTGAATTAATCATTGAGGCTATGTCTAGAATCCAGCGTTTTGCCAAGAAAACAGCCATTTTCTTGACAAACCCTGGGGCATGGCCTCATTGCAAGTGCATTCGGTCGACAGTTAATTGACAAAATGGGTAGGTTTTGTTGATAGCCATACCCGTCACCACAAGGAAGAAAGCCTCTTCTGAGAGATCTCTTTACAGAAGGCATGTGTGGATGTGACAGAGGGTCTTCTGTCAACACTCTGTCCACAGCAATCAGCATTGCTGTCTCAAGGCCCCTCATAAAGCCCCAGGGTGCCAGGAGAAGTCCCATGGTAGGAAACTGGTCAGAAGAGCAGCAATGTGCTGTACAGCTCTTCACAGCCTGAGCAAACACAGCCATGGCTGAGCCACAGGCTCTCAGAGACTGTTCTGGCCCTTTCAGGGAGCAGCCACAGAGGTCCCAGGACCCACCCGGAGGATCACAGAAGTGCAAACCCTCCTGATCTGGGCCCAAGATTCAGGCCTTCCTGGAGATCTGGGGGGAGAAGGAGATCCTCCAGGACCCTCAGAGTGGGAGAAGAAATGCAGAGATCTATGGTTGTATGCCTGAGGCCCTCTCAGACTGTGGGTACCCATGCAGCACCCTGGAGCAGGTCTGCTCCAAAGTCATGTAGCTGCCCTAGGGCTATCTGTGGGCCACAGACAGCATGACAAACTTGGGGGCAGAACCATTGACCTACCCCTACTACTGTGAGCTGCATCAGATCCTGGGGGCGGGGACATACATCATCCTTCAGCCTGGTCTCTGCATGTCCCCAACCACCAGCTCATGGTGGGGGACAAATGTGCCTGCCTCCAGCTTCCAGCACAGGCTGGAAATGTGAAATATGTTGGTGTCATACACACTGCCCAACCATTGAATGAAAGTGTCCCTGAACGGTCCATGGTGGTCAACCAGGGCCTGCAGGACCATGGAGAAGTAGCTCTTCCTGTTAATAAATTTGGCCACATGATGCTCTGTTGCGCAGATTGGGATGTGGGTCACATTGATGGCCCTGGCACAGTTCAGGAACTGCAGGGCAGTGAATCTGGCCATGATCTGATAAAAGTTTCTCAGATGGATGACCCTCCACAGCAGGATCGAGTTGATGGTCCTCACAAGCTGCAGCAGGAGGCTAACTAACACACATATCAGGAAATTGGGGAGGAGTGCCTGGGCCCTTGGGAGGTTCCTGTCCCCTTCCCATCTCCTCTCCCCAAGTTCTGAGGGTCCCTCTTTAGTGGTACACCCTCCCACCCCTAGGCATAGACTGTTGCCTAAGAATGCATTGTCTCCGTAAGGAGGGCCCTCACAGCGGATTTCCCCATACCAAACTGGCTGCCCACTGAAGAGTAGCTGTTTGGGGTGGTGAGCTTCCAGAAGATGATTGCAACGCACTTCTCCAGGGGGATAGTGGGTCACAGCCAGGAATCCTGTCTCTGGAGGGCGGCAGCAAGCCTGGCACAGAGTTCCAAGAAGGTGGCCTTCCACATGCTGAAGATCTGGATCCACTGCTGGTTGTCTGACTGCTCCATAATCCACCACCATGGTCCCATCTGTCCAAACTGATGTGGTGCCTCCAGATCCACCTGTCAACCCTGGGATGTGGTTGCCAGGTATAGCTCCTGTGGCCAGGGAGATAGTTCCATAGATGAGCTTGGGGATGACTCCCGGAGGGGCAAGAAGAGAGCTGCCAGAAAGTCCTGCACAAACCACAGCATGTCCATGTGGGGCCATCACAAGCCCAGGGGCAGCTCCAGCTGCATGGCAACTAGGGACCAGCTGTGTTATCCCAAATGTAGGGCAGCCACAGCAGGAGCTTTACTGTCCCTCTAAGAGGTAGGAAAGCCCACAGCAGGGGCAGGGGAATAGCTGTCTGGGGGGGGGGCGGTCCTTGAAGCGCACATCTCCAGAGGGCTCCAGCAACCGCATTTGGAAGGAACTGGTAACCAGCAATCCTGGCTGACATGGTTACACATATCTTAGAGCTGGAAGGGACCTCAGGAGGTCATCAAGTCCAGTCCACTGCCCTCTTGGCAGGACCAAGCGCCATCCCTGACAGACTTTTTTTTAAATCTATTTGCCCTAGACCCCTAAATGGCCTCCACAGGCACTGAACTCATAACCCTGGGTTCTGGGTGGATCCCATCTGCCTGGCCACTCTCAGTCAGGAGAGCGGATTGCTCTTTCAATGTGCTTTGTTGTCTGGACATGCTCTTTCGACAGAAGTTTTTCCAGAAAATCTCTTCTGAGATAAGCTTCTTTCAACAAATGCCTGCAGTCTAGACATAGCCTGATTGTGAATGGTGGTATGGAAGCACTAGGCATCATTCAACAGGGGTAGATTCAGCCTAGAGGCTCACAGCACTCCCTTCTCATCTTAAAATCTGTAAATACCTGGCCTCCATTTTCAATGTCACCATAGATATTTCAAAATGCTAGAGTAGAAAATATTTTAAAATCATAAAAAAAATAGATAACTATTGATCAGCCCCAAACTAACACAGCTCTGGAAGAGTGCATGCTCAGATCAACCATATTACTACCTAATGTGTTTTCACACTTGATTTGCCTGAACTACAACTAGAAGTGCATGAATATTGTATTCTCCAGAACTTGTGCCAAAGTCAGCCCTTGTTTGCATCCCAGGGCATTGTTCTGGCATAACTGAGGTCAGAATTTGGCACCCCATGTTCACTGGTCCATTTGCTATCTTCCAAGGCTTAGATACAAAGCAGCTTTATCTGACAGATTTCAGATGCAGCAAAGCCATTACTGAGGTTACTGTCTTCAGGAGTGGTTCCATGACAATATAGTCACAAATATATGGCTAGCTACCAGCAGGATTTGAACCACAAATGAAAAAACAAACAAACAAAAAAAACCCTATTCTGTTGTGCTTGGTATCCCACAAACACTCTTTTCTCGTGGGCCAGACTGATTTTTCACAATGCCATTGGGACCAGAAGGGAAGACAACTGGCAATGGGACCTGTCAGAGCCTGTCACTTTAAAGCATAGTTCTCAGATTGCAATGCCATATTAACGTTTACAGCTGTGAACTGCGATATCACAAATAGAGAGTTATGACTTCATTTGAGGAAAAAAGCAGTAGGAAACCATGCGCTCTTTCAAAGCCATCAAAACTAATCAAAGTCTTTCATTCTGCTTTAACTAGAATCAATAGCTAAAGACATAGTAAAAAGTTTTAAGAGATTTTTGTGAATGGTCCTGCTAGTAAGTAAGTCTGTTTATATTAAGAGAACTTTTAAAGCATTTATCAACAACTTAAAATTCATGTCATAAAACATTTGTGTAATAAATTCTTGGAAATTTTCAGTAGTTTAAATCAGATAGTTCCAAAACGGCCTACTGTAGATTTTCTTACACTTTTTTGTGAAGTAACTGTTCTTGGCCAGTGGCCACAGAACGAGAACACTGGTCTAAATGGACCATTGGTTTGATGCAGTATGACAGTCTTTATGTTACTGAAATGAACTATTTTTGTTAGCAGTTTTTAAAATTGTCCTCCTGAATGAACATCAATCTTTTATTGTAGTGTTGCTCATGTGTATTACTTTGTATGCTTTTGTTGTTGAAAGAAAGAAAGAAAAGTGCTTCAGTGTATTTCCTGTGAAGAAAAAAAATGTCAAAAATAAATGTTCTTTGCAGAGGGATATATGATAAAATCTGATGTCATCAGTTATACTGGGGACTTTAAAACATAGACACTATCCAAACTATTGTACATATTCAAGAGTCAAGTGCTGTTTTATTTGGCTAAATAAAATAAATTAAAATAAAATAAATATTTACACTGTTTCCCAGTTCTTGAACCAAACTTAAATTGAACCTCTCTACAGTGGGAAAATGTTTCACTAATTTTATTTAAACATATATACACTTCTTGGTGCTTATTGCTTTTGGCCAGGGCTGGAAACACCAGAATGCCACGGGAAGAACTCAATTCTGTATATCTGCTTCAGGAAGAGAGTAATGAACCTGCCCACCATGAAGTAAAAATTAGGCATGATCTGCTTCTGGAAACTGCTTCAAGGGAAAGGAAATAGCTATGGAACCAGGTATTGGACGGATGACTCCCAAGCAAAGGCTAGCTGGTAGTGATGGCTAACTCCTTCTGTGGGTGGGACATAGGCAGAGAATTTCAGGGGTACCATTCAGCATGCTAAATGCTCTTAGATGAAATGTCAGCCACTGCTAACAGATCTGTGCAGCACCAACTGAGATGAAGCAACTAGAAATGTAATGGCAAGTAGGCACTGAAGATTTCCACTGCCTGTTACCTGGACATGAAGCAAAGAGAGAAGCTTTATTCAGAAGATGTTTGCAAAAATAGTTTAATATAAAGCAGATGTCTAAACACCATGTACAAAAATTGGTCACATGGGGGTGCACCAAGCGATAGGAACATACACAAAGTGGAAGGAGCGAGATGACTGTGGGAAGGGAGTGGGAGCATAGGTTGGCATTGAGATTAGAGGAGGGCAGCTCCAATCATGACAATGGGGTTGTGAGTGGAAGGAGCTGCTGTAGACAATGGTGGGATGCTACAGGATGTGAGTAGAAGAAGGTATGCCAGTCATAATGCATGGCTCAAACACTGGTGCATCTCATTCCCTCTTATTCTCTGTCTGCAGCACAGAGCAGGCTAATTTCCTGTAGCTTGTAATACTTTGGTTTAATTTTGTTTGTTGGGTTTCATACATGGGTGCCATTGGTGGCCAATATTATATAGGAGGTCCTACTAGACGATCGGGTGGTTGCTTCTGGCCTTACACAATATCACTCCTAGGGGCCATTCTACCAGCCCAGCATCACTTGAACCCAACGTATTCTGACCAAGACCCATTGTGCCCATGAATCAGGAGGGTTAGGAGTAGGTAATGCAAAGCTTACTATAATGATTGCACTCACCAAACTCTCCCTGTATTCTTGTAGGCAGGAGCAATGCAGCAAAACTCCAGTAAGTAGCAGTAACGGTGGAATATCAGAATGTTGGTGGTTACTGAGCAAGCTGGACTCTTTACTCATATTTGTTGGAATGGAAGAAGGTGAGTTCCATGTTCTGTAAACTTGGCAGCTGCTTACTTATCTTGCCAGCCAAACACTTCAAACCTACAGGACTGAGACCTACTTAGGAAAGCTTTGAAGCATATCTTCTGGGGCGGATGCATAAGTTTTGTTTTGTTTTGTCTTTTTGAGTAGCCAGTGTTATGATACTTAAAAAACAAACAAACAAAAAAAAACAGCGTGATTTCTTGGGATTCTATCACTCTTCACAGAAGAAGATGCCTTTGCATGACTTCTTTTAGCATGGGGCAGGAGGGCTGTTGCACTGCCACCACCACATTGTTCCTGATGGTTAGAAAGCTCAGGTCCAATTGCATGGGGCCCACAATTACTGGGAGTCTCCTTTCTGCTGCAGCCCTCATCCGCTTTCACAGCAGTTGTAGCATTACCCTGGCTATCTTCAGCCTGTTCTGCCGTTGAGGACTTTCAGGATTGTTCTTCATCTAAACTCACCCCCTTGACCTTACCACCTTGGGTGACTCTGTTGGGAGTACGAGACTCCCTACAGCATTGTTCTTGGGGCCATTTGAACACACAAGCCCACTCACCATGACAAGGTGACAATCTGGAGAGCCAACAAAGTGATGAAGTGCAACAAGGCATCTGCAGTAGATGGAATCCCTGCTGAAGTCTTCAAAGAAGGTGGGCCAGAGCTCCATAAGCAACTCCAACTCCTGATTCTAAAGATCTGGGATAGGGAGCAGATGTGGTGAGATTTCAAAGACACACTGATTGTCAGTCTCTTCAAGAAGGGCAACAAGTCGGACTGCAAACTATTTTGGCATCTCCCTCCTGGCAATGGCAGGGAAAATCTTAGCTTGAAACCTTGCTAACCAAGTCCTTCCATGCTCAGAAGACATTCTCCCAGTATCTCAGTGTGGCTTCCAAACATTCCAAAGAATAGTGGATAAGATCTTCACTACCCAGCAACTGCAAGAAAAATGTTGCACATAATACCAATCCTAAAACGTGAGTTTTATTGATCTGATCAAAGCATGTGACTCAGTCAATTACAGCACCTTGTGGAGCTTTCTTTCAAAGATTGGCTTCCCCAAAAAATTCTTTAGCATCTTGAGGGTGCTAAAGCGGCATCATTGCCTCACCACTGTTCTGCATCTTCATCACCATGACTCTACCCTTCATTGATGACAAGCTTCCAGAGGGCATGAAGATTGTCTACAGAATGAAAGGGAAACTTTTCACTCTCAGGAGACTGAAGGCTAAAAGCAAGATCTCCACAACATCGATCATGGAGCTCCAGTATGCAGATGACAACATGGTTGCCGCTGTTTCTCCCACAGCCTTTCAGGCCATCTGAAGTGCCTTTACTGGAACATACAAGAATCTCGGCCTCACACCAAACACCAAAAAGACTAAGGTGCTCCACCAACCCTTGCCAACAGGACAGTCTCATGTATATTTTATTGAAATTAATGGAGAACTGCTGGAAAGTGTGGAGCACTTCCCACACCTTGGAAGTCATCTTTTGCAAAAATCAGCATTGATGCAGAAAGCCAGCATTGTCTGAGCTGTGCAAACTCTGCTTTTGCTCACCTGATACAAAGGGTCTTTGAGAACTGGGACATATATCCCAAGTCAAAGCTCCTTGTATACCATGCAGTGGTTGTTCCAACAGTACTGTTCACATGTGAAACCTGTACAACATACAAGCATCATTTGAAGGCACTTGAGCAATATCATCATTTCTGTTTCAGGAGAATCCTAAATATCTCTTGGAAGGATAGGTGCATGAACACTAGCATCTTGGAATGGTTGAACATGACCACCATTGAAGCTATTATCATTCATCAACAACTTCATTAGACTGTTCATTTTGTTTGGATGTCCAGTCAGCACCTCCCAAAATAGATTCTGTTTTCTGAATTGGAGGAAAGACAGAGGACTATTGGGGGCCAGTGAAAGTGATATAAGGACATGCTGAAAGTACACATGAAAAAATGCGGCATCGGTGTTGACGCTTGAGAGAACCTTGCCCCAACCCATCCCCAGTGGTTGAGGAAAGGCAGAGAAGAAGAAAGGAGACTCAAAGACTGCCCTTTGCCCTTCCAACAGCTACTTGCCCCTTCTTTGATAAGACCTGCAGCTCCAGAACTGGGCTGATCAGCCATCAATGGACTCACAAATAGGAGGGTGACATGAAGACATCCTACTTGTTGTTGAGTGACAGCCAAGAGATAGAGAGAAGATCCCTGTTCCTACAGAGATATATTTAGGCTTCATAGCTCATTTGTGCAGCCAGTATATAGCTCTACCCCATAATTCCTGCAGAAGAGAAAGAAATGCTGGCATGACTTAGCCCTTGTCCATCTGAGATTCATGCATGGGTAAATTTTAACTTTTGAAACTGAATGCTAAGAAAACATCTCCTTTGGGCTGTACTTCAGTTCACCACCTGGAAGCATTTACTTCTCTGATTATACACTCTGAAGCTTTCATTCTGCTTTACACAGCAGTGATTCAAGTGTGTCCTTTTGATTCTGAACTTTCTTTTTTTCCCAGTGCTTGTTAATAACATCAGTAATCATTCTTATGGCCACATTAGAAATATAGCTCAGCTTCAGCCTATGCTTTGGTCTCTTCCAACCTTTGCTTGCTGTAATTGGCTGATGGCTGACATTTCTGTTGGTTTGCAGGCAGAGTTCCCATGCCATAATAATGGGTAGCCAGCATATATTTTGTGAGTTGAGAATGTTCAATTTATGTACATTTCATTTTATAATCCAGTAATTGCATGTTTTCTGAATTACTTCAGAAACACAGGTTCAAGGATTGTAATGTTAAATTAATGGCTCACTCAATTCAATGTTAGAAATTAGAACACTCAACTTTAAAACAAAATGAAATTAAAGGGAAACATTTAAATTAACCACTTTGTATATTTCTAGGACTTTCATTTTGGAATTTTTGGCACATCTTGCAATTAAACTTAAGTCATCTATGCTGAGATATACTTTCCATAAACGCTGTATATTAGCGGCTCTGTTCTTCTATCATTGCCAGGATATTTTCAGTCTTGTTTTGAAATCTCTCATCAGGAAGTTTTGACAGTTTTAGAAGAGCTTTTATGAGAGGGAAGCAGAAGGACATGCAATAGTTAGTAAGCATTACATCATTAAAAAGCGATGAATGTTAGGAATATTCCTAGGTTCTAATCCAGGACACACATCCTGCTGCCCTGGAACACATCCAAACCCAACATCCTTTTAGGGTGACAGAGTAGGCTGTAGGCTTTCACAGCTTACTTTAGTAATATCTGAATTGGAATATTCACTGGCAGGAATTACAATAACATCTAAAATTACTCTATCAGAAAGCTGCTGTTCCACCCTTCCTGCATACTTCCCTTACACTGGAATTGCCCAAATAGATCTTTATTGTATTTTATGGGCTTATCTGAAGAACTGTATACCACTGATGCAGGTTTTAATAACTGTGAACTACTTAACAGTATGTTCTTCTAGAGTATTTAAAATATAGGTTACGTTAATATTCTTTTTATGAGAATAGTAGAACTACATGTAGGAGCTAATCTTGTAGCCTTTACTCCATAATCACTGTGCGTTTCCTTGTCCGAGTAAAGGCTGCAGAATCTGGCCCTTTGTTTTCACAGTATGAGCCTATTGTCCTTTATTTCACAGTAGTTTTATGGTATCGGAGGGGTAGCCGTGTTAGTCTGGATCTGTAACAGCAACAAAGGGTCCTGTGGCACCTTATAGACTAACAGAAAAGTTTTGAGCATGAGCTTTCATGAGCACAGACTCACTTCGTCCGATGCTGGTCCTGAGTCTGTGAGTCTGTGCTCACGAAACCTCATGCTCAAAACTTTTCTGTGAGCCGATAAGGTGCCGCAGGACCCTTTGTTGCTGTTGGTTTTACAGTGGAGCGCCTACAGAGCACCAGATGATCTGCCACACTAGGTACCCCTGTACCATCACAGCACAAAAGAGGACTTGCAGATGCACTAAATGCGCAGCTGAGGACTCATTGCATAGTGGGGAATCCTTGAGAGGCAAATACGAAGCACAACTGTCTCTCTTTGCCACCCCCCTTCCCTAGGCAGTGTGTTTTGGGGTGCAGGAGGAGAGTAGCAAGTAGAAGCTTCAGTTAGATTAGAGTCTTATTCCTTTGGGATGCACAAATATACAGCAAATGGTAGTTTACGCCCGAAATAGCTGTCTCTTTAGCCATGGGTTTTTCTGCTAGGCACCCTTCTGGTGCTACAGAATATAAGTAATAATTAATCATTTTTTTCAGACCAAGACGCTTTGCAGTGTGTTAGGCAGAGGTGTGATAAGAGCGCTGGCATTTTATGCCCAGATTTCTTTGGCAGTGTTCAGAATTGCAAAGCACGGCGTGAGCACACTGCAAAGCACACTATGAAAAAGTTGAAAGCATTTTTATATTTAAATCTACCTGCATAAACTGAGTTATTGTCTGTGTAAGGAATATATATATATAGGTTAAGTGTAGTCAGAAAGCCAGTGGGACCTGAAATATCCAGGAGTGATTTTTAACAAATGTTAAACATAACAAATGGCAGTGCCTTGTAGTCAAAACAACCACTGGGAGAAAAAGTGAGGGAAATATAGACACTGTACAATGTATTGTTACACTGTGAATCTCATCAACTTTTCATCTTCCCAGTTTGAGTCTGCTATGCTTATAGGAGGAAAGGAAATCTGGCCACATTGTCATTTGGCTTTTGTCTATGGCTAGGGCCCTACTAAATACATGATCCATTATGGCCAATTTCACAGCCAGAGGGTTTAAAATTAGTCATTGTCATGATTTCAGCTGTTTACACCTGAAATGTCATAATGTTGTAACCATAGGGATCTGGACCCAATATGGGATAATGGGGGGATGAGCAAAGTTGTACTTCCAGGATGGGGAGGAGTCCCGATCTTGCCACCTTCACTTCTCTGAAGGCAGCATCACCCCAGCTTTCTGCATTTACAAGAGGTTTCTGAAGGTGGAAGTGGGTAAGGATTTTCTGAGCCCTTGAGCATGGATTGCCCTAGATGGAGCAGCTGGGGAGCAGAAGCCCCAGTCTTGAGCTGCCCAAACCCCAGTGAGGAGAGGGATGCCCCCAGATAAATTGTTGGAACATAGTCTGGACACAGTGTATGAAACAAACAGGAGGGTTTATTGCACACAGCGTTGGTGGAGTGCCACTTCATCCATCAGGACTCAGTGGAGCACTGCCAGACAATAGGTTACAATTGATTATATATCAGACAGATAGCCATGTTAGTCTGTATTTTTGAGAACAACAAGAAATCCTGTGGCACCTTATAGGCTAACAGGTATTTTGGAGCATAAGCTTTCGCGGGCAAAGACCCACTTCATCAGATTCATGAGTCGGTGGGGGCGTCCAGAGGGGTATTTAAAAAGTGGGGTCCCGGTAAAAGGGAGAGCCAGAGCTGAAGAGGTCTATTCAGCAAGGTGGAAATGACCTGTTATCAGTAGCATGTATCAAAAGAGATAAAAACAAGACAGATCAGACAGGCCCCTTGTCAGAGTCTAATGGGGGAGATATTAACAACCAGGGCTGAGAAGCTACTTTTGTAACGGGCAAGCCACTCCTGGTCTCTGTTTAATCCTTGGTTGATGGAGTCAAATTTGCAAATGAATTGCAGCTCAAAGATTTCTCTCTCCATTTTATTTTTGTAAATTTTTTGTTGTAGGGTTGTGTGATGGGGTTCAGGGGTCCCCCTGCACTGCACCCCGTCCGCTGGCAGGAGAGACTCTCACTCAGCAGGTACAACCGCAGGTTTATTAGGCAACAGATGTCCAGTTTCTCACAGAAGCAACAGCATAGCAGCCAGAGACAGTCCTTCCAACCTGTCCTGGGGAGAAGACCCCGAGGGGTGCCCCTCTGGGGTGTAGCTTTCCCCCTCCTCAGGCTGGCTGCCTTCCAGCTCTCCCTCTTCCTAGCCTCTAACTCCTGCCCCCCGATTCAAAAACCCAGCTCAGCTCCTCCCTGCTCTTTGTTCAGGCAGAGGTGTCACCTGCCAGTTGTAGCCCCAGGGTCATCCCCAGCCACTGGGAGCTGCTGCCTGCCTCAGACATCCAGCCTGACTCACACATGCACTCCCCCCACTCCATCACAGGTTGCCACTTTCAAATCCGTTACTGAAAGTCCAGGGATCTTGAAGTGTTCTCTTACAGGTTTTTGTATGTTACCGTTCCTGATGTCTGATTTATGTCCATTTATCCTTTTAAGTAGAGACTGTCCAGTGTAAATTGTAGCGGGGCGGCGGGCATTGCTGGCACATGATGGCATATATTATATTAGTAAATGTTCAAGTGAAAGAGCTCCTGATGGTATGGTTGATCTTAGGTCCTGTGATGATATTGGTGGTATAGATATGTGAGCAGAGCTGGCAGTGATGTTTCTTGCAGTGATTGGTTCCAGGTTTACAGTTACTGTGGTGTGGTCTACAGTTGCTGTTGAGAATTTGTTTAAAGTTGGCAGGCTGTCTGTAGGTGAAGACAGGCCTGCGTCCGAAGGTCGGTAAGAGTGAAGGATCATTGTTCAGGATGGGTTGCAGATCCCTGATGATGTGTTGGAGAGGCTTCATCTGGGGTCTGTATGTGATGGCCAGTGGTGGTCTCTTGTTTTCCTTGCAAATCCTGTCTTGTTGCTTGTGGCTTCTTGGTACCCATCTGGCTCTGTCAGTCTGTTTCTTCACCTTCTTAGGTGGGTACTGTAGTTTCAGAAAAGCTGGGTAAAGCTCTTGTAGATGTTTATCTCTGTCTGAGGGATTGGAGCAAATATGGTTGTATCTTAGTGCCTGGCTGTATACAATGGATCATGTAGTGTGCCCTGGATGGAAGCTGGAGATGTGTAGGTAAGCATAGTGGTCTGTGGGGTTTTGGTATAGGGTGGTATTTATGTGACCATCACTTATTTGCACAGTAGTGTCCAGGAAGTGGATCACTTGTGTGGACTGGTCCAGGATGACTTTGATGGTGAGGTGGAAACAGTTGAAATCAAGGTGGAACTCTTCAAGAGCTTCTTTCTCATGGGTCCAGATGATGAAGATGTCATCAGTGTAGTGTAGGTAGAGGAGGGGCACTAGGGGACGAGAACTGAGGAAGCACTGTTCCAGGTCAGCCATAAAAATATTGGCATACTGTGGGCCATGTGGGTGCCCATAGCAGCGCCACTGATTTGAAGGTATAAATTGTCTTCAAATCTGAAATAGGTGTGGGTGACGACAAAGTCACAAAGCTCCACCACCATTTGTATCTCAGTCTCATCAGGGATAATGTTCCTAACAGCTTGGAGTCAATCTTCATGTGAGATATTGGTGTAAAGGGCCTCTCCATCCATGGTGGCCAGGGTGGTGTTTTCAGAAAGGTCACCATAGAACTGTAGCTTCCTGAGGAAGTTGGTGGTATCTCAAAGAAGGCTGGTAGTGCTGGTAGCATAGGTTCTAAGTAGAGAGTCCACATGTCCAGACAATCCTGTGCTGAGAGTGCCAATGCCTGAGATGATGGGGCATCCAGGATTCCCACATTTATGGATCTTGGGTAGAAGGTAGAATAAACCTGGTTTGGGTTCAAGGTATGTATCTGTGTAGATTTGTTCCTGTGTTTTTATAGGGAGGGTCTTGAGCAGATGCTGTAGTTTCTTTGTGTATTCCTCAGTGGGATCCTGGAATAGTGGCTTGTAGAATGTGGTATTGGAGAGTTGCCTTTCAGCCTCCTTTTGGTAGTCTGTCCTATTCATGATGACAACAGCACTTCCTTTGTCGGCCTCTTGGATGATGATGTCAGAGTTGTTTCTGAGGCTGTTGGTGGTGTTGTGTTCTGCACAGCTGAGGTTATGGGGTAAGCGATACTGCTTTTCCACAATTTCTGCCTGTGCACGTTAGCGGAAGCATTCTACATATAGGTCCAGATTGTCATTTCGACCATCAGGGGTAGTCTCATCTTAGACAATGAGCACAGACACATTTTCAAAATCTGCTCAACACCCTGCTAGGGCTGTTGAGTAAATGAGTAAACACTGAAACCAGGCTGCCCTCCCCTGCAGCCCATTGGAGCCTGGGTGCAGCCTATAAACCACATCCAACCTCGAGCAGGCTCCCACACTCCCTCCCCCTTTCCACATCAGGCAGTGGAGGGTGAGCTCCCTGCCAGCTTGTTTGAGCTGGGAAGCAACATTTCAGCTGCCTCCCAGCACAAATGGTATCCCTCAGGGTCAGCATTTCCCTTCACAGTGGCTCCAAAAAGAGCAACCAGGGTGTGGAGGGGTGAAGGGGGAACTGACAAGCCCCATGCCAGCTGGGACTACTCATGAGCCTTGCTGCTTGAGCCCTAGCTGGCATGGGGTCATCATTTCCCCCACCCCCACCCCTCAGTGACTCTGCAAAGAGTCACAGTGAGGAGAAACTGACAAAATTTCATGGCACACTTGGATAGTTCTTGCAGCACACCGGTCTGCCACAGCACACCTGTTGAAAACCACTGAGGTAGACAAATTCAGACTAGAAGTAATGTATAAATTTTTAACAGTGAGGGTCATTAAGCCTTGTAACAGTTGACCAAAGGTTATAAGAGAGTTTCTCTCACTGTAAATTTTTAAATCAGGATTGGAAGTTTTTCTAAGAAATCTGCTCTAGGAATTATTTTGGGGAAGTTCTGTGGCCTCTGTTATATGGGAGATCAGACTAGATGATCACAATAGTGCCTTCTGGCCTTGGAATCCACGAATCTATGCCTGCATATCAGGTGCAGCCATGTAAATAAAGACTGTATCATAATGCTTAGCCACAAGGGGGCTAAATTAAGGTTGTTTGTGCAACCTTAATTCTTTCCCCTTGTGTGAATGAATTTTGAATTTTGACTCAATTTTAATTACATTATGACATACTAGTTTTCAACATTCTCTCTCTCTCTCTCTCTCTCTCATGATGAAGGAGGAGCATAAATACATGGCTGGAGAATGCCAGGGGATAATCAGAAAAGTGAAAGCACAATTGGAACTGCAGATAGCAAGGAATGTGAAGGGCAGCAAGAAGGGTTTCTACAGGCATGTTAACAATAAGAGGGTGATCAGGGAGACTCTGCAGCCATTACTGGTTGAGGAAGGTAACCTGGTGAGAGATCATGTGGGAAAAGCTGAAGTACTCAATTTTTTTTTTGCCTCAGTCTTCATGGAAGGGGTCAGCTCCCTGACAACAGCACTAGGCAATGCAGTATGAGAAGCGGGTGGGCAGCCCTCGGTGGGGAAAGAATTGGTAAAGAGCTATTTAGAAAAGCTAGACACATACAAATCCTTGGGTCTGGATTTAATGCATCAAAGGGTACTGAGGGACTTGTCAGATGTCATTGCAGAGCCTTTGGCAATTATCTTTGAAAACTCATGGAGATTGTGAGAGATCCCAGATAACTGGAAAAAGGCAAGTGTAGTACCCATGTGTAAAAAAGAAAAGAAGGACAATCCAGGGAACTATAGACCAATCAGCCTTACCTCAGTCCCTGGAAAAATCATGGAGGGGATCCTCATGGAATCCATTTTGGAGCACTTGGAAGAGGGGAAAGTGATCAACATGGATTCACCTATGGAAGTCGTGCCTGACCAATCTGATTAGCATCTATGATGAGGGAACTGGCTCTGTGGGCATGGGAAAGTCAAGGGATGTGATATACCTGGACTTTAGCAAAGCTTTTGATACAGTCTCCCACAACATTCTTGCCCACAAGTTAAGGAAGTATGGATTAGATACATGGACTGTAAAATGAATAGAAAAGTGGTTTGGTGGATGAGCCCAATGGGTATCGGTCAATCGCTCAGAGTCTGGTTGGTGATCGGTTTCAAGTGGAGTGCTCCAAGGATCAGTTCTAGGGCCAGTACTGTTCAACATCTTTATTAAGGACCTGGATGAGGGGTCATTATTACACCCTCAGCAAATTTGCAGATTGCACTAAGCAAGGAGTCAAATAGATACAATGGAGGGTAGGTATAGGGTCCAGAGTAACATAGACAAATTGGAGGATTGGGCCAAAAGAAATCTGATGAAATTCAACAAGGAAAAGTGCAGAGTCCTTCACTTGGGATGGAAGAATCCCAAGCACTGTTACAGGTTGGGAACTGACTGGCTAAGTAGCAGTTCAGCAGAAAAGGACCTGGGGATTACAGTGGGTGAGAAGCTGGATATGAGTCAACAGCGTGCCCTTGTAGCCAGGAAGGCTAACTCATATTGGGGTGCATTAGGAGAAGCATTTGCAGCAGATCTAGAGAAGTTATTATTCCCCTCTACTTGGCACTGGTGAGGCCACATCTGGAATATTGCATTCAGTTCTGTGCCCACCAGTAGAGAAAGGATGTGGATGCAATGCAGAGGGTTCAGCAGAGGGCAACAAAAATGCTTAGGGGGCTGGAGCACATGACCTATGAGTAGAGGCTGAGAGATTTGGGCTTATTTAGTTTTCAGAAGAGAAGACTGAGGAGCGATTTATGGCAGCCTTCATCTTCCTGAAAGGGTGCTCTAAAGAGGATAGAGAGAGACCGTTATCAATGGTGACAGATGGCAGAACAAGCATCAATGGTCTGAAGTTACAGAGGTATAAGTTGGTTATTGGGAAAAACTATTTCACCAGGAGGGTGGTGAAGCACTGGAAGTCATTACCAAGAGAAGTGGTGAAATCTCCATCCCCAGAGGTTTTCAAGTCCAAGCTTGACACAATCATGGCTGGGATGATTTAGTTGGGATTGATCCGTCTTTATGCAGGGGGCTGGACAAGAAGATCTCCTGAGGTCCCATCCAGCCCTAGAATTCCATGATTCTATGATACTCTACAGAAAAAAATATGATTTATAAATGATATTGTCAGACTCCGCTTTCAGGCAGCAACCCAGGAAGGAAAGCCCAGAGTGTAGAGTGCTTTCTATTTCACAGCAAAGATATCTGAAAAGTTGTTTGGGCACACAAGTGAAAAACATTTAAAGGAAGAAATTTTTGGAAGGCTTATTAGTCTTTCTGTATCAACCAATTTTTCCTACATTATCATCAAATCAAATAATATTCAAATATACTTTTTAGCATGTCTATGAGATTCCTACAATACAAACATTTAAACTCCTGTCCATCTGGAAAAAAAAGGTAACGTACCCTCACAACACTGACATGAACAGCAAAATCTACATTGTAAAGTACATCACTTTTAAAATAAAATTTTAAAATAAAATTTCTTCATTTTATTCATGTTGGCCCTTTTAAATGGCACAGTTTGAGAATGGCGCTGTGGATGTCTGTTGTATATTTTAGTGGAAGTTAAAACTATTCTTTCAGAACCACCCTGTTCCTCTGCAATAAGAGAAACATAATAGTTTGTGTGGACTATATGTAAAATTCTTGGCAGCCTTTGTGTATATTTCATTTGTATGTCTAATAGGTGAATATCAAAATTTCAGTTCTTAATTAAAAGGTCAAATTAACTGAGGTAGGGATAAGTTTGGCATTTTTGCTATATTTAAATTTCTAATGAATTTTCTGTTTCCAAGGCAACAGATAGGAACATTAATTGTAAGGTAATTGGATATTTAACTATGAAATGTTAGTATCACTTATTTATCTTAGCTTGTAGTTCTCTCTGTTTTCAGTTGCTACCCAGCAGTGCAGAAAATTAATTTAGCACTCTAGTTTCTTTTTCTCAATCAGGGAATTTCTGAAGGCATTCTGTACATTGTGGGTTGGGGGAGAAAGAGGTTGTAATTGTATAATAACCATTCAAAATTGTTACAGAAGAGAATGACACAGGGCTGTTATTCGCTTTCAGTCTATTTTAAGATGGGTGATTAGAAGAGAACCTATAATTAAGAAGTTCACTGGTAGTCATGAGAACGCACACTTCCAAATTTGCAAACCTTAACACAGAGCACTTTGACTGGGACAAGGACAAGTCTCAGACTTGAGGCTCTGTCACTGACTCCCTGTGCAGCCTAGAGCAAGTCCTTTATTTCTCCATTAATTAGGAAGGAGCAAAACTTTGAGCCACAGGTAATGGAGCTAATATTATTTCTACCAGCTGAAGATATCGAGAACAGAGCATGCTGTTGCCATTAACCTTCATTAGTTCTACATTCAGTTATTAATTTATTATTTATATAGTTAGTTCTTGACAGGAATTTTCCTGGAGAAAGCCTGTGTGGATATCATATATGGATAAGGTGTAACTTATATTTTGCTCTGTTCTTTCTCAGTCTGAGGATGTTTTTCCCACAGCCCTTAAGAATCTAACCCAGCTGCTTTCTCTCTTGAAGGTTATAGTTACCTTGAAGGTGTAAGGTGCTCTCACTGTACATTCTAGGCTGCAGAGAAAGCCCATAGATGTTTCTCCATTACATATATTTTCTGTGAGGGCTGGGAAAATGCCTCCTTACCCTTCTGAATTCAGCTTCCAAAGCTGGCATCTAGATCCCCACTGGCTACTGTAGTATAATTGGATTAACTGCATTTGTTTTGTATCTCACTGTTAACAGCAAATTGCCATATACCAGATTCATCTTCTGCCTCCTTCCCTTCCTTTGCATCTAGGATGACATCCTGGAGTAGTCCAGCTGGCAGAGTAAGAGGGAAGCAGTGTGATGGTGGCAAGTACTGCCAGGTCATGATTATTTTGGATTCAGGCCAGGATCCTGCTGATTGAGTGGGAAACCTCTTATTTTAGGCATGAATTCTAGATCCACAAAAGTGTTTAAGATCTGAAATTCCATTGAAAGGAGATTAAATGCTTTTGTGGATTCAGGCCCAAGATGCCACAATGCCCAGTGTACATGAACTTAGATTTTTAACTCGTAAACTGCTGGAACTAGGGGAGCAGGGGGTGCTGTGGCACCCCAACTTGAAGTGATTTCCCTTATATTCAGGGCTTACAGTGTGCTTCAATGGCTCTAGGCACTCTTACTACACAAATTGTTCCATCAACCCAATGTACAGTCTCTTGTGGTGTCTATTTGGCTTTTTGAATAAAGAGAAGTCTTAACATATTTAGATCTCAAACTTTAATGTGTTTCAATCCTAGTGTTTCTGCCCTACTTAGAGCTAATATAGCTCAGGTATTTATACACCCTCATCATCATAGTATCTAAATACCAGTAGTTTAAGTAGGGACTAGAAGTCAAGAGTTCTACTTCCAGCTCTAGCAAGTCATATGAACTTAGAATTGGTTTCACTACCTCACAGGAGTATCTTGGAGTCTTCTTCACTCAGGTTGGTAAATGCTTTGAAATACACGGATAGAAGGCAGGCAAAGGACAATCACTGACTGATCTGTTATCATTGGCTCAGATTTTGAAAAGCAAATTTGTGAATTGGGGTTCCTCTGTTTTGGAGGATCAAGTTAATACATCTGTCCTCTGTAAATCAGGACGTTTTAAGGGTGTCTCTTTGGGTAGCCCAAAATTGAGGCATGAAACTTGCTCGTCACTTTTGAAGATCTTGGCTAAAGGGAATAACAAACAGTCTTCATGCTTTGCAGGAATTTAGCATCTTCTGTCTATAGCAGGGGTGGGGAAACTTGTCTCTGTTCAGGTGCAACTGGCCCACAAAAGAATCAGCCCTAAACCACATGCACACAGTCATGTGGGGGAAGCAGAGAGGCTTGGGACTTCCACCGTGCTCCAGGGTAGGTGAAGATCACATTAAACAGGGAGATATATCCAGCCCGCAGGCTGAAGGTTCACCACCCTGGTCTTTGTATTTGAAAACAGTTCACAGGCAAATGAAGCAACATCCTTTGACTGTGTTCTTACTATTTTCAACAGGTAATGGGTTTCGGTGGAAGAACTGCCAAAAATCATTGAAAAAGGAGTGCTCCCACAATGCCATTCCTCCAAGAGACCTCTTTTGTCTTGTATTGTTAACAATTGGGTGTAGGGGGACAATCTCTGTGGAAGCACAGAGCTGAAATTACACCTGCTTGAAGCTGAATGTGTGGACAAGCTGACATGAATTTAATGGAATAATGTACATGTTTCGCAAGGTCTTGCCAGTGTTTTACATCCCATGCTATACTTTAAACTTGGAAGGGTGATAGAGTATAAAAGCGCCTTTGTTGGAGAAAGGAGAAAAGTACTTGAGAGCAAACCTAATGTTAATATTTTGGGAGCTGTTTATTGACTTGTCTGATGAGGCCAAAAAAGAAAATGAAAATAAAACATACTGTGATTATGCTCATTTGACTTGCACATAGCAAAAAAACATGCCAATTTTCCTCCAGCACTTTCAGTCTCAAGGGAGCTAAGCTTCAGAGTGAAAACAAACAGAGAAAAACTGGTAGCGTGATAGGAAACTTGAACAAACAGAGACTGCCAAATGACTTGCAGGTGTCAACCAAGTCCAACATCTGCAAGAAGCTCCATGTCCTGACCTTGCTGTTCATTACCCCATTCCAGAGCAGCTAATATTATGTAATTGGATCAGCTGTTAATGCTCTAGAGTTTCCTATTTCATGATTTATAAAGTTGTACCAGACTCTCTTTGGTTTCAGGCAATTATATTTTACGTATATTTAATTTAACTAGTTTAAAAGGACATCAATGTAATTCGTAGAGAGGGTAGTACAGTTGCTCCGTTATCATCCTTTCCTTCAAATGAACAAATCAACACTAAAAAAGATTCTGTGGGTGTCTTCCCCTTTGATTCACTCCCCCATATTATTTTAAAAATTTTCATTGCATATTGCTCTGCAGCAAACAGAGGAATACCATTAAGCAAACTGTAAACTGAACTAGTGAAAGAAATCATTCAAAAATGGAAGAATGATTTTAATGGTAGCTTTTACTAGCGTATCACTAAAGTATTGTAGGTGGGTAAATTCCAAACTTGTTTGTGATATTTGGTGTTTTGGCTGTACTTACAGGCTCCAAGTGGCAAAATAGTACAAGTGCAGAGTAAGAGTCAGTTCCTCTCCCGAGGAGCTAATATTTTAAATAGAAAATGGAAGTATTATTATTCCCCATTTCAGAACACAAGAATTGCCATATTGGGTCAGACCAATGGTCCATTTGGCCAATGCCAATAGTTGGAGGATTGGGCCAAAAGAAATCTGATGAAGTTCAACAAGGAGAAGTGTAGAGTACTGAACTTGGGACGGAAGAATCCTAAGTATTATTATAGGCTGGGGACCAACTGGCTAAGCAGCGGTACAGTGGAAAGGGGCCTAGGGGTTATGGTGGATGAAAGGGTGGATATGAGTAAACAGTGTGCCCTTGCAGCCAAGAAGGCTAATGGCATATTAAGATGCATTAGGAGGAGCATTGCAAGCAGATCTAGAGAAGTGGTTGTTTCCCTCTATTTGGAACTGGTGAGGTCACATCTTGAATATTGTGTCCGGTTTTGGGACACCCAGTATAAAAAGGATGTGGATGTGCTCGAGCAGGTTCAGCGGAGAGCAACAAAAATGATTAAGGGGCTGAAACACATGACCTATGAAGAGAGGCTGAGGGATATGAGCCCATTTAGTTTACAGAAGAGAAGACTGAAGGGTGATTTAATAGTAAGCTTCAGCTTTCTGAAGGGGTGCTCTAAAGAGGATGGAGAGAAACTGTTCTCAGTGGTGTCAGATGGCAGAACAAGGAGCAATGGTCTGATGTTACAGAAGGAGAGGAGTAGGTTGGACATAAAGAAAAACTGCTTCACCAGGAGGGTGGTGAAGCATTGGAATGCGTTGCCTAGAGAGGTGGTGGATTCTCCATCCCTAGAGGTTTTTAACTACCTGCTTGACAAGGTCCTGGCTGGGATGAGTTAGTGGGGGTTGATCCTGCTTGAAGCAGGGGGCTGGACTAGATGACGTCCTGAGGTCCCTTCCAGCCCTATGATTCTGTGATTCAGGGAAATGAACAGAACAGGCAATCCCAGATTAAAACAGGCAAATTTAGATTCTGGCTGTCAGAGACTAGGGACATCCAAAGCATAGGGCTGCATCCCTGATTATCTTGGCTAGTAGCCATTGACAGATCTTTCTTCCATGGACTAGTTTTTAAATCCCATTATAAGTTTTGACCTTTACTACATCCCCTTAACACCAAGTTTTACAGGTTGACTGTGTGTCATGTGAAGAAATACTTTCCTTTGTTGGTTTTAAACTTGCTGCCTCCTAATTTCATTAGGTGGCTCCTGGTTACTGTGTTATGGGAAGGAGTAAATAACTCTTCCTTATTCACTTTCTTCAAACCATGATTTTATAAACCTCTTATCATATTCCCATTTACTCCTCCCTTCTCCATGCTGTAAAGTCCCTATCTTCTGAATCTTTCCTCATACAGATGCTGTTCTATACCCTTAATCATTTTCATCACCCTTCTTTGTACCTTTTCTTGCTCTAATATATGTTTTTTGAGATGGGATGACTAGAACTGTATTCACTATTCAAGGTGTGGGAGTACTATAGATTTGTACATTATAGCATTTTCTGTCTTGTTATCTATTACTTTCCAAATACTTCCAGGCCATTTCTACACATGCTACTTTCTTTGGATGTGGCATGCTGATGAGCAGCTTGGAAGACGTTAATAAGACATGGATGTAAATTTCTGGCACCTCATTAGCATATGGTCATGTGATTTGGAGTCCGTAAGAAGCCCTTCTGGACTCCAAAATAGCTGTATAGAAGCATGGTCCCGTGGATCTCCCAGAACAAAATCCTCCTTCGGCAAGCCCCGTCTTCCCAAAAATTTTGCTGTTGGGAGTAAGGGAACTTCAAAGTTGCATGGGTACTTCAACATGCCTGCAATTACGTGGCATGCCGGCACTTTGAAGTTTGCAACTTCAAAGGTTCCATGGGGAGAATTAGCCTAATGAGGTGCTGCATATTCATTGCAGCACCTCATTGGTCTTCCCAATTGGGCTGATTACCATGCCCCCTTTGAAGAAGACGCAACCTTAGAGTCGTATTTTGCCCTTTATGTTACAGCATAACATGGGGAGCTCATGTCCAGCTGATTGTCAGTCATGATCCCAACTCTTTATCCGAGTCACTGCTTCCCAGGTTAGAGCACTTCATCCTGTAGATCTGGGCCACATTGGCTACGTCTACACTAGCCAAAAACTTTGAAGTGGCCATGCAAATGGCCATTTCGAAGTTTACTAATGAAGTGCTGAAATACATATTCAGCACCTCATTAGCATGCGCGTGGCCGCGGCACTTCGAAATTGACGCGGCTTGCCGCTTTGCAGCTCGTCCAGACGGGGCTCCTTTTCGAAAGGACCCCGGCTATTTCAAAGTCCCCTTATTCCCATCTGCTCATAGAAATAAGGGGACTTCGAAATTGATGTGGCTTGCCGCCGTGCGGCTCATCCAGACGGGGCTTCTTTTCGAAAGGACCCCGGCTACTTCGAAGTCCCCTTATTCCTATGAGCAGATGGGAATAAGGGGACTTCAAAATAGCCAGGGTCCTTTCGAAAAGGAGCCCCATCTGGACAAGCCGCATGGCGGTGAGCCGTGTCAATTTCAAAGTGCCGCAGCCACCCGCATATTAATGAGGTTCTGAATATATATTTCAGTGCTTCATTAGTAAACTTCAAAATGGACATTTACATGGCCATTTTGAAGTTTTTGGCTCGTGTAGACATGGCCATTACATGTTCCCAGTTGTATACATTTGCATTTAGCCATGTTAATTAATTGTACACTAATATTTGTACAGTGGAAGGCTCAGTCATGGATTAGGATCTCATTGTACTCAGTTGGGCATCTCTGACTGTCATACAGTTTACCCCATAAAAAAATTCTTTAAGTCATACTGAAGGTCCCATTTGTCTCCTTTCACCAGGGGTGAGCAAACTTTTTAAACTGAGGGCTACATCTCAATATGGAAATTGTATTTTGGGCCATGGAAACTCCCGCAATTGGGGGCTGATATGCAGGAGGATGTGAGGGCTTTGGCTAGGGTCTGAGCTCTGGAGTGGGGCCAGAAATGGAGGGGGGGTTCAGGGTGCAGGAAAGGGCTCTGGGTAAGGAAATGGGACTGGGATGTGGGAGGGCATGAAGCATCTACTGGAGGTGCAGGTTCTAGGATAGGGCTAGGAACGAGGGGTTTGGGAGCAGAAGGGTGTTCCAGGCTCTGACCGAAAGGCTCAGAGGGTTGGGGGGGATCAGGGCTGGGACAGGGGTGTTGGGAAATGAGAGCTCTAGCTGGGGGTTCAGGCTGTTCAGGAGGTTCAGGGTGTGCTGGGCTGAGATCAAAGCATTAAAGAATGGTGGGGGATCAGGACTGGGGAATGGAGTGGAGGAGTGGGGATGCTAAGCGTAAGTGGCACTTACCTCAAGCATCTCCTTGAAGCAACAGCATGTCCCCTGTTCTGCTCCTACACAGAGGTGCAGCGAAGTGGCTCTGTGTATTGTCCTGTCTGCAGATGCTACCCTCACAGCTCCCAGTGGCTTCAATTCCTAATCAATGGAGCTGCTTAACTGATGCTGGGAGTAGAGGCAGCATGCAGAGCCCCTGACTGGTCCTGCTTCTGAAGCTGCTTAGAGCCACAGCATACTGAATGGGACAAACTCCCAACCCCCCACTTCTTACCAGGAGCTTAAGGGCTGAAGCAGAAGATCTGGCAGGCCAAATAATGGTCAGAGATCTCTAGTTTGCCCACCCCTGCATTATGCCATCATTAACTGTTTTGCCACATTACTCATTCTACCTTGCATGCCTCCAAGGGATATGTGTCTAAAAAACTATAGGTCCAAATAATTGCGACTGAAGTTGTTTTTGAAAATTTGGTCCCAGCTGACCCACCCAAGGTTGCACAGGAAGTCTGTGCAGAAGTGATAGGAATAGAAGTAGGATTTCCTGATTCAGGGTCATGTGCCTGAAAGTGCATCTTCAAATAAGGATGTTGACTCTTCAACAAAAGATTCTTCAATGCTAGATGTTAGTTACCTCATTATCTTCCTTCAAATTCCAACTTAAAACTAATTTTTTTAATTTTTTTGTGTGGAGGACCAAAAAAAGTTCAGTTTTTGGCTTTTTCATAAAAATATAAAAATTGCAGCCAAAGTAAAAGTGTTTTGATAGTCATTGAAATTTTCTTCAGGGGACAAAGCCTGATCAGCTTCACTAAAATTATCTTCTTTAAAATCTTAACTTTCCGCTCTTGTAATATCCCCACTTCACTAGTTCCCCAGTTATTATAGACTTTTCCAGCCTACACAGGGCTTTCATTTCTAATGTAGAAAACAAGCCCCTCAAAAGCAAAACTTTAAAAAGAATAACTTTCAGATCCTCTCTGTCCATTGTGAAGATGCACAAAAAGGTCATAAGCCTCATTTTCTTTTTCTCCCCAGTTGACATTTAACTGTGACATTGGCCTTCTTATTAAACTTGGGGCTTTATTTTACAAGGATTTTAAAAGTATATAACATCAGGTCCTATATCTACAAGGGTAGGGCCTAACCTGTGCTCCAGTGTTAAGTTAACAAAAGACATCTTACGTCCCAATTATTGGACCTAATTATGTCATTGTATACACTATAGCTTTGGCCCAACCAGAGTTAAGTGCCCTACTACCCTGACATAATAACTTCACTTCCACAAGAAGTGTAGGTGTGGTTAAGGTGACTCAGTGTAGGGCGTAGGGTCTGTGTAGTTAGCATGACACAGTGTCCTTGTAGATACTTCATTACATATTCTTGTCAATTTCATTGTTCCTTGCTGCCCCACCCACCTCCTCTGGGGTCACTGCTCCAAGCCAGGCTGCTGCCCAGGCTTACATCTGCCCAGGCTGATCTGGGCTGCCATCTGAGCTCTTGCCTCCCAGTTTCCTGCTGCAAATGGGGCAGTGAACTAAACCCTGAGTGTGGATCTCCCCACTGATTAATCTGACTGCCCCTCACAGGCCTTTAGCTCCCCCCACCCTACTGGGAGAACATCTGCCCCTGTGGGGAGCTCTGCATTTTAATTTTGGTGGGCTCCCCATTCCTCAAGGGGAAGGGGTAAGCCAAGGAGCAGGGAGAAGCCAAGCTCCTGGAGGGGAGCCCGAAGCTGGACTATTGGCTGGTAGCAGTGTGGGGAGCCAAAAGCACTGGTTCTCAGCCCCATACACTGCCTCTCTTAAGTCAGTGGAAATGCTCCTGGTGAGGTTAAGCACTACCAAGAAAAGGAGGACAGTATGAACATGAACCAGTGCAGTGCTTACAGTGATGGCTGTAAGCTGATCTACCACATTTATTTACAGCATGTACATGCCCTAGGTTATTATTTCTGATGTATCATGTAGTAAATAATTGTGAAGTAAATTCAGATTGTTTGCTAAATCTATATTTTATCCCAAATATTGATAGATGTCATCAGGACTGGTTTTTGGCTCCCCCCAAAAAGATTAGAACTGCCACAGGTAGTTTCATGCCCGGGAAGCCCAGCTTTGTACTGCATTTACACAGTCTATATTCATTTCTTTAAGTTGTCACTCAAGGTATCAGAAAAATTCCCAGATGTTTGTTGCATTATTTTATTTGTAATCTATATAGCTCTGTGGCAGACACCTATTTTGAATGATAGAAAGAAACTTTTGGTCTCATGTATTATAAACATCCTTGGCTTCTAAATATCCTAGAATTGTTTTATATTTCCAGGTTTTTAAGTTATCTTTGCAATTCTTTCTTTTGACAGTATGATATAAGTACTATAGAGATATACCTATCTCATAGAATTGGAAGAGACCTTCAGAGATCATTGAGTCCAGTTGTCTGCATTCACAGCAGGACGTATCACCTACTCTGAAGTTTATTTTAAAAAAATCTATTCTGACCCTAATTCTTAAAGGCCCCCACAAGGGCTGAATTCACAACACTGGGTTTAGCAGGCCAATGCTCATACCACTGATCTGGCCCTGCCTCTGATAAGATGGCTAATGACTACCTAGTTGGCTAGCTAATCTAATGCTGAGTATTTAAAATTGAAATGTCCATTATAATCTCTTAGGCTGTGTCTATACGTGGCCCTTCTTCCGGAAGCAGTACAGTAATGAGCTATCCAGAAGATGCTAGTGAGGCATGAATGCAAATTTTCCACACCTCATTAGTAAATTGGCACATGGTTTGGAGTCTGGAAGAAGCTCTTCCAAACTCCAAATTATATGTGCAGACGCGTAGCCCGCAAGTATCTTCCAGAAGGAAACCCTCCTGGAAGCCCCTTCTTCCTCAAAATTTTGGGGAATTCAAGATTAAATTAAAAAAAATGTCAGGAAGATAAAAGGTCCTGCTGTGAGTGAAGAAGACTGGACTCAAAGACCTCTCAAGGTCCCCTCCAGTCCTACAAGATGTGTATATTTCCATGTATCAAATACCTCCTGCATGCCTGTTTCCTTTGTTTCAATTTGATCTTCTCTTGATATTCTTAATATATTATTATTATTAATTTAGTGTTACAATCAAGCTTAGAGACATCAGATAAGGCAAGGAAACAATTAAGCTAAGCACTATAAAAAACCCTAAACTAACTCAGCTTATAAAAACGAGAGTTTAGGTGCCATCAAATGTACCCCACTAGGTATGCCCATATAAGTTTTTCAGCACAAATACTGAGTCTGCTTGCAAATCAAAATACAACACACTTTAAGGCACATATGGTACAGCCCACACTGTTGTATTCACCACAGCACAATGTGTTTTTGGCTTCCATTGTGCACAGTGTTTTGAAGCACACTTTCTTACATGTCAGATTTTGATGCTGTCACATCTTTCTATTCAGTGTATAGTGCACTGACAAACATCACTAGGAATGAAGAGAAAAGAAAACAGCATGAGGAGGAAAAGCTGTATTTTTATGGGTATAACTGAGAATTCAGAGCAGAAAAAGTATACGAGCAATTGTTAGTACCATGTCCTCACTCAAAACCAGAAGGCAGAAAACAGTACAGAAAATTAAATTGATGAAAGAATTATTTTGAGTTGTCACCCTGCAGTACAAATACTGACTGATGTTCACAGGTATCAGCCGACAAAACCACATTATATATTGTGCCTGTAGCCTTGAGTATAATGATTATGGAGTGTAGAAATCCTCATCGTTACACCTCTCTTTAAAGCACCCCCCAAGGTGTTGGCATTATAAAAATAATAATTCTGTGATGCAGGTGGTGAAATCTAGTCAGAGATGGACAAAGGATGACACTAAAGAGGGGATTCGCAATTGATTTTCTTATTTCCTGAAATTTGTAAAATTGATATGGAGCAGCCGATGATACAGAATTACTCTCAATTACTCTTCATAAGGTATTTTAAAATAGCATGCAAAAGGAAGTACATGTATTTTGTGTTTATCCAAAGGTTAAAATAATATTAGAAGTTGTAGATGTTCATTAGCATTTTTCAAAAATCATTGTGCTCAGAAAATTGTAATATAACAATTTTCCCTTTTGGCTCAACACAATTCATAGCCAAGGTATTGAAATGTGCTCCCTTTGCCACTAATGCCAGAAGATTTGCAACCTTTTACCCTTTCATATCAAACTACTAATTATCCATGAACATCTTTTTGAAACTTCCAACTGGTCCAAATCTTGGTTTGGCAGGTAGTGTCCCCAGTAAAAAAAAGGAGTTTTTGTCTCTGATGATTTCATTCTCCCTTGTACTTCACTAATCACATTTCCTATTTTTTTTCGACAGAGATCCATCTTACAGGCAGAGAAGGAAGGAAGGAAGCAAGGAAGGAAGGAAGACAGACCCTAAACAAGAAAAGATGTGTGTTGCTTCTCTGAAAAATGAACTGCTCCTTTTAACTAGGAAGGGGAGAAACACCTTAGATAAAAGGGGAATGTGTCTCCCAAATTCAAAAATTTCTGAGGTCTCAAGAAACATGGATACATTTTTTTCTAGATTTTTCCTATTGTAGAACTCCCAGGTTTCAGAACTGTGTCTGGAAATTTTACCACTAACGCACTCTGAGAAAGCCTGGTTTTCACAGACTTATGACCCTATCTACGCCAATGTGGCAAATACCAGTCCAATAAACACCAGGCAGGAGACCTAGTATACACTGGCCACCAACTACCACTGAAGTTTTAAACACTGTGGCTATGTCTACACTTGCCCCAGACTTCAAAAGGGGCATAGTAATCAGGGTGATTGGAGATCACTCATGAAGTGCTGTTACGCATATGCAGCACTTCATGAGTAATCTCCCATCACCTTGATTACCATGCCCCTTCGAAGCTGGGGGCAAGTGTACACATAGCCCATGTCACGTAACCTGGCTCAAAATCATTTTAATCGATACCATATTGAAAACACATGAGTCAGCCTGAGACATAGGTTCTTCTGGTCTTCCAATGAGGTTAACGTTAGTAGAACTGAACAGGTATTGGAAAAAGTAGGAAAAATTTGGATAATTTACAGAGCCTATGATCTGATCCTGTGACTTAAGATCATAAGAACAGCCATTCTGGGTCAGACCAAAGGTCCATCTAGCCCAGTATTCTGTCTGCCCACAGTGTCCAATGCCAGGTGCCCCAGAGCAAACCAAACATGTAATGATCTCTCTCCTTCCATCTATCTCTAGCCTCTGAAACAGGCTAGGGACACTTGAAAGCTAATAAAGAATGAGGGGATTTCAGGGCACCTATCAGGCCCTATTTTTGTTGCCTTGGTTAAACATTTTAACAGCATCAAAACTTTTTGGTGTTCCCTTGTGGCAAAGGGAGGCATAGAGAGGATGTGGGGAAGATGTTTTTTGGATCTCAAATCCAGGTTAACCCCATAACTCCAGTGTTCTTTCTGCTCAGTTCATCTGTGACATGAATTTCCATTAACTTAGTTTTTTAAAATACACAGAACCTCTTATGTTTATTTTGATCTGCATTTAAGTAATTTGAAGCTTTAACTCACTTGTATGGTCCATTAGTGATTGATGCCCAAAAGCTACAAAGAATGACAGAAAGCCCACTTGCTCAGTTACAATTCAGGAAGTCACCTATGGCTCTGCATAATTTACACGTTACCAAGCTTTTAGTTAACAGCAGTTCCTCTTACAGAAAGCTTGAAACACTTGAACATCAACCTAAGGAAGAAAAGGGTAGATCTCAGGACCAGGATGTGGTTGTGGTTTTATTTCTTTGAGATAGTATATGATAGCAGGTACCAGATACTCAGTGATGTGTTACTCAAAGTGAGAAATATTTTGAATTTTAAATTTCTATTCAAGCAGTCAGTTCCTAGCCTCTATAAATAATAATTCAAAGGAGAAACTAATGTGTTCATAGCTCAAAAATGTATTTTTCCCCATGGGAATGTTTTTCCTTAATATAAAAATATGCAATTAATAATTTCCAGCCAGGCCTTCTTTCTGTGAGTGCTCCCTTTGAATTAACTCAGTTCTGAGAGGATCTTAGAGGAAAATTGTAAAGAAGCAAGAAACACACAAAAGTGCAGGTTTAGTGTTCTGTTATAAGGGCTGGATCAAAAACAAGCACCTTACAACACTGTTTTGTATAAAAGATTTTACTGTACTTCCTATGGTATATGTGTAAAGTCTCAGAGAGGTAGCCATGCGGGCTGTAAATACACAAACAAAAAGGAAGTCTTGTAACACTTTAAAGACTAACGGTATAATCCTGATAACAGGATTTTCCATATCTGAAGAAGTGGGTCTGTCCCACAAAAGCTCATCATCTAATAAATTATATTGGTAATCTTTAAAGTGCTACTGGACTTCTTTTTGGTTGGTGTATACTTGCAAAGTGTTACAGACAGGATGTCCCACTCTCATTTCAACTTGGATATAATGCTCCTGCATCCTTGAAGCCAGCTGTAGAGGAGTGGGTCCCACATATGTTCTAAAAAGTCACTGCTGTCAGTGAGAAAGATAACTAGGGTGAGATAATATCTTTAACTGAACCAGCTTCAATTGGTGATAGAAACAACATCATTTTGAGGCCAGCTGTGTGGTGTTCGAAAGCTTGTCTCTTTCACTAATAGCAGATGATCCAGTAAAAGATACAATCTCTTCCACTTAGTCTCTCTCATAACCTAGAAGCAGGAAGGCTATAATTCTACTGCAATCAATTGATATCCATGGCAGTTCCATGCACATAGGGACAGCATATCACAGGTGAAAGCTGGTCCCACTGAAGTCCATGGAAAAACTCTAGCAAGGGGCAGGATTTTATTCCATATCTCTGCAAGGATCTGAGAGGATAACTTTGTAATAAATGAAAGGACAGGCCATAGTGGCTATAAGAAAATTCTGCAGCACTGGTGAGTACATAATAATGGAAAAATCTCAGGAGTTTTGGCTTTCCAGCTTCTTCCACCAAAGTTTCCCATCTCCGTTTCTGTGGCCTTACCCTGCATGCATCCCATTGTAATGCAGAGAAATACTTGGTCCATTTTTTCCCCATTGTAATATATCTACATATTTTAGAGTGTGACTATCAGCCTCACCTCTGTGCCCGATCTTCCTCACCATCTCTAATGCTGAACTGGGGCCACAGAAAACATGGACCCCAGCCCTGAACTCAGCTCCCTTGCTGCGGCTTGGACCCCTTCAAGGAGATGCCATCGCGGGGCAACACATCCCTGTGTCCACCCCCAGTAAGCTCTCTGAGACCTTCCAACCTCCTGCTGCAAATCCCCCACTCTGACTGCAACCCTCCCACCCCCCTCCCCAGTACCTGCAGTCCTCCACCTATCCCCTACCCACATCTCCACCATCCACACCAGCCACTGTGCTCTGAGGCACATTCACACCCAACGCCTGCCCTCAGTTCTTCATCCCACCCTCTACCCTCAGCTTCACCACACAAGCCCTCTGCCTTCACTCTCCAACCCTGTGCCCTCACTGCAGCACTCTCCATCCTCTTCTCCCCCAACAGTCCCAGCCCCCTGCTCTCATTCCTAGCTTGTCCATGAACAACCTCCATGTAATCTGTGAATTACTCTCACACTTTTATTAATACAAATTTCTTTTTCCTTCATTTTCCAAAAATACAATAATGTGTATAAACCGTATACATTTTGCTTTTATTTTACGCACACACACACACACACACACACACACACACAACCTTACTTCATTCAAGTACCCAATCAATTTGCTAGTAGACATTTATATGTAGTAGACTGCTCCAGCTGTATTGCCTGGGTGCAGCTCTAGCCTTTACTTTGAACTTTGGGGCTTTTGCTGCTGTGTCTCAATTTCATCACAATTTAAATACATTTATTTTTTGAAAGACTGGTTTTGTGTCTCAGGCATGAAGAGATGCTCCTGAAACTCTGTTAAAAAAGAGCAGAACCTACGAACTCCATATGCACACCATTCCAACCCTCCTTGACTAGAATTTCTCGTTTGCCTCAAATTCCACTCCTTCCTTTGTCCGCTTCTCTGGCACTGCACAGTTTGCCTCGGTGCTGGAGACAGCTGACTAAAATATTATGGTATGGGTGATCTGCAGTTTCCTTAAGAAAATAGACGGGCTCATTATCACAGAGGGTTCTTACTGTATCTTGGCCTACTCCTGCTCAAAGGTCAGAGGCCAAATTCTCATGGTAGGAAAGCTACCAGGGGAGCTTGCTCTCTGGTCAACAACAGGTGGAAAAGATTAACCCTTTGAGAGTCATGCTCCTCAGAACTCCAGAGGTCATGACATGTAAGGTAGGGTCTGTTGTCATCTGTGAACAGTCAAGCCCATTCAAGGCCTTTGGCTGGATTTATTAGGCACATCACAAGGCACTCAGTGAAATAACATTTTGCTCTCTTCCTCCCATTTGTGCCATTCCCTGGAGCCAATCTAGACAAATGAAGTAGGAAAAATGCAGATAACACAGGATAGCTACTGAAAGCACAAGAATCTCATCTCTATCATTTCAGTGTGTTTATTAGCTGTTGCTAAAGCTGTTTTCCCCGTGTGTCATCTCTATTCTCTTTGATCTCCTTGGGTTAATTCAAAAATAGACAGCACAAGTCCAGTTTAATTTTTTATAGTTTTGACACATAATATTGATGTTTATTTTAAAGAATTGTTATTTATCTCTGTGCATTTTCACAATTGCATAAAATTATGCATTTTAAGGGTTTTTTCTCCTGTTACGTGTGAAAATTTTCACAGTTCTGGAAAATTAAGAGGGTTCAGATAATAATTATTTAATGATAGTAAACAATGAGTTTCAAGAAAGGTAAATGTGTACAGCTGTGGAAACATAAACTGTCAACATCATACGTCAAATTATACAAAGTAAATCTCCTTAAATCCAAATCTCAAAATTTCTCAAGCAGCATTATTCTTACGTTACTCTTATTACCATTTTGTCAGTTTGTGGGTGTACATTGAAATTGACCTTTGCTAATGTCTGCTGACAAAAATCTAATCTTTCCAAGTCCATTCATAAAATACAGTCTTAGGTCTTTTAAAGCTCACCTAAGTGCTTAAGGGAAACATACGGTCCAAATTAATGACCAGACCCTTAAGAATATTTTATCTTATAACCCTTTTGAAAGGACATTTGACCGGAGTAAGTCCTTTGGAATATTAACAACAAATCTTCTGGAAAAGGCAACAGACAGTAGTGTGGGCACTCTGTGGCTCCAACTTTTTTAATGGCAAAGACGTCATGAGGCTACGTCTACACTACAGAAATCTTTCGAAAGAAGCTATTCCAGAAGACCTCTTTTGAAAGAGCTTCTTTCAAAAGAGTGCATCTGCACACAAAAAAGCAACTCAAAAGAGTGATCTGCTTTTTTGAAAGAGAGCGTCCCTACAGCCCCCACTCTTTCAAAAGAACAGGCCAGGGATCGAAAATGAAGACTGTTCTTCCGAAGGAAGGGCCCTGTGGAGCATCTACACTCATTTTGTTTTGAAAGAAGCTTTCAAAAATGGGCGCTCTTCCTGAAATGGGAAGGGAAGAGTGATTTTGAAAGGAGCACCACATTCTTTCGATTTACTTTCAAAAAAATGCTTTTTGTGTGTAGACATTCCATGGCTCTTATGAAAGAGCCCCCTTCTTTCAAAAAATCTTTCAAAAGAGCTTGCTAGTGTCGACGCAGCCTGAGTGAAATCCTGGTCCTATTGAAGTCAAAGGCAAAACCCAAATTCACTTTAGTCAGGCCAGGATTTTGCCTTACATATGTAGGGATTAATTTTGTACTGAACTGTGGAGCATGAGCTGAGCCACAGTCAAGATAAACATCCTGTATTTTAAAAATATTTTCCTTACCTGTTCATCATAACATCCTAGATCATCACCACAGAAAGACTGTCACAGATTGAATGTTTGTGTACAAAAGGAACCTTCTGGCATTTCATTCAGCATAAGCAATGAAACCGTTTCAGTTTTTCTGATGAGCTAACACTATACTGCTGCGTTTGGATTTCTAACACTATGGACAGCATTTAATACATATATCCAGTCCCCTTCAAATTATCTACATTTGCATGTTTTAAAAATGCATAATTGAAACATCATAGCAGATGGGGTTTTGTGAAACCTTACATTGAAATAAACAAAAAACTAAAATGGAAATTTACATTATTCTACAGAATCCTTTGAAGTGAACCCATCTACTTAACATTGCATTTGTCTGGATGGTTTTCACATGAAACACCTTACGCTATCACAGATGAAAGAAAAAAGGTCCCCCTTTTTTAGTATTTTTTGTTTAATTTTGTTTTGTTTTATGTTGGTCTTTTTCCCCCCCAGGTTTTTCTTGAAGGCTGTGTCTAGATTCAGTCTGGCTGGTGGCAGCATGATGCAAATGAGGGTTCACGAAATTGCAAATGGCAGCTCATGAGTCCATTTGCAATTCTGTGAGCCCTCATTTGCATCATGCTGCCACTGCCGGCCTGAATCTCGACGCAGCTGAAGTGTATGTGACAGCTCTTTTGGGCTAGATCCGCTTTAGATGCCTATATTCAAAATTCAAATCCTCAAAACTTCTGTGCAGTTTTTGCATAATCGTTGGTCATTTTAGGTTCCACTGGTAAGCATGTGCAGCACTGCTTGAATGGCAACCTACCTTGCCTGCAGGGCCCAATTCAGGAGGCAATCTCAGAGGACACCTAATCCATGCAATGCCCTGCTAACAGCATAGTAGTTACTTTTTGTGTCATTACTGTCTTGGTAGTTCTGTCCTGTGTGATTGACAAGAAGGATTTAAGCACATGTCCCTGCTGCCCTACATAAGTACCCTAGTCTCTGGATTATAGGGTACTGTGGGGTGAGGTGCTTTCACTCGCTCCTGCTGAAACCATTCCATTTAATAAGAAATACTTAAAATATTCATTGGGGCAGAAAGCAAGAGAGAGAATAACTCCAGAACCCATTGGCTAGTACATTCTCTTGGGACACCAAAGCTGTGTCTACACGTGCACGCTACTTCGAAGTAGCGGCACTAACTTCGAAATAGCGCCCGTCGCGTCTACACGCGTCGGGCGCTATTTCGAAGTTAACTTCGACGTTAGGCAGCGAGATGTCGAAGTCGCTAACCTCATGAGGGGATCGGAATAGCGCCCTACTTCGACGTTCAACGTCGAAGTAGGGACCGTGTAGACGATCTGCGTCCCGCAACATCGATATTGCTGGGTCCTCCATGGCGGCCATCAGCTGGGGGGTTGAGAGATGCTCTCTCTCCAGCCCCTGCGGGGCTCTATGGTCACCGTGGGCAGCAGCCCTTAGCCCAGGGCTTCTGGCTGCTGCTGCGGCAGCTGGGGATCCATGCTGCAGGCACAGGGTCTGCAACCAGTTGTCGGCTCTGTGGATCTTGTGTTGTTTAGTGCAACTGTGTCTGGGAGGGGCCCTTTAAGGGAGCGGCTTGCTGTTGAGTCCGCCCTGTGACCCTGTCTGCAGCTGTGCCTGGCACCCTTATTTCGATGTGTGCTACTTTGGCGTGTAGACGTACCCTCGCAGCGCCTATTTCGATGTGGTGCTGCGCAACGTCGAAGTTGAACGTCGACGTTGCCAGCCCTGGAGGACGTGTAGACGTTATTCATTGAAATAGCCTATTTCGATGTTGCTACATCGAAATAAGCTATTTTGATGTTGGCTTCACCTGTAGACGTAGCCCAAGATTCCAGCCCCCTATGGTAGCTGCAACTTTCTCCCCTAGGTATTTTGGGTGGGGTGTAAGAACAGTCCCTTCCCAAAAGACATTAACTGTGCAGACAGAAACACTTTATTTACTTAGCTATGTCAATCAGGGTTGTATTTTTTCAACCTCCTCACTGACATACCTATGCTGTTGTAAATAGTAAGAATAGACAAAACCAAACTTTCCCCATCCATTATATCGGGAACCTCAGTACTTCACATTGAGCTGTGGATTCCACCACTAGCAAGACATCTAAAATTAGGCATTTCATTGCTTGAGCCTAAACCTAAATCCTCCTCGTGCATCTAGCTTATTAAGTAAAGTCACTTTCCCTATCACAAGGTCTGTTTCCCTTGCTGTTTGAGTGTAGCAACCAGGGAGAGAAAAACATTTTGTAAACTAGGAAAATACCTAGTTAAAAACTCCAAAAATTGGCACAGTGGCTTCAGGGGAAGTGTAGTAACTGTGATTACCTTAAATTAATTTTTAAATCATGCTGAATTTCAAGTAGTCTGTTATAAGGTTACATTTGATATAAGGTTATAAGGTTACATTTGATATACAGTAACTGTATTATTCCTGCCACTTAAATGCAGTCACTCTGTCTCTAAAATTTGTATACTGTTCTGCTGGTGGCATCTGAATTCAACCAGATTTGAGGAAATTCATGCCACATTTAATTTTTTTCTTCCTCTGGCTTCATGTTAGAAATATGGCAGATGTATTTTGAAACCCAAAGTGACGATCTGATGGGCTTTTATGGGACAGATGTCCCAGTTGCACGGTCTAGATCTCGATTAGAACTCTCCGAAAGTACAAGGCTGTTCAGAGCTAGCGTTTTGAGAAGACAGGGGTTTATGAGCAGAGCTGGATTAAGGAGTAAAAACTATAAACCTATGCCTAGGGTCCCAGCTACTGGAATTATGACTGCATCAAAATCTAAGTTTTCTTTAAAAAATGTTTCTATTCTTCACAGTTGTGAGGAAAACTTAAAAACATGACCCAAATGAAAATAAATCAGTAATGTCAGGGTCTGGAAACAGACCAAAGCACCAGCTGTAAAAGGAGTGAACTGCCTCTAAGGGGTGTTAGCTCCAAGACCCATTTCTAAGAGGGACTCTGCAAATATTCTCCCCCCGCCCCCATCCCCACTCCCACCCCCTGCCCCCATGGGAAGATTATGTGTGTAGATGGAAGGAAAGAAAATGCAGAAGGCCTGGCTAATCCAGCCAAGCAAATACACCCAGCTGTTGGGGCAGGTGCTAACCAGCTTTGAGGAGGTAATGCCCAGGTTTCTGCCTTTGCTTCAAGTGGGTTGCAGATAGGCTGATTAGATTTTTTGATTTTTACAGGGACAACCCTGCAATCTGGGGCTTTGTTTTATGTGGACACCTCTTACCCTCCACTCTCTGTCCTGGTTTTTCATACTTCCGATCTGGTCACTCTAATTGCAGACCCTCGTGCACACTTGGGGCGTGGAAGCAAAACTCCAAGGCCCCATGTCATGATATGCCTTGTGCCACATATTGCATTAATCCAACTCTGCCACTGAGGTTTGGATCCCCAGACATTATTCTATCCTCCTCTCTACCTACAACCAGTTGCTGTATACAGGTTTTTATGCAAAATAACACAGAGCTACAGAATTTATTGTGAGGTATTAAAATAATCCAGGGGCACTGTGGAGGTGGCAAATATGTGTGGCATGAGTGGATATAGCAGGGTCGCAGTGAATAGTGCTTCATTTTACAGCAGCTTCTCTTTTTTATAGACTGGTAAGACATCTTTCTGCTAGAATGCAAACCTGAGTGTCTGATCTTTTGTAGTCATTAGAAATGCCATGATTCTTGCCCAGGTTTATGTTTTTTTACAATCACAGTATCCTTCTTTCTAAATACTTTTCCTCTCCTGTCATGCTGTGTGAAAGAGTCCAGCAAGCAACTGACTAAAAGATCGACAAAGGGTAGAGGAAATTAATTAACCCACCAACAACAAATGAAACTGACTATGTGCAAAAAGGGACGAAATGTCCAGCTGAAAAAAATGGAGAAATCTTTCTCTGTGATAAGCCTCATACAACTCACACTGAGAACAATAACCAAACTTGCATTGACTATATTCTGCAGGATGAACTCTATAGTATTTTTAGGTTTATATTTCCATGCAAGCACATGAAAAATATTCAGCCAGAGTTTTGATTTGAATTCCCTCCTATAGTTTCAGTCAGCATTTCCTTTCCTTTCTTAAAATGTTCTGTAGTGCTGGTGTGCACAGCTCAACAGCTGTCACTTTAGACCATAGAGGTGCTTTGTATCAAGATGTGATTACTGATTTATTGCTATATTTAGAGGGAAAACCTGGGGTAGTAACTCAGTTTTTAGCCAAATACGAAAGTCCTCTCTCAGTGGAAATATTTTAGGATTTGGTCGTTCAATTATACAGCCACTTGGGATCTTTCAGATAGAAAGATATGCTATAAATACATGAAAATTAAGTGTAAAACACATTTTCTGCTCTATAAAAGTTCTTTATTCGGAGGGCTCTTAAACTACTGGTTCACAGGGCATTTATGGGGATGGGGTCTGTTGACAACTGGCTAGCTGTCTCTTCCTCTCTCCTTGCTTCTTGCAATTCCATTAAAAGACCACTAAAATGGAATAGATACTTTCCTTCCCCCACTTTTATATATCAAAGGTTGCCATGGTTGCCAAAGCCTGATATGGAGCTGTGGGTAAGTGGGTTGATGGTCTCTGAATGCAGGAATGAGAAGTGACCATGAGGTAGTCTCTGTTCTGATGTGCTCCTATGCTTGGCCATGCAGTCCCTTGCCAAACCTTGGAATAAACACAGGAAGGTAACAGAGTCACTGCAACAAAGAGGCTCTTGTGTTTACTTTCTCCTGTGTTACAAACGATTTGCTTCCTAAATAGGAAGAGGAAAGAGCCCATTGTCACAGCACTAATCCAGTTTATCTGTGGCTGTAATAGCCCTGTGACAGCTATGTATAATTTTTGAAACCTCACATTGTAGTGTTCATTTTAATCAGTGGCATGGTGGGATTTATTAGTCTAATGAAGATCTATATATGAAATGCCTTCAGGGGAACCATCCTTCAAGGTATGGAGTGCTGTAGCCTCATCCAGCAAGGCACTTGAGAACATGTTTGAGTTAACCATGTGCTTTCAGTCCTTGCTGGAGCAGGACCAGCATGTTTAGCACTCTTCAGAATCAAGCGCCCTATACAGATTTCCTATTGACTTCGATGTGAGTTCCCTGGATGGCAAAGTTACTAGATTGGGTCCCAGTTCTGCAGAATATTTGAGCGTGTGTTGACCATTAGGCAGGTGAATACTGTGAGTAAAGTTTAACAAATGAGTCTGTGTCTGTAGGATCAGAACCTTAGTGATAGTCTGGGAGTCCCTTACTGTTGAGGGGACACAACCTGCACAAACACACCCAGGCATAGCCGTAAGCACTGCTATCCCTGCAGGTGCCATGGCAGGCTTGCTCATCACTGCAAATCTAGTCCAGCTCAGTAGTGATCAAAAGCCTTTACTATTCAATGGTTGTTACTCCATGTGTAATGAGTGAGAGGGTAGTTGCTATTAGTTATATGTGTCCAAATATGGAATTAAATCTTCTGCCATATTTGATTCTGAACTGGAACATACTGTGGTTAGCTGTGCTAATTGTGACTCTGGTCTTGCTGACTCTGGGTCAGGCTTCATTGAGTCAGGCACCTGAAGAGATCCCGTCTGATTCCAGTGCAGTTTCAGGTAAGTATAAAGTTCCATACCCATGGGTCTTTACTTAACTGTGGCAACCACACATGGTTTGGTAGATAGAGGACTGAATCAGGACCGAAAAAGTGACTGTGACCTCCTGAATGACCATGGGAAAGTCACTTGAATGGTCTCTGCCTCAGTATTCCCTTCTGTAAAATAGGGATAATGATACTGCCTTTCTGGTAAAACATGTTGAGATTTACTCATGAAAATGATGTGTAAGAGCTAGAGATTATTACAAATATACACGATGGATTTGTTTTGCATTTACTTTATGCAAAATATTTCAAAGAAATTTTTCTGGTTCAAATTTACATTTCAGGGGTTACCATAATTCCAATAATACAAAGGAAAAAAGGGACTTCTAATGCTTTTTAAATTTGTCCAAAGCGGATTTCGTTTTTCAGCAGACTGCTGTTTAATCTTTATATTGTTGTTGTATTTTATTAATTATAGATACAGTGCTTATTCATGCACACATTTTTGAAATAGGGTATTATTTACTCAATAATAATTGGCAGTAGGTATGTAAATCAGCTGGAAGCAATGTAAAATATTTATAATCTATCTAGAAGGTTAGAAGAGCTACAAACTGTGCATTGTAGCTTCATAATAATAATAATAATAATAATAATAATAATAATAATGTATCCAGAAGTCAATATGTTCAGAATGTTCACGAGGTTTAATAGTTCACTGTAACTCTTTGCCACAAATATAAATTTTGTAAAAAATTTGAATTCTCCTCGGCATAAATTATGGTTTGCCTTTTTTGAAGCTTTCATGGCACACACAGTAGTTTTATCTTTAGCATTTCAAAGCATGAAGGCAAAGGAATGTCAATTTATTGGCTTTTCACTTCATTCAGCTTGATTTGTGCCAACATACAATTTAAAATCTAAGCCTTGGGCCTGCAAAAGGTAGAACCATAGAGTTAGTCTAGTTCTCCCTGTCCTACAATATAGGAGAAAATTGATTTAGCTCAGAAATACAAACCTCCAAAATAAAGACTGTTTTTTATTTCTATCTGTTTCTAGAACCTGAAGATGTTCTAAATTGTATAATCTGAAATGTCAGTGTCTGGGAATATTGGAGCCTCCAACTCCGTCTGGAAGTCATTTGAATCTGGAAATATTTATGTAAAGGACCATCTGGTGAATCCTTCACTTCACTGAGAGCACAGTGATTTTTACTTTATTTTTATTTATTTGACTTTATTACGACTTGTCACCGATTATCAGCCTGCAATTTCAATTACAGCATTCTTCACTTTCTGTGCTAACCTGGAATATAGTACTTGAAATAGCTGCTGAATTCCACCCTGGCACTGTAAAATAGTTAATCTATCTAGAAGGTGAGAAGACCTGAAAACTGTGTGCATTGTAACTGCATTTTAATACCAACAGTGTATCCAGAAGTGCAAAATTCAAAATTGTTAGTGGTGAAATATATGTTTTATATCTGTAATTTCATGTTGTTTGATTATGCAAGGACATACCATGCCCTTGTTTTACATCAGAAGTGAAGAGAATTAAAATTTCTAGACCCCTTCGCTTAGCTAAGACACACCTAGGGTATGTCTACACTACCAGGAAGATTGACCCAGTCAGGGACTTTCTTCCATAGTTTTGTTCTGTGCAACTAGTAGAGATGTGCAAAATTGAACTATGGGGGTCAGCAGTCGACCCCTGCATCCCTTGATAACTAGAGGAGTAAGGGAGGTTGACAGGAGAGTTTCTCCCACCAGTCTCACTCTGTGTTGATGGCCAGGTGAGTCAATTGGAGATGAGTTGACTCTAGCTGTGCAATTACTGTAGTTAGAATTGCATATCTGCAATTGACTTAACTCCCAGTGTAGACCAAGCCCTAGATTTTCTGTCTATATCTGGTGTGATGCAGAAGCCTAAGAAAACCTAGCAGAAGGATTGAGGGATGTGGAAGCTGAGTTTGCAGAAGTCCAGGTCAGATAAAAGCAGGGCCTGGACAAGAGTGTTAGAACTGGGAGTAGAGATAAAGTACTAAAGGCAGGTCTATACTAGACCTTAAAGTTGACTGAAGAGAAGCAATTCTAGCAACAGCAATTGCACAGCTAGAGTCAACTCATCTCCAATTGACTCACCTGGCCATCAACACAGAGTGAGACTGGTGGGAGAAACTCTCCTGTCAACCTCCCTTGACATATCTGCAGTTGACTTTAAGGTCTGCTCTCACTGAGGCAGGTTGACAGATGCACTAAATCAAACTCCTGACTGGGTTGATCTTTGCAGATGTGAAGAGAAGCCGTAAGGAACTGCAGAAAAAGCAAATGTCAGGATATTGTAACAAGCATTGACAAGGAAGAAAAGCTTGGTTGGGCGCTAGAGATAGATTCGGATTAGAAATAAGGTACATATTTTTAACAGAGAGATCAATTAAGGATGTTGTGTGATTTCCATCTCTTGAAGTCTTTAAATCAGACAGTGTTGTTGTAAAACAACTTAAACATGGGCTTGATACAGAAATTACTCGGTGAACCTATGTTGCGCAGGAGAAGGTCCAAAAAGATGATCATAACAATTCCTTCTTGCCTTAAACATGGATAAATTTTGAAGAAGAGAGGAAAACAATTGCACCCAGAACATGTGACTGTGAGCAGAGTGTACAGTGGATTTGTGAATCCGTATGGAGGGATAAGGAAGATGAGCAATTTCTGTTCTTGTCAAGTTGAGTGTGAGCTGATGGTGAGATATCCAGGAAGAGATGTTACAGATGCTTTCAGAGGCTCAGTGTTATAAGTCAAGCTGAAACACAGTATTTCCCTTTGCCTACTTCACAAGGCTGTAGCAAACTCTTGCTCCCTTACTTGGGAGACCTCTACCTGGGCCATTGAAACTTGTTAATATGAAACTTCCAGGCAGGGAATGGGGAAGGATCTGACTATTTATGACTTATACATATGCATAAATTAAAATGGCACAGATTTCATTTTATTCCACTTGCCAACGTCTTTCACTCCTTGTCTTAAAGTACAAGCTCTGTAGGGCTGGGATGATGCCTCTCTCTGTGCTAGTACAGTGCCCAGCACAATGAGCTGCTAATTCTGCATGGGACCTCCTGAGTGCTCACACCCTATAAATTACAATAATGGGAGAGGGAAATTCAGTCTCTGTTTTGGGCTACAGGCAAGGGAGTAAGGCAAGGAATTACGGGTGGCACTTTGGCTGATGGAATTAGACTATGCTTGTAGTGCAGGGTACCTATATGAGCAGTGTACCATAAGACATGTCACATGACCATTGCAGTTCATGACTCTTGGGTTCTGTTTCTAACTAACAATATCTCACTCTATGGCCTTGATTAAGTCACTTAACCTCTTTGTGTACTAGTCTAACAATCTGCAGATATAGCACAGTTTTATTTACTTGCCAAAGTGGGGTGTTCTGAGGCTTGCCTCTTGTTTGTAAACAGCTTGGATCCTTCCATGAAAGATTCTAGAAAGACTGAAGAGCTCTGGAATCCAGACACTATGTACTAGAATAGGTAAGATATTCTTGTTTAACTTCCAGAGCTTCTCATCCTTCTGCAATTCTGATCTTAATACCTGCAGTGAAGCACTCTGAACAGCAATTAACCTAGCATGTTGTCTTTATATCAATACACTATACATTTATGATAATGTATGGATTCCTTAAAAAAACATTTATATGCAGAGTCAAGATGAAACCTAAAATGACATCCTTCCCAATATATTACATAATCTCAACGAAGAAAGAAGCAATTTCATAACTGGATCTGTTTAGCAGGCATTCATTTGGGAAAAATTAGCATTGCAGATAGAGAAGGAAAAATAGTGACTTTTTTCTTGTGCATTCATTGTCTTGAATCAGCCTATTGTCTCAATCTGTGACGTTTGTGTGTGTGGGAGTGCAAGTCACTGATGGTTGAATCCTACTTACAGTTCTTTCAGCTGTGAGTTGAGATTCTCATTGCTTATATTTCTGTATGAAGTGCTAATGCTGGGGATACTTTAGGACAATATGTTCTGCATTTTCTGCATTGTTGAACTTTCAGCACATTCTTTTTGCATAAAACACATATGGTATCCATAGCACATTGATGGGTGACAGCCACCACAGAGACTTCTGGGAACATACTTCACCCCTTCATAATAACTATGCATATACCAACAATAATTTGCATTCATTTTGTTCCCAACCTCGGAGGGACCTCAGTGTATTTTATTAACCCTAGATAATCTTCCACTTTCTGAAGTGATGAAACAGCATTATGTCCATATTACAGATAGATAACTGAGACACCGTTTAACTGTAATGTCCATGGTCTTAGCTATGGCTGTCACTGACTCATTAATCTCCAAATTGTCTAATTGCCACTAGACAGAGACAGAGCACCACCCCAACAGATACTGGTTACATTACTGGAAGGTTTTTAACCAAAATTATTCATCACTATGTATGCTATTTGCTGTACATTTAACCAGTTCTACATAAAGTAAAAAGAGCATGGGTCAGCAGACTTACATCTTTTATTGAGAGTTTTGAGTCCTTAGAGATTTATATGTATGAGAAGCTGTGATAATATATTTGAATGGTAATGCTTATTTGGAGTATGTGTACACAAATCACATTATTTCCTAATGAAGTACATGGTCTAAGTTTTTACCTAAGAACGCTTCATTAATTTATATAGTATAAAGGCATTTTTATGAAAAGAAAGCATTCACAATAAGAGTAGCTCAAGAGTTGAGCAGATGTCAGTGCTACAAAACCCGATTCCCATTAGTAAAATCATTGCTCCTACACCCTTTTTATTTCTTCTCTGCTCTGCTCATACAATAAATCACAGGCTGTGACTTTGTTTCATTTTAGTTCTACATAGGCACTATTCTGATGGATGATATTTTCACAGTGTTGATTGCTAACTGGATGAGTATGGCAGCAATCAGTTGGCAGATGTTTTATCATGATTTCTCTGTCGACAGAAGTTACTGTTGACAGATGCTTCTAGTGTGGATGTAGCAAGAGATTTGAAAAGCACTTGACTTTCAGGAAGATAGCCTGGGGTCCTTGGCACTTTCTGAACCTCCTTCCCCAAACAAGGGCTGTTTCTACACAGGCCACTTTCTTCAGAAGTGGCATGGTACTACACAGAGCGAAAGATGCTAATGAGGAGTAGATGCAAATCCCCCATGCCTCATTAGCATAATGTCACATGATTTGGACTCCAGAAGACCATTCTTCCAGACTCCAAAATGCCATGCAGAAGTGTAGCCCTGGGGGCGCTTCTGGAAGGAAGTCCTCCTTCTCGAGGTTCCTTCTTCCCAAAAATTTTTGGGAAGAAGGGGTCTCCGGAAGAAGGACATCCTACTGGAAGCACCCCCCGGGGCTGCACTTCTACACGGCATTTTGGAGTCCAGAAGAACGGTCTTCCAGACTCCAAATCATGTGATGTTATGCTAATGAAGCATGGGGGATTTGCATCTGTGCCTCATTAGCATCTTTCACTCCATGTATACTCACTCTGTGTAGAAACGGCCAAGATGTTTGAAGGTGGTCATATCAAACCTGAGGCACTGAAACTCACTCAATCACTTTTGGAAGACTTATTCTAGACTGAGTACAGTAAACCCGCAAAATGCGTGATTTCACGTTGTGCTTAACTTGCACTAACATGAGTTAAGCACAACTCAAAATCCCTCCTCCCTCACCCTGTCTCACCCCACCCCCTGGCCCCACACAGGCCCGGTTCAACCCCCCCTGCCCCAGTTCCAACCCCCACACCCGCAGCCTGGCTCACCACCCCCACATGTGGCTCTGGCTCAACCTCCCCCCCATAGTTCAACTTCCCCCTTGGCCCCCGTTCAAACCCACCACATGCTGCTCTGGCTCAACACCCCCCAACCCAGTTCAAACTCCTTCCATGTAGCTCTGGCTCAACTCTACCCTCCTACCCACCCTGCAGCCCTAACCCATCTGGGGCTTAACCGCCCCCCACCTCCCTCCCATGGCCCCAACCCACCACCAGGCTTAACCCTCCCCAGGTGCTTCCCTGAGCCCCAGGACTTACTTTTCAAAAGGAGCTCCAGGTGCTCCTGCTGCTTCCCCAGCTGCAGAATGTGTACTCCACCAGGGAAAAAAAGGTGCCCTCCGATTTACACGAAATTGGAATTATGCAAGGGTACATGGGAACACAACCCTCATGTAACTCAAGGGACTATGGTGCTTGTTTGTAGAGAAACTGATTTATGTAAATGTGCTCAGTGTTTGAACTCATTCTGTGATTGTTCTGTGAGAAGGAATTTCACCATATGTACTGCTTGCAAACTCTCTAGTATGTCTATGTGCTCTTAATGTGACTGACCCTCACATACTGGTTTTGTTTCCTTGCTAGGTGATCTAACATTTTGAATCTACTTTCACTTTTGATTAAATGAATGAATATAGTATAGTCGTACCAAACTTCTGGAAAGAAAACCTATCCCTAGTGAAGTTAATGGCACCACTCCTATTGATTTCAATAGGTCAAAGATTTCAATTCTGGCTCACAGAAGAAAAATTATAACTTGCCCATATTTACAAAGAAGGGTAAAATACATCTGTGCAAATAGCATATTTCCTTGTCTACATTAAAACAAGTGCAGAGGCGCCATTGTTTGCTAGCCCCTGTGCAGAAGTCAGAGTTAACATCCAATGTACCCAACTAAATTAGCGAAAAACTATAATTGACCTTTAATATCATTGAAGATCTATTGTCATGCAAAAACCATCCATAACTATAAACAAATAAATGCAATAGAATATAAAATGCACCACAGAGTCTTTTGTTATTACATTGTTTGCCATTGTCCTGTGTCCCTAAATTACATTGTAAAAGTGTAGATTGTCAGTGGTTTATCTTGCAGAGCTTGGGTTTTACATAAGAGATGATGGTAATGATTGAGACTTTCTTATGAGAGGAATGACTGGGGACATAATGAAGTTATAGATGATTAGCAATGCTAAGGAGTCTCCAGCAGTCTCTACAGGAACTGGAATTTCATAACAGAATCTGAATGCATCTCAAATATTACATTAATATTTGCCACTGATGAACTTCCCACTCTGTGGGAGTTTTGAATAACAGATTCATGGATGTAAATCCAGAAAGCCAAATTCACTGCATTTCTGCATACTCCAAGTATTTCAGAATTGAGTTCTCAAACTGCACAAGATGCAAATGGAAGGGAAAAAGAAATGAATGGCATGACAACCGTAAGAGAATACTTTAAAGGTTAAAGTAGCACAGCATCTTTATACATACCACTGAACAGAGTTGGCATGCAAATGCAATTACCTCATAGAGAAGAAGACTTCTAAGAAATGCTGTCAAGTATAGTTCTAAACTCTTTGAATGGGAATCACTCTAGCTCTGTCCAGGAGACAGAGAGCTGTCCATACAGAATTCATGCTATTTAAGGGTACTTTGATATCCATGCTTGTTCCTTCATTCTCAAAAAAACAAGCAGGTTCTGAAATATCTGTCTGGTAAAAAGATTACTTGCTGGCAGCTCACATTTGGACTTGGCTTCAGTTGTCCATGACTGAGTGACCTCTTATCTGGTATATTACAATACAAAATATATGGGCAACCATTGAATTTGCCACAGAAACAAAAAGTAGCACAGAATGTGTGTGTGTCTACCTGCGAGGCTGTCTAATCCATAATGTTCACATACTATTAATTAACTGAAGACTAGAGGTTTCTGAATGTCATTCAAAGCATACACAGCTTCAAACCATACACAGTGGCCGTTTCTACACAGGCCACTTCCTTCGGAAATGGCATGCTAATACAAGGAGCGAAAGATGTTAATAAGGCACGGATGCAAATTCCCCACATCTCATCAGCATAACATTATGTGATTTGGAGTCCAGAAGACCATTCTTCCAGACTCCAAAACGCTATGTGGAAGCGCAGCCCCGGGGGAGGGTGGGGCGGGGCTTCTGGAAGGAAGTCCTCCTTCTGGAGACCAGAGACCAGACCCAAAAATTTTTGGGAAGAAGGGGACTCTGGAAGAAGGACTTCCTTCTGGAAGCCTCCCCCGGCGGCCGTGCTTCTACATGATGTTTTGGAGTCTGGAAGAACGTCTTCCGGACTCCAAATCATGTGACGTTATGCTAATGAGGTGTAGGGAATTTGCATCCTCCCCTCATTAACCTATTTCGTTCCCTGTATTAGCATGCAACTTCCGAGGGAAGTGGCCTGTGTAGAAACAGCCAGTATGTCTGCACAGCAGCCTCATTCTAAAATAAGCTATTTCAGCATAGGTATTACAAAATAGCTTATTTCAAAATAGCACTTAGAGCCTATTTCGAAATATAGGTGTGCACTATGGCTCAAAATAAGTGCTATTCCCTGTCTCAACAGCAGCTATTTTGAAATAGCTATTTTTAAATGGCACTATTTCTTGTGAAAGGAGGTTTATCAATTTCAAAATAAGGTGGCCACTATTTAGAATTTATTTCAAAATAGTGGTTACATCTTGTACATGCTAGGGCTGTGTGTGGATGACATAGATTGGAACTGGTTAACGAGGCACTGACATGAATATTCAGTGCCTCGTTACCATAATGGCAGCCAGTCACACTTTGAAAGTGGTGCTTTCAAAATGCTAAGTGGCCGTGTTGATGCAGGCACTTTGAAATAAATGCCAGACTTCAAAATTCTCTTATTCCCAAAATGAATTTAAATGCCCCTTCTGAAAGGGAGGGGTAGTGTAGACATGGCCTAGATTAGTTATTTTGAAATAACTCTGCTGTGTAGACATACCCTTAGTGAGCTCTGAGACCGCCTGTCTCCTTGTGTAATCTAGCACCACCAGAGTCTACTAAGGGTTTTATTAAAAATCTCTACTCTTAAAGCAGCATGTTCTCAGCACTTTTTTTTCCTAATATATAACCAAAAATTGCCCTGCGCCCCTCCAACAGCTACTAACACTTTTCTCTTCTGTGATAAGATCTGTGGCTCCAGAATTGGGCTGATCGGCAGTGCTAGAATTGCTATGATATGGAAAGGGAGCACACATGGGAAAGATGTATGTATGTATGTATGTCACTGGAGGCCCATTAATTCCACCTGGGCTATGCTGATTTACACCAACTGAGAAAGTTGCCTATGGACATATAACTAGACTGCATTAAAAAATTCTTATTGCTTCTTCTTAACCAGCCAAGCAGCCTGGATTGTTCATTCTCATCCAGGGCTGAAAAACTCCACTGCAGTGGTTAAAGGTTGGTGTAACTCTACGGTGTAATATAAAAATGAAGGATTTGGAGAACTAGGACAGATGCCTCCCCCAGCCTGTGTGGCTAGATAAAAGGATTTAAACACGTCTTGAAAGAGTTGTGTGGCATTTTTATACCAATGGTTTTAGTTGACTTTACTGAAAAGAGTGAGAAGTGAACATTTTATCCAGGACTTTTACTTCTAACAGTGCCTGTGATGTGAACATCTCAAATTGCATTGAAGGACAAACTGAGGTACTGTGACCAACAGTCACACTAGGAGGACCAGACCAACCTAGTAATAGAACCCTGGAGTTTTGGTTCCTAGTCCTCTGTACTAACCACAGGATAATGATGCTTCTGATGATTTAGCATTTCATAAATAATCACCAAAACATGCCAGAATAATTTAAAATGTTACCTAAAGTTAATATTTACACATTTATTTTGTATTTAAAATAACTTTTGGATTAATTATATCTGGTTGCAAGATACTTTGGACTTCCAATAGGCTACTCAAAGGACTAGATAAAGTGTTGGGGGGAGCAGAGGCCCCCAATTAATCAGTGGGGCTACAGAGGTTCTTTGGTTCTGGAGCCACAGGAGGAACTGAGAGCTCCTCTGACAGGAGAGGACCATGACAGGGGCACTGAACATCCCTCTCCGAAAGCCATCACATTTAGACTTGTCTGCGTGCCCTTAAGTACGCATGAGAAGTTACACTGAAAACATCTGTGAGAACAAGATGCAAATTAGTAAATTTGCACTTGGCTATAGAATGTTGGAAGTATTTGCTTTGAAATCCTTGGTAATCAGGATACTAGGTAATCATGTGCTGATAGCTCATTCAGATAAATACATTAAGTTAAGTAGCTTCAGAAAGCAATCGTACGCAGCTCTATATCTATATCTATCATTTCAAAATAAAAAGCAAAAATCTTTCAGCAATTTTTGTATAATGTCAAGGTAGCAAAGAATATAAATTATATTTTGAGATGTCATTCACAAGCGATGGATAGCAGATGCCTATTTGCTATTCTTCACTCTACCAATTAAGGCTCTGATTCTGCAAAAGGACATTCAACCACTCACCTCATATAGCCCTGCAGAGCCTTTCTGAAGTCAGTGAGACTCCATGGGAGCATAAGGTTCCATGATTTTTATATCGTTGTAGGACTGAGCCCACCATATGCCATGTAATGTCTCTGAGATGCTCGGTTCTCTCAACTCTCTCACACTACTATATGTAACTGTACAATACAATACCATATTATTTCCACTTGGGACATGTTGGTTGCATCTACACTAGGAACTAACTTTGAAGTTAGGCACTACTTCGAAGTAGCCAGCAGAGAGTCTACACACATTTTCCCTAACTCTGTTCCTGGGAATGGAGTAGTGCCCTACTTCGAAGTCTAACTTCGAAGTAGGGTGTATGTAGATGCTCAACTTCAAAGTTGCTTACTTCACAGTTGTACTTCAAAGTAAGCAAGTTCAAGTTATTTTTGTAGTCTCGACACAGCCATAGTGTTGTGGTAACTGGGGTCAGAATCGTGAACTGTTGAAGTTGGTGGAGAATGTTGCCAGTGAGTTTGATGGGATCAGGCCCTTGACTGCTAAAATACTTCATTAACATACGACAGACATATTGGGTGAAATCCTGGTTTCATTGACGTAAATGGTAAAACTCCTTCTGACTACAGTGGGGCCAGAGACTGATATAGTCACTAGGGATAACAGGTGGATTTATTTATTTGACTGTGGCTAAGGCAGGATTGTTACCCCTTGACGATCACATATTGCCAAAGTCCTGTGAATCTGTAAAAGACTGCAATAAATATAAATGAAAAGGCTTACAGGGCAGAGAGATAACGTCAAGGAAAGATGAACTAGTCAAAGACAGCCGAGAAGATGAAAGAAAGATAACAACATGCAGATATATGGAACGGCTCTCCCAGATACCTATAAACAGATAAAGAACAAAGCAACACATAAATCAGTGGCCATCTAGAAAACAAATAACTGCATTCTCCACCACAAAAGTTAGTCATCCAAGCAATGATATAATGCAACAGAGTCAGCATTGGCAGCATACAATAGTGATAATAAAATCCTATATATAAATGTGATTTCATTAGCTATACCATTAAAACTTGTTTCCATTTTACGTTTTGGGATTAATAATATATGAGTTTCCTTTATCCTATTTCACCAAGAGTTGGTAGGTTTGCTGACCTTTGACTGGTAAGTGTTGACAGGGTCCTGTGAACCCTGGAAATGATAGCATGATGTTATTTTACTGACGAGGTGCAAACAGATAAAGAACAAAGTAACACATAAATCAACACATCAGAAAAAACAAATACATACATTCCCACTCCAAAAATTACTCTGGAGAAGAAAGGAGACCTAGCGTGACAGCATCAGGGTAGGAGTGAAACTCAATCAGTCATTTAAACATGAAAGCACAAACCTTCAGAAATAATGCAGAGGCACCAATGAAGAAAATCTAGGTGTAAGCAATAATGTACCCCAGAATGCATATTTTGGAAAGCTGGATGATAATATGGCTACAATTTATTACCACCCCAGAAAAATATTTTGACAATATTTGCTTTTCTCTGCCATTGAGAAGTAAGGAGCACTCACTAAGTAGTTACGACTAAATTTTGAGCATGTTTAGGGTTGTGTTTTCTGAGGATTTGTCTCATAAATACAACTTGTGAGAGAAATCATGATTCTATGGCATTCAGGAGTAGGAGCAAGTTCAGTGCCAATGTTGGTGCAAGAACAGATAGATACAAACTGACCACCAATACATTTAAGCTTGAAAATAGTTTCCGACCGTAAGAGGTGTTAAGTTCTAGAACAGCCTTTCAAGGGGATTAGTGGGGACAAAAATCGTAAATGGCTTGAAGACTCAGTTTAATACACATAGGGAGGTACAAAGGCATGTAACCAAACTGTGACTGCTAACAGTGACTATCTCCAATAGCCAGTGGTGGGACACTAGATGGGAATATTCTCTCCTAAATATCTGGCTGGTGCATCTTCCCCACAGGCTCAGGGTGAAATTAATCATCATATTGCAGGTTAGGAAAGAATATTCCCTTGAATCAGATTTGCAGAGATATTTTTTCTTCTTTGCAGCATGACTTACTTACAGGTGTAAACTAGTACAAATTGTGGATTCTCTTTAACTTAAAGTTTTGAAGTCATGATTTGATGACTTCATTAACTCAGTTCCTGACCCACTTCCAGTCAGGGGAGAGAAGGCCTGCTAACCCAGGGTTGTGATTTCAGTCCGTAAGGAGGCCATTTAGGGGCCTGGGGCAAAGAGACTAAAAAAGCAGTGGAGGGATTGTTCAGTGGTTTGAGGATTGGCCTGCTAAGCCCACAATTATGAGCTCAGTCCTTGAGGGGGCCATTCACGGATTGTGGGTCGTTTAAAAAAAAAAAAGGATGGTGCTGGGTCCTGCAAAGGAGACAGGGGACTGGACTCAATGACATCCTAAGGTCCTTACCAGGTCTATGAGCTGTGTAACTCTATTTCCTCTTGCAGTTTGACCACTCCTGATGAAAATTTGGAAGCTAAACTACTGCTTGGCTAAACAGCACACCTGAGCAAAGTAAGAAAGGGAGCTTGCTGCTTTTCTTGTAATAGGAATGATAACCAGAAGACATTTGCTCAGTAAAGATGAAGGATCCTTTATTGTTTTCAATGGCCTTGGAATTATTCTCTGAGTGATCAGTACTTCTGGGTTTTTGATCTTCAAAAAACAATAAGACAGCTACAGGTTAGCGAAGGATCTTGCCTGCATTTGTTGCTCACACTAACCATTCGTTGACATGAGATAAGCATAAAAAGGTGATATGCTTATCTGATGAAATGGATCTTTGCACACAAAAGCTTATGCTCCAAAATATCTGTTAGTCTATAAGGTACCACAGGACTTCCTGTTGCTTTTGAACATACGCCTTTACAAGTTGGCTTGGCATTATGTTCCCACTTTTACAGATAAGGAAACTGAATAACTTGGGAATTTACATTAGATGATGAACATTACAGGAAATAAAATGAACCTTCATGCAGAGGTCCAGAGCAACACTTATACACTACATACAGAAGTCACCAGGACTTAGAGGGAGTATAAGTGATACATTGTCATTATGTTGGTTCTTTGCATGGGGGTGACCTTCACTGAGAATGAGTTAATGGTAAAGTTAGGAAAAGAGCCATAGTTAAAACAAAAATTTCCAAAAGACATGACTTATGGGTCATGACTGTATGAATTATGGGTCTCACTTGCGTTGACCTTTGAGGGAATTAGGTTGTCTGAGTCACTTTTATGCACTTTGGAAGTTCACTTTTCATCTCAGTCCTCTATTCTTGGCACTTCTTTCCACTTTAAAAGATGATCTGCTGTTCATTTTCTTATTACTAGAAGAAAAGTATGGGAAAAGGTTTTGAGCTTGGTTGTTTGCTGATTTAGAGCCTTTTATTTTCTTTTGCTTTTTTTTTTAAAATGTGCTTCTTGTTCAAAAATGGTAGAAACAGCTATTTGGCTTATTTCTGGGAACTCAAAACAGAGCACATAATTCTTGAACACAAGTGATGAGTATATATTTTTCTTCAAAGACTGCTCAACAGGAGTCTAAAGAAAATGGCATGTAGTATCTGCAAAATAGTTAGCTTCTTCTGGGATGCTGGGTGAGTGCATTTGTTATTTTATGTATAAAGCTGATGGACTTGGGTCATTAGCAGGAGGGAATGAACCTGTGACCTTAGGGGCTAAGGCCCTGTGCTCTACCACATGAGCTAAAAGATAGCTGCCTCTCAACCAAGGCTGTAGAGCAAAGACTTCACTGTCTCTTGTTGGTGGTCTCAGTGCCTCAGAGGCTACATATGAATCATATTTTTCTTCCCTATTACCCAAAGGAAACGGATTTTTTAGTTATAGCGCAATCTGAATATACTTGATAGGCCCCATTTCAAATATGGATGCTTACGATGGTCAATGAGTCCTGAACTTAGAAGTTCAACTTGACTTTTATGTTATGAAATGAACTGCATGTTATTTAAGTAAAATCAATGGTGTTTTATTAACGTTGGTGAATATAGTTAGTATCTATCTGTACATTTTGTGAAATTAATTACAGTGTTTATATAGATGGGTAAACATATTGGAGTTAAACACCCGGAACTCTCAGTAGTGCCGGCTGACAATCAAGCTCCCCCCTGGTTTCCCATGGCTGCTGGGCTGTGCAGACCATGCCTCCAGGCAGCTGCATGTCCTGTCCTGCACAGGGTCTCAGAGCTTGAGAGGGCTTCTTCCCTGAACAAGATTTAGCAGGAGCGGCTGCGAAACTCGTTTCCTCTGCTTCACATATCACAGGACTGCCCCTCCCTCCCTCAGCCATGGTGCAGCAGTTACATTTTTAAGTTGTCACTGATGGGGCTGTGCTTCATGCTGTCTCTTTAAAAAGACTAGTTAATTTAAAAATAACCTTGTTACCAAATGTATTTCACTTTCTTTGTTCAGTTCTGGAAGTGCCCTATGGTTGCCATACAGCCACTCGTACAGCCTGGCTCAAGGATCATTGGGATGGCAGCAGAACAGAGAGTATGTGTGGATCGGGGGAGGATTTCACAGGAAGGAATGGAACTTGCTTTTTGCAGAAGAGCAATAACCTTGTTACCAAATGAGTTCTGGGAGCACCCAGCCAACGGAACCATTTGAACAAGTTGCTCAACTTGTTTTCTGAGCTTCACATTTGTACAGGGCAGCCCCCCACCTCAAGGTGCCATGAGGCTGGTGGGATAGCCCCATCCCACCCACCATGTGACTAACACCCTCCTTCCCACCATGTGGCTATCCCCTACGCCACCACACCAGGATGTGGGGCTCATGCTTGCCCTTTGTGAGGTGAAGGCTTCTTCCCTACATAGGATTTAGCAAGAGAGGCCAAGAAACTTGCTTTCTGTGCTTCACATTTCTATGGGGCAGCTCCCCCGCTCCACAGGCACCATGTGGCTGGTAGGAGAGCACATGCTCCACCACACCACATGGATAGCCTCCGCCCCACCACACCATGTGGTGGCTGAGCTATGTGCACCCTGCTTCCAGACAGCGGCATGTGCTGTCCTGGGTGGGGTGAAGGCTTCTTCCCTGTGAGATACGTGTTTTTTCTGCTTCACATTTTATGGGGCTGCCCACCCCCGCCAAAGTGCCATGTGTCTGGCAGGCCAGCCACCTCCCCCTCACCACATGGCTAGCCTCTTCACCATCACACCACATGGAGGCTGGGCAGTGTGGATCATGCCTGCAGGCAGTACCATGATCTGTCCTGTGCAGGCCTTCACTGCTTGGGAGACTTATCCTCCTTGGGATGGAAGCAGAATGTGTAGGGGGACATATGGAGTACTCTCCTTTCCCATACTGTGTTGCTCAATGGAGGACTTCCTATGATGGGCTTTCTTTATACCTTCCCTCTCTCACACAGGCAGTTGCTAGGTCTGGGGCTTCTTTACAAGAAGAGGCAAGGGAATGCATTCTTTCCTCAACTTTTATGTCTTCTATTGCTTCTTTAATGTTTCCTTCTGTTCTTGAGCTACTACTATGTATGACAGGGTAATACCTCCTTCCAGCAGCCACTAGACACTGATGCCCTCTGGGATTCTTTCCTTCTCTTCTATTTAGTCTTGGGGATTCATAATGAGTCTGCAGTTAATACTTCTAATGGTTTCCTCACCTGATGTTGGAGATGTCAGTGAGATAGCCTCCCTAGAGTGTTCTTTACTTCTATGTGGTGACAACTCACAGATTTCTCTCTCTCTCTCCTTCAAACGTGGCACCTTCAGTCAGATACTATACCACTACACTAACACTTTTTCATTGAATCTTCTTCCTTTGCAAATAATACGAAGTCATTCCCTGGTCACAAGGATCCTGTTCAGTGTATTTTCTCTGGGGGCAGAGACACTAATCACTAGAAACCAATGTCCTCTGTATTTTCTTCTCTTCTTCTCTAAGTCACACTAACCACTAGGCGTCCATGGGATGCTACACTTTTTCTTCTTTCCTTGAGAATAAGATGAAGGCTTTCACTGGGGCCGCATCTACATGGGCAGCTTCTGTTGACAAACCTGGGCTTTTGCTGAGAAAACTCACCAAGGGTCTACACAGTTAAAGTGCTCTGTCGAGAGTTTGTCAACAAAACTCATCTGTTCAGCTGGCAGCATTATACCTCTCTCCGATCAGATATAGTGCCTCTGTCAACAGTGTTTTGTTGAAAGAGTAGGCACTTCTGTCGACAGACAGAACTTCCATTTCCCTGGCAGCTCTGTTTGCAGAGCTTCAGATCAGCTGTTCTGTCGAGAGAGGGCAGGGCAGTCTGGCTGCTCTCTGTCAACAGAGCAGATTGCTCATTTGATCTGCTTTTGTGTGTAGATGCTGTCAACAGAAATTTTGCTGAGGTTTTTCTGTCAACAGTGACACGTTGTTCCATTTTGATATCATGGCCTTCAACTTCTGAAACCCACCTGTTTGGTATCTTTTCACCAGGGAAAGAGACTTCTGAAAAATGGCCATTCTTCACTTCTGTGTGGTGATGGCTCACAAATTTCTCTCTTTCTCTCTCTAGTTCAAACCTGGCTCCTTCAGCCTTTCTCCCTCTTCACTGGTATTTAATGGCAGTTTGAAGTCCCTTGAAAAAAATTCTTCTGTAAACTCTGCCTCTTTCTGTGAAGATGATTTACCAGGAAAAAAAAAAGCTGCTTCTTTATGTAATGCAGATGACTCAAACAACTTCTCTCCTCGGGGAAAGAGACGGCTGAAAAATGTCCATTTGTTTCAGTGGCAGGGGGAAGATGACATCAAACACCTACAACAACTTGCAGGGCATTTTTGCCATAATACACTGGCAAAAAGATCCAGAATGCAATGGGGCAGAAGGAACTCTGGGATAGGTGCCCACATTGCAGTACTGCAACTGTTGAACTTTGGTGAGTCAGTGGGGATTTACTAAGTTGACTTTGTGAGCAGGTGTGGATGCTCAATTTCGACTTTATAAAATATAGTGTTACAAAGTCAACTTTAATAAATTCACCTTAATTTTGTAGTGTAAAAGTAGCCTGATAGACAGCAGAAGACTTCAGGGAACTTGGAAGCACCATGAAGAAGAAAAGTGTCCAAGTGACATTTTCTGGTAAATTTTCTGTCCCATGAACGAAGACAAAAGGCAGAAGTTTCTGGAAGTAAACCTCTGGCCAGATAAGTGGCACAAGGTTTTGGTTTTGTGGCACATTTCTATAGTGATAACGGGTTGTATAGTTTTGATGGCCTTCCCCTCAGTAGCAGGGGAAGCAAGCTGCTGCACAAGAAGCTAGCTAGAATAGCCAGAAAAGCTTTAAACTAACACCAAAAGAGAGGGTAAAAAGAAGGAAGGTATGAGCATGTTGCACAAAATGGAGATGTTAAGAACAAAATTAAACAATCAAGCAAAGGACATGAAGAGAAAAGTTCTTGAACTGCTAGGAGCCTGCGTAGCAAACACAGGGAATTAGAATTGCTTATTTATGAGAATAAATTTGATCTAGTTGACATGATCAAATCTGGTGATTCACATGACTGGAATTTAGCTTAGTCAGGAAGATCAAGTGCACAAAAGGGCAGGGATAAACAGCACTTCGTGTCAAATTAGCATTATCTATTTCCCAGTCATTGATGACTCAGAAGAAAATGATCTTGAATGTTTATGGACAAATGTCATAACTGATTATACACAAAAATGGTGTATTAGACTCTGCTCCAGAACACTAAGTGGCATTAGAGAACAGACTGACCTTTTGGTTAAGCATCTATCAAAATGAATAGGAAAAAAAAGGCTTTGTGATCATGGAAAAACTTCAGTTTGAGTGACATATGCTGGAGATTTCATTCTGCCAGTATAAAAACATCCTTGGAATTTTTAAATATTATAGACAATTTCTTAACTCAAAAAGTTTTGCAGCCAACATGGAGCATTCTTCATTGGACCATGCATTAATAGTTAAAAAGAAACTGATCACAAAAATGAAATGTAACAGTTGCTTAGGTACAAGTGATTGTGACTTAATCACAATTAAGACGTACAAGCATAATAAAGTCCAAACCAGAAATATACGTAATTGTTGCTGTTTTGGGGCCTATCTCACAAAGGCGAAAACAATTATGAATCAGATCAGCTGGAGTGAAGAATGGGGTTGAACTAACTGGGCCAGTGTCTTTTCACTGATAATTAGTAATAGTGTTTTTCCTGGGATGCTTACAGGTCTCCAAAGAATAAGCAGATGAATTATCCTCAGTCTGAAAACAGTGTTAATATATAATATGGCACACAGAGTGAACAGGCAGACCAGTTACAAGGCTGAGATGAAAAGAAAAAAACCATTTAATAAAAACGTTACTATTTCTTAAAATTATTGAGAGACAGTTTTTAATATAGCCCATTAAAATTTGAAAACTATTTACCATCTTCACAGCTAATCAATATGTATGAAAACAGCTATGTGGAAATTCCACCAAAATTGTTTGTGTGTTTGTGGGGAAGAGAGGAGAGTCAAATTTTCAAACTTAAATGAAAATTTTCAACGAAACATTGAATTTTAGAAAAAATCAGGCATGTTTATTTAGGATTCATTAGCACTTCTAGTGCTGACAGGTGATTTGCATTGTGTTGGAGGAGCAAGTAAGACTCCACTATTATTTATTATTAATAATTTTTATTGTGGTAGTTCCTAAGACCCCATTCATGGTCCAGCACCTCATTATTCTAGGTGCTGTACTGTTGCAAAAAACAAACAAAAATTCCAACTAGTTCTTGCCCCCAAAAAACTTAACATCCCCTGCATAAAACGAGAGAGAACAGGCAGGTACAGAAGATGGAAACAACAAATTGTGATTTAAACAGACTAGAGAGACAGGGTAAGTGAGGTAATACCAGAGCTGCAAGAAGTACCCAGAAGTTACTTGAGTAAAAGTACAGCTGCTTGGCAGGGGCTGCTTTGTGTGTGTGTGAGGGGGGTACATAAGTGCAAGTTACTGTTGTCCCTCTGCAAAACTACTCAAGTAAAAGTACACACATGTACACATACATATCACATCTTGATTGTACTCAAGTATTCAGAAGTGAAAGCAGCTGCACTTTTACTCAGGTAACTTTTGGGATACTTCTTCCACCTCTGGGTAATACCTTTCATTGACAAACTTCAACTGGTGCAAGGGATGAGATTTTGAGGTATACTCATCTCTTCTATAGATCTGGGAAAGGTACTTGTGACATAAAATGAAACAGATAAACATTTCCCAGACCTAAAGCTTGTTTCACCAACAGAAGTTGGCCCAATAAAAAATCTCACTTACCCATCTTTTATGTCTACTATCATGGAATGGCCATGGGTAGAGCAGTGCTGTAGATCAGTGTCAAACCAGGCTGTCAAACAGCCAATAGGCAGGTGAAAGGAATAAGCTGCACCCTGTAAAGAGGAGTACAGTGTGTGTGCTCCTTCTGAGTACCAGAGAACTGTAGTGAGTGTGTTTAAGAGCCTCCCTGAGGCACATGCCTCCTTGTGTTCTCCCTATGGAAGCACAGCTCCTACCACACCTTCCTACAGGATGTGCCTTAAGAGAATGCTCAGTTGACGAGAGTTTTGTTACAAAGAAAGGACTTTAATAATATGGGATGTGGCTAAGGGCTGTTAAGCTATCAACATATCATCTGTCTACACAGTCTTTTCTGCTGCTCAAGTATTTGTACTGATAAGATAAAAAATGATTTCTAATTTCTTGGTCACAGCTCAGACCTCTTTGCACAATATCCACCTTCCTTAATTCAACACACTCACATTTCCACTTCTGGACATGTCTTCACTCAGGGGGGAAGATCACCACTGCCATGGTCTGGTAGGGATGCACTAAAACAACCTCACAGGGTGCACTTTGTCAACACTGGTACTCCTGCCCCACGCTAGGAGTAAGGAAAGTTGATGGAAGCATTTGCTCCATTGATCTGCAGTGGAGATGGAACAGAAGCTCAAATTAAGGTTATATTAATGTAGCTGGAGTTGCATATCTTAATTTGACCTTCCTTATTAGTTCGAGCTGGCCTCTGATCCTCTTCAGAGGCAGTTTCCTGTCTACTGTGCTTTGCCTTGTGTGTCACGGAGTTGCACAGTTGGAATAGCAACAGCAGTCTCTCCCAGTCTGTGTCCAAAATGCTTCTGGTTTGGCAGCAAAAAGAGAAATCTGGTCTACGAGTCCTTTTGGTCAGCAGAGTGCTCTGAGCCAACCTCTGACTCATTGTGCTGAGTTTTGGACTGCACAGCTGACTCACTAACTTTCATTCCAGGAACTCTTGCCTAGAATCAAAGTGTTACAGGTAGTTTATTTCTGAATTTGGCATCAGAAAGCCAGGTCTTGACCAGATTGCATATCAGTGATGTTCAGAGCATGAAGCACTCCAGGAAGCTGAGTCATTTTGCACTTCTCAGCATGTGTCATGATTTCTGGCTGTCCACATTGTCATATTTCAATGGTTCTTTACCTGGCGTATTCACCCTCTTGTGGGGTACACAGAAGTTTTCCAGTAACAGAGGGTAAGCTGTGCTAGTCTATACACTATCAAAACAAAAAGCAGTCAAGTAACACTTTAAAGACTAGCAAAATAGTTTATTAGGTGAGCTTTCGTGGGACAGACCCACTTCTTCAGACCATAGCCAGACCAGAACAGACTCAATATTTAAGACACAGAGAACCAAAAACAGTAAGCAAAAAAGTAAGTAAGACAAACCAGAAAAAGATAATCAAGGTGAGCAAATCAGAGAGTGGAGGGGTGGGGGGGAAGATCAAGAATTAGATTGAGCCAGGTATGCAGACAAGCCCCTATAGTGACTCAGAAAGTTCCCATCACAATTTAAACCATGTGTTAATGTGCCAAATTTGAATATAAAAGTCAGCTCGTCCACTTCTCTCTCTAAAACGGTGCGATAATTGCTCTTCAGTAACACACATACCTTGAGGTCATTGACAGAACGCCCCATTCCATTAAAATGTTGACTAACTGGTTTGTGGATCTGGAGTGTTTTGATGTCTGTTTTGTGCCCGTTGACCCTTTGTCTAAGGGAGTTAGAAGTCTGTCCAATATACAAAGCATCTGGGCATTGTTGGCACATGATGGCATATATGGTGTTAGTAGAAGAGCATGAGAAAGTGCCCGTGATTCTATGAGTAACCTGGTTAGGTCCAGTGATGGTATTTCCAGAGAAGATATGTGGACAAAGCTGGCAGCGGGCTTTGTTCCAGGGAAAGGTTCCAGGACTGGTGTTCCTGGGGTATAGACTGTGGCTGTTAGTGAGGATCCTCATGAGGTTGGGAGGTTGTCTGTAGGAGAGAACAGGCATGTCACCCAGGGCCTTCTGGAGTGTAGCATCCTGATTAAGAATAGGTTGTAGGTCTTTAATAATTCGTTGCAGTGGTCTGAGTTGGGGGCTGTAAGTGATGACCAGTGGTGTTCTGTTCTTGGCTTTTGTGGGCTGATCTTGGAGTAGCTGGTTTCTGGGTATGTGTCTGGCCCTGTCGAGTTGTTTTTTTACTTCTCCTGGTGGGTAATTCAGGTTTATGAATATTTGGTAAAGTTCTTGTAGTTTTTGGTCTCTGTCAGTTGGATCAGAGCAAATGCAATTATACCTAAGAGCTTGACTGTAAACAATGGATCTAGTCATGTGTGCAGGATGGAAACTAGAAGGGTGTAGATAAGTATAGCGATCAGTAGGTTTTTGGTACAGTGTGGTACTGATCAGGCCATCCTTGATTAGTACTGTAGTGTCCAGGAAATGTATCTCTTGCATGTTGTAATTGAGGCATAAGTTGATGGTGGCGTGTAGATTGTTAAAGTCTCTGTGGAATTCTTCTAGAGCCTCTGTACCATGGGTCCAAATCATAAAGATGTCATCAATTTATCTTAAGTAGAGGAGTGGTAATAGAGGACAAGAGCTGAGGAATCGTTGTTCCAGGTCAGCCATAAATATATTAGCATATTGTGGGGCCATGCTAGTTAGTCCAAAAAGTTGCAAGGTCTCAGCAAACTTGTTGACAATATGCTGAAGATCGTTTTCAGTGTGAGCCATAAGGGCACAGTCATCGGCAAAGAGTGCCTCAGAAAGGAGTTTCTGCACTGTCTTAGTCTTTGCATTCAGGCGACGGAGGTCAAAAAGTGAACCATGATGCTGGTATTTCAAGTATATACCTCGGTCCAGATCTTTCATTGCATGGTTAAGGACACATGCAAAGAACAGGTTAAATAAGACAGGAACGAGAACACATCCTTGTTTCACGCCATTGGTGATGTTGAAGGGGGCTGATGTGGCTCTAGAGTCTATCTAGCCTAATTGACCTAGGGTTTGAGGAAATAACTGATAACTAGTCTACATGTTTATTATCTTCATTTAGTCAAATTGCTTCTAATACTACCTGCTGTCTTCGACCACCTTTTTTATTTATATTACGGTACCTATTAGGAAACTCCACCTGAGATCTGCAGCCCATTGTGTTAGGTGCTGCGTACTCATATTGTAAGATACAATCTCTCCCCTGAAGAATTTACAGTCTAAATACTCAAGACAAACAAAGGGTGGAAGAAAAGCAGTGCTATTTCCCACTGGAAAATGAGATGCAGCTATCTTAGGTGACTTGCCTAAGGTTATAAAGGAAAGGTGTGGCAAAGCCAGGAGTTCATCCCAATAGCTGAAGCTCAAGATCATCTTTCTTTTCCTCTACCCACTTAATAGCTAATCTCCGTAGGTCAAGGATCAAACATTGTGGAACTTTGCCTTCGCTTTTTTCACTGAAGAATACATGTTGCATGTATACAGGATCAGTGAGCCAATCAACTTCCCAGTTTTCTGCCTTGTGAACCTCATCCAATGTGCAACCCAAGTTCTAACGTGTAGGTTTCTCGTAAAAGAATGACCTTAGTGGATGTACAAAGCTCAATGCTGAAACGTTTCCTACTTGGAAGTGCATCCATTGTTGGGATTAAAGGCTAATGAATATCTGTCTATTATGCATCATCTCTTTGAGTCAGATGGTGTTTACTCAGTTATTCTGACCATCAATTGGCAAAGAGGTTACATATGAATCGATTCATGACCTACTCCTCTGTGCTCACCCTTTCCCTGCTTGGGAACGTACCTACTCACATACACGAGGAGTCAAGCTTTGGGTAGCCAACTTAAAGGGAGTTCCTACTGTTTCTTTTTCCCTTGCATGAGGGCATAGTCCAAGTCACAGTTCAGCTCTAAATATTAGTGAACTGCATAGAAGCACAGAGGGAAGTAAGAATACACAACATTATCTTAAATATTCACTCACTATAGGTCAGTCATATTCTTGCTTACCTGTGGTAGTAGTTTTCTGTGTGAAGAATCTCATTGACATCAGTGGAACTCAGTCAGGGTGTGGGTTTTGTAATCTGGCCTATATAAAACTAAGATTTTAAAGTAGTTTAAGAAATAGAAAAACAATGGAGGAAAAGAAAAAACAATAACTTTTTTCTAGAATGATTTAGCCCTAGATCCACTTTTAGAAAGAGATTACTGTAAAATGTGGGGCGAAAAAAATCCTAAAATGCTCCAGCATGTATGTAACAATAATTCTGGCAAGGGGTGTGGATTTGGATTTGTCTTAGAATAAAGGACTTGGGTTATAGCTAGACTACATCACCAGTTCATTCTTCTAGAAGAATGAACTGCCAAAGCCTGAAGTGACTATAAGGACCTCAGGTTTCCTTTTGTGATTTGAAAGTTATCAGAACTTCCTTCTTTCCAGCCATGTGTTTATTTTGTTCTGTCATGGTGTATTTACTGGTGTGTAATGCATCATACTGACCTGAAGTGGCAGACACTACCTCACATGGGGTGGGTCAGTAGAAACAAGTCTGACAAAGAACCTTTAAAGCAACCCCATTAGGAACAAAATATTCCTGACACTTTCAACTATGATGGTAAAGTCAAAGGGGAAGCAGACTTGGACAGCACTGTCAGGCGTTTCATCAACAAGATCTGACCAGGTATCCTGAGATCCCAGTTAAAGCCTTCAAACCTCCGGACAGGAACAATACACTAAAGGAGTTTTCACCCTGTAGGCAAATGAAAAGGACTAATAATTTGAGTTGCTAAAAATAATAACAAACAATTTATCAGAGATTTTGCTTAATGTCCATTCATCCAAAGATCATACTTCCATTTGTTTCTCTATATTTAAAGATCACCAGACCTGATTTACATGTACATTAAGGTCCCTTTACACCCTTCTTTGCACTGAAAATCACCCCTTAAAATGGCCATAAATTTACATATAAGGGGAGACAGTAAAGGAGGCATACTATAAATGAGAATCAGAGTCACTTTGTACTCCCTTGTCTATTCCCAGTTCTTGACCAAAAGTCCATATTGCTTTGTTTTAAATACGCAATATGTTCCATGAAAAAAATTTGATCCTAGTAATATTTTTCCTTCTAAAATATTAAATATGAAATTATGAGTGCATCAAAAATACTAAGCTATTGGAATAGTATTTAGATGGTAGTTATATTATTTAAAACACATTCATAATAGTGTAGTTGTTGTTATGCAACTTGTGCCGAAACAATCGAGTTAATTCAGATTGTTTTGGCATGAGCTGTGTTCAGAGAAATCATGTGGTGCTGCAAAAGAGGATCCAGCATTGTTCCTAATAGTAAGCATACTTGTGATCAAAAGATGCAAAAACACTCTTTCCATTAAAAAACAGTCAGATGTTCCTTATTTCTATTTCCAGTGTTCTTCTGTAAAAATAACAAATTTATAAAAACATAAAATTTAAAAATATTTTCCACACCTAAGTTGTTTTGAATTTCCTTTTCATAAAAATGTTTTTAAGCTTTACAGAAAATCAGTCCTTTATTGAACAATATTGTCCTTTCTATTTTTGTACGAATGAAAGGACACTAATCATTCTTCTTTCTACTGTTATACTGATGTTTTGTTTGGGGTTTGTACTTAACTTTTAATTTTAATACTAATTCTAGGGTTGCTGATTCGAAAGACATTAGTTGTTCATACAGATGTTTTTCTCTTGTTTTTTTTGTTCTTTGTAAAATAAAAGACCTTTAAAAAACAACTCTTCTAATTCAGCTTTTGAGCATTATGTGCAGCAATTTTTCCATATGAAACCCTCCCGCCACCTGCTATCCCTTTTACCTAACTCCTCTGTGGTTTCGGGGATCCAGAGCATGATCTCCTTTCAGCCTTGTGGTCAGAAAACAAGTCCCCTTCGCCCTTTATTTAATGGAAAGAAGGATTCTTTTGAAGATGGGGTTTACTTTCAAACGAGCAGTGTCTACACTGGCTTTTGTCTTTCGAAAGAAGCTCTTTTGAAATTAGAATATGCAAACGAGGCACCAACTATGCAAATTTACACCTCATTTCCATTTTTGATTTGCCTCATTTGCATACGTCTTTCGAAAGAGGAATGCAAGTGTAGATGCACCCTGATAGAATTATTCACCTCCTCCCATAACCCCAAATAAATGAACGTATCCCCAAGTAACGGGCAAATCTTGTAACATCCCGGACCAGCATGTATGTGTTCTATCAATATATTCCAAAACCAAAAGTGTTCCATGGCCAAATTATTTTGTGAAATGCTGTTCTAGGCCATAGAATCTAAGGCTATGTCTACACTAGCCAAAAACTTCGAAATTGCCATGGCCATTTCGAAGTTTACTAATGAAGCGCTAAAATACATATTCAGTGCCTCATTAGCATGCAGGCGGCCGCGGCACTTCGAAATTGATGCGGCTTGCTGCCATGCGGCTCGTCCAGACAGGGCTCCTTTTCGAAAGGACCCCAGCTACTTTGAAGTCCCCTTATTCCTATGAGCAGATGGGAATAAGGGGACTTTGAAGTAGCTGGGGTCCTTTCAAAAAGGAGCCCTGTCTGGACGAGCCGTGCAGCGGCAAGCTGTGGCAATTTTGAAGTGCCACGGCCGCCCGCGTGCTAATGAGGCATTGAATATGTATTTCAGCGCTTCATTAGTAAACTTCGAAATGGCCATTTGCATGGCCATTTCGAAGATTTTGGCTCGTGTAGACACGGCCTATACGAAGTGACAAAATAGGGCAGGTAGAGGGTTAATGTAATATTCTTCATCTTCTTCTTCTTTGTCTTTGCAGTGGATGAGAGAGTGCTGGGCATCTTCCAACCAATACTCAACCTAGGATGTGAAAATCATGTCATGTTCTTCTCCCATTATGAACACCAAAGGTCCTTTATTGTGAATTCTGCTGATGATACGCAAAGTCGAATGGAGTCCTGCTCATAGTCTTCCATTTCTTTCTAATACTAGCCAGAGCAGACATTTTTTTTATCAGGAAATTATTGTAAGGAGGTATGACTGGAATACAGATGTGAAAGAAAATCTTCGACCAAAAGGGATGAGTTCTGCAGTTATTTTGTGATGTCTCATCTAAAGATGCTGACCAGTTTTGAGTCATTATTTTCTGGTCCTCATTCTGTCTTTTCATCCCCGTTTTCTCATTTATACTTGAATTGTAAACTTTTCAGGGCAGGGGGTCCATGTTGTTCTGTGGTTGTATTGGTTCTGATCCATGACTGAGACTCCTGGGCACCACTCCAATAATAGTAATACAAAACAAATCAAGACCGGCTGCTTCCTGGAAGTTATGCTTTTGCCACCCACAAGTTATTGGGCTAAATACAGGCATGAGGGGATGAAAAATTATGCTTTTTGCTATATCGGACGTCTGACACTTTTAGCATTAAAATTATCATATATCACATCATAGCATATTATATCAGTACAATTAAATGGCTGGAGAAAATAAACTCATTTCAATTCTATTTAAGAGGATTTGAGGAAAATAAGATGTAGGGACATTTCACAGGATTTGTGAATGCAACACTGGCAACATTCATGAAAAGGCTTTATTTTAACCCTGAGCCTGGCTAAAGTCCATTATTGACACAACATAAAAAGATCTGTACGTACAAATGAGTGAGACACTATGCTGATGCTTTCAAAGTTATTAATCTATGCTAGGGTGCCCACATGTTGCCCTACAAGGAGTTACTACCAGGCTGTATTAATGTATTCTATGCATTGTTCATGTAGTTGTGTCAACCCCAGGCTATTATAGACACAAGGTTGGTGACAAAATTAGAGACACAATAGGACCCACTTCTGTTGGTGAGAGAGACAAGCTTCAAACTTACTCAGAGCTCTTATTCAGATCTGGGAAAAATACTCTATCACTGATAAGCACAAGGTGGAACAGATTGCGCAGCATAAGTAGTTAACATAATTCACCATGACTGGTCCCTTGAAATGTGTGTTAACTACTTATGCTGCACAATCTGTTCCACCTTGTATTTAGCTGTAACGCTCAGAGCATGTTTCTCAGACCGGAAGAAGAGCTCTGCGTAAGACTAAAACTTGTTTGTCACCAACAGAAGCTGGTCCAATAAAAGACATTCCCTCACCCACCTTCAATCTGTAGTGCTTCATCTGGGCATTCAATTACATTATTTTTTACATTAGAACTATTTTCAACCATGCAAACTATTGACTTGCACTGGCAAGTTTCTTGGTTACCTTAAGGAAAATGTGTTTTTTATTTCATCGTCATCATTAAAAAGTGCCTGTGGTTGGTTAGCTCTGCTCTCGTGTACATGAAGATGGTGGCCAGAAGCTGCATATAATACATGTGGAGCCCACTTTGCTGCTGAGTTGCTCCTTTTGCACCCTTGGTTTAAATGGTAGTGTTTTTGTTAGCCATCCAGAGATTATTTTAGGTGTTATAATTTCTGATCCCAGGAATCTCATGCACTCTGAAAGTTCCCCTCTTTTGTTTCAGGTCAAAAGCGGTGCTTTGCTACAATCCTGTTGCTTAATGAAGGACTGTGTTTTTATTGCAAGCTTAAGAACTGGATTTGTACCAGGAATTTCTACTATATCTCTTGAAAAGATGAAACCCACTGAAAGTACTATAGGAAATAATTCATCATTCCATCTATTGTGTACAATAAATAACACTAAAAGACTGTCTTGTCATCTTATCTGGCTACATGGGTTTTAGCAGTTCCTTTATTAAGCCTGGAAAAGAAAGCAAGAAGAGAGGGATTCTTTGAACATCCAAACACAGTGTCACACCGAGTGTGATCCTGACACTGCCCAGGGAACCTGCTATTCCTTTGTTTACAGATGGACCTGTGATAACCTGACAGCTCAAATGGAAGGTCACCCATGAGGACGAGCAGGGGGTTCTTTTCCATCATCTGAATCTTGGAAGTAGCTTTTTTGACCACCCTCAGTATCCGGGCTTTCAATTAAATCCTACTTTTCCTGATGACAGAAGTATGTGGAATGTGATCAGGAGACATTCTGCTAATTTGTCTTGTATTACTATCAGGGGAGAAGTGCCAGGGTGAAAAATCATCCTTACAACTATCCTGAGAGAATTCTCTCTGGATAGAAACTCTGACAGCCACTGAAGTTTTGCAAATATTTAAAATGCAGGTTTGGTTTTAAAAAGAGCAAAACCAATCATTTTGACTGGACCATGTCACATACCTGCCACAACAGGTGTAAACAATTTTGAATACCAATGGTGAAATCCTGGCCCCACTGAATTTAATGGGAGTTTTGCCACTAACTTTGATGGAGCCAGACATTCACCCTAAGTTTCTCACGTTTTACTGGTAAGTGTTGCTGTTTCCTTATCACAAAACCACAGTCTACAGAAAGGGAATTGCAAAACACTGGAAATAACACAATGGGCTAACTAACGCAGGCAGTCTTCCAGAGAAGGTTTTCCATAGCAACTCTCCCACTGTGTCAGACCAGTGGTTTATCCTGTTCAGGATCCTGCTTCCACCTGTGAGCAGAGTGGGCTACTTCACAGATGGGGCAAGAAAACCATCAGTAGGCAGTTATGCAATAACTTCTCTGCAAGACAGATTTTTTCCTAATTTCTAGTACTTCAAGGTTGTCTTATGCCCTGAAGCAGGAAGGTTTCTAACTATTTCAGCACTCTTGTCCTGTTGAAAGTCCTTAGATTATAAATAGGCAAATTTATGGGTAACAAGTATAACCCATAGGCGCTGAGCCCACTGAGAAGGGAGAGTGAAGTTTGCCCTACAGCCTTAGGTAAGACCCAGTCAGTTAACTTTTAGCTCACATTGTGGAGGTTTATGGCTTTAGCCCCTTAGGTCCCATATGCTGAAAGCAGGTGCCGTCTACTTTACCCAAGCATATCCAAGCCTTTTATTTTGTACCTTGCTCGGCTGTGGGTTTCAGTTGCCTCTTGTGGCAAAGAGTTACAGCAGATAATCATATGTTGTGTGAATAAGATATTTCCCTCCTGTGAGATTTAAAATTTTTGTCCTTCAATACTTACAACTGTATCACAAAAAAAAAAATTACACAGGAATTTCACTTTGTAAGAAGTAGCCATGATTCCCTTGCTTAATAACTAGCTGAGGGTTGTCTTTGACATTTACTTGCACATCCTTTGTTCTTTATTTTCAGCATACAAACAAAGTACACCATCTGCGAATGAATGCCCTAGTCCAAAGGAATCGCCCCCCTACAAACATTCAGTTGACGCAGTTTTATTGAGTCACGGTTGGTTTCATGTTTCTTTCGCCTGCATTGGATTTAGTGTACCATGACCTAAGGGCAACTGCCCTCCAAAGCCTGCTCTTTTCAGCTGAGGCATCTGTACCCAATGGAGAGGAATGGTAGTTGTAGTATCAATGACAAAAGGAAGTAATCCGGCAAAAAGGAGAATTATAGCTTCAAGAGCAGCAAAAATATCACCAAGAGGTCACAAATGAATTTGAGAGGGAAAGTTCATAGTCAGAAGCAGAGTTTCGTTATTGTTGGGCACTGCTCAACAATGCTGAATACAGTCAGGCTTAGAAGAGATACTGCAGAAGAATGTATGGCTAATTTGAGTTGGATAAATAGGCAGACAGGAACTGAGTAACCTTCTGAGGACAAAAATTGAGGAACAGGTTGTCCCCATGAGGCGGTGCAGTGCATGAACCACTATAAAATCTGGAGAGCATGATTCTTTGGTGAGGTTCCTCTTAGTTATTTTTATATACATGAGTTTACATTCAATACATGACAAGCAAAGATAATTTTTTTCTCAGTTAAATAAAGAACACAATGGAACAATAACAGAGAGATAGCCATGTTAGTCTATATTCCACCAAAACAAAAAAGCAGTTCAGTAGCACTTTAAAGACTAATAAATTATTTTGTTTGAGCTTTACAATGGAACAAATGTGACATCTCCTAGAGATAGCACAGTGTGTGTGTGTGTGTGTGTATGTGTGTGGGTGTGTGTGTGTGAGAGAGAGAGAGAGATAGAGCAGTTATACTTCACAGCAATTCTCAGAACTACAGCTACTGAACCGCTCTCACAGAGGGAATGCTTGGAAATTTAAATGTGCTGTATCCAGAAAAGCAGAAAGGACGAGCTACTTAGCTACACAGTCCAAAATGAGGCTGCTGCAGAGACATGAAGGAGTAAAATTTTTGGAAATAAATTTTTCATCCTCGAAGTAAATTTCACAGACTGATCTCTGGAAAACTTTGATTCTCAAAAATTTCATGTTTCACAAAATGTTGAAGATGCCACTGATCTGCTGTGAGCCAGGCTTGCTCAGGTAATATCTTTTATTGGACCATCTGATGCTGATGGAAGGACAAGCTTGTGAGCTGCACAGATTTTTAGGTTTGGAGAAGGAAATCAGAGTGAGCTAAAAACAAATCCTCTCATATTGTTAATTTTATGCTTTATGCTTAACAATCTGTTAATTTTGAGTGTAACAGTCTTTTGATTTATCTCAGACACTATGCTGTTTTTTTTCCAGATCTGAAGATGAGCTTTGTATACCTTGAAATCTTGTGCCCACCTTCAACAGAAGTTGATACAATGAAAGATACTGCCTTACCTATCTACTTTGTCTTTCGAATCCTGGGACCAACACAGCTCTAACAACCAATGCAAACTGACCTGCTGTCTCCCTTCCTCTCCGCATTGATTGTTTCCCCTTCTCTTTTGGGTTGTCTAGACTGTATGCTCTTCATGGCTGTAATCGTCTCTTAACATGCATTTGCACAGCCCCTAGTAAAAAGAGGCCCAAATCTTGGTTGAGGACTGTAATACCATAATATAAATACTAGTGCTACATTAATGTCTAACACATCAGCATGCCTACAAAAAAGTTAGGTAATTGATTGTGATGTGACCATTACTTGGTAGACCTGTCAGTCACATCCTAGCTGCTCTGAGCTTCCACCATCTCTTTGCTGTTTCTACTTGTAATCTTTTGATTTATAATTATAGTGTATGCTCTTTGGAGCAGGCCCCCTATTTTGTCATGTATGCATACTGTGCCAAGCCTAGTAGGTTCCTGATGCTTGACTGAGGCCTGTGGATGCCAGTAATAATGTGTGCTCTAATATCTTCTGACTTAGATGCAGGATAATAACTCATATCACTTCCCAGCAGGACCTGAGTGACACAGCAAATATTGCCACCACTGGAGAAACTCAAGCAGTTACCACCCACCCATCGCATCTCTACATCTTCTTAAAACATGAATTGACTTTGAACTTAATTTATTCTTCTGCCTACCCTAAGGATTTAGGATCTAATGATAAAGGATTTTGAATGCACTTAACCCACTTCTTTTAAAAAGGTCATCAAAACAAGAGATGAAGGTTTGATTTGGATAGAGTTCTCTGGAGTTTGGGACGGACAGGTTTCAGTTACAGTAATACAATAGACAAATAAAAGCAGGCTACCAGATTAGAGCACTGTCTGTACAAAGATTACTTATGAACACTGCATATGTACTTTTTTCTAAGCACTGCTTCCACATTTGCTAAAGCTGGGTGGTAGGAACTCAAAACCCAAAATTCTGGATTATTGCAACAATATTAAATAAATATTTTATTTAAAGAAATCTTGGCAACCTACAAAAAGAGCCTTGCTAGCATTAGATTTGATAGTGTTTTCTCTGATAAAATATCATTGGCTTAACCTGTCTTTCTTCTGTTTAATCACTTTCAGAGGTTCATTAGACCAAGAGGAAATAAACTTTAAAATTCAAACCACATGCCACATTTCAAAATACAAAAAAGTTCCAGACTGTGTTTCCACTTGCAATGGCAAGAGGTATTTCGGTTTAAAAAAAAATTAAAACAGTGTTGAAAATGCCCTTTTCAAATGGAAAAATGCATGTGATCTCAAGGCTTTGGAGACTATTATCCTTCCTATAATGGGATTTCTCCAGGATAACATAGTTGTGAACACACCTTTTAAGGACTTATATGTGATTTTATCAGTACCAAACATCATTATACATTATTATACTTCAGATTTCCCAAAATAAACACAAACCTTATAAGTGTCAGAGTCCCCTAAATTAACAAATATGAGCGAAAGTACATATATTATGGAAGCATACCGTAAACTGGTACCAACAATATGAATACCCAGAGCTTTTTTTCTGCTGGAACACCACAGAACAGCATTCTGGCAGCTTTTTTCCTGGTGCTGCCATTTTTGAAGGCACCCCTCCTGATGTTCCACTCATGCGCGGCTCCAGCTGGGAGCAACACAGCTCCTTTGGTCCTGGTGTGACACCTGTGGATCCTCTGGGAGCCGTGCAGTTCCTGCTGCCTCAGCACCTGTGGTCTGGTATGGTTCCAGAGCAGTTCTGCTAGCTCAGCTTGGTGCGGAGCTTGCACAACCCAGGAGGCCCGGCACAGCTGTAGTTGGCAAGACTCATGTGGCAGCAGGGAGCTAAATCGCTGGCATTCAGTTGGTGTGGAGCTGGAGGTACTTGGCTCTGGGGAAGGGGGGAGGGCATTTGGTTGGAAGACGTTGGGGGTTCCTGGCTCTGGGGAACTGAGTGGCCGTTCAGTTGGTGGGGCGCAGGCTGGAGGAGCCTGACTTTGAGGTGGGGAAGGTCATTACTTGTAGTAGAGGGCAGGGGCTGTGGCAAATGTGCAAGGATGACAACCATAAGTGTGGCATCCGTGATTTGCTATAGGCTGCTACTGCTCTAAGGAGACATTTTAACTCCCACCACTGCTGCTGCCACTGCTGCTCTCTTCTGGCTGCCTGCCTGCCATGCTGAGAGAGTACTCGATTTAATTGGTTTAATGGCTAGTAGGAGGGATCCAGCCATTAAACCAATTAAACTGAGTCTTATTCTTTCCCCACAGCAGGGTACTGGGAGGTGCCCCAGCTGCACTGTACATGGTGGAGCTGTGCAGCTGTGTGGGAAGGTGAGTGAATCCTGGGTTGGAGGGGGCAGTTAAGATGGGGGGCAAAGGTTTGGGGCTGCAGGGGGTGGCTAAGCCAGTAGGGGTGGCTTGGGCCCCTCTGAGGACAGTTAAGCTGTTGTACGGTGGCTCAGGCCCTGTTGGGGGGCAATTAATTTGTCAAGAGGTGGTTAAGCCACTGCAGGGTGGCCTGGGCCCCGCAGGGGTGGGGGGCAGGGTTTAAGCTGCCAGAAGGGGTGTTAGGCCTTGGAACAGGAAGGAGGGGACAGTTTGGGGCTTTAGCTCCCCCACCATTTTTTCTAGAAAAAAAGCACTGTGAGTACCTATGAGCAAACATCCTGATTGCAAAACTATACACAAAATCTCACAGAAAGATACCAAAAATGTTTGAAAAATGCATACTAAAAGAGTGGTGGAATATATTTAGAGGTTCTTTAGATGAGTATCCAGAAGACTGACTTTACATGGGGGGAAGTATAGTTCAGTGGTTTGAGCATTGGCCTCCTAAACCTAGAGTTGTGAGCTCAGTCCTTGAAGGGGCTATTTAGGGACCTGGGGCTAATAGATTTAAAAAAAACAAACTATCTGCCAGAGATGGTGGTAGGTCCTCTTGTGAGAGCAGGAAACTAGACTTGATGATACCTCAGGGTCCCTTCCATTTCTATAAAATAGTTATATGTCCACATATTAGCTCCTTGTTACCATGGAAGAGTCCAGCAGGCCTTTCAACAATCCTTCCCCAGAGTAAGGGTCACATCTATGTGTTTCTGCAACACTCAGTATCTTGAGAACATATTGCAATACAGTGGAGGACATCACAGGACAGCAAGTCACAGTGTTTATTTAGGGACAGGCAAGACAGCTACAAAACTTCCTGCTGTGTTTGAAGATTATATATATTTCCCTTGAACACTCATAAGACTTATTACTTTAACCACAAGGCCACATGTCTTCATGACATTGTCTGGCTCTTGATAGCCCCACTTCCTTCACCTCCAAATAAGCTCATTATTCCTCCACTGGTAGGCCCCAGGACCTTCCCAGGGGACATTGGCCCTATGTTCTGAGGTCTCTCTTTACCTCACACAAATCAACCAATCTGTCCCAGGTTTTAGCTTTACTCTGCAGAACCATGGTCTATTAAAATTTGGATTCTAATACAACTGTTTTCTGTTTTTTAAACTGTATTTCTAATGAAGTTAGCTTCCAGTCCTGAAGATACATGTGCAAGCTTAGGTTAAATCCAGAAGTCATCCCCATAAACTTTATCTGTAAGTGTTTTCAGGATTCAGCCTTTAAACATGAACAATTTCCTTTCCAATTAATAAATGATAACATCATAATGGCAGCACCCAAAGAGTCCAATCAAGATGGGAGCATCAATTTTTTTGATATTGTGCAAACATTTTGAAAGCTCTTGTGTATGTCCCAAAAATTTTTTAAGGTGGACACAAGGCACAACAACTATGTGCAACCAAAAATAGGAGAGAAATAGGAGGAGGGAGAAGGAGTATAACACAGACAGGATCACTTAGTTTTTCTTTTTTTCTTTTTAATATTAAATATAAGATCTAAATACACATATAAATAAATAAGGTTGATGCAAACATTCCTAACTGGCCATTAACAGAGCTATCTTCAGCTGGCACTTTTGCAAAGGCATCCTGCAACTCAGGCTAGGTTATTTCTGGAATGTGGTGTACTAGAAGAGTGTCAGACATAACCACTACATTTTCAAAATGTGCCAGGGGATTTAGCTTGAAACTCCCATTTAATTAAATGCAAAGAGAAGTGCTTAGCTACAATCCGTGTGCTCTCCTTTGAACATTTTACCTCTTAGTAAATCTTCAAGACACAATTCAGGCAGCAGTCTGAGGGGCAGAAGGGGAAGTCAGGCCCATTCCTCAAGATACATCACGGTGGTGTTCAATAGGGCAGCCACCTCTTCACAGACAAGGCAGAGTGTCAATAGAAGCATGTTACTATGCCACATTACGCGGGAGATCCAAGAAGTTTAGTGCCCTAGAATGTTTGGCATCCCTTTTAAGCCTGTAGATCCCGAAAGTGTTCTAAATCCCCTTTGTTTATTTGAATAGATGTTGGCAGGATAATTAAATGCCCTCTTCAAACATCCTGTTTGAAATATTAAACAGTAATTAGCTTGCTCAACTTGTTGCTTTTTGTAAGAAAGGAGCCACCTGACTGCCTGCTTTCGTTTGCCTGGACACAGATGCAAAGGCAGTAGTGCATTTCTGTTCTGTTCACACATCTTTTTTCCCATGAGAAAGTAAGCAGTGTTGTTTGAAGCAAGGTATTTCTCCCAACTTACACACACAGTCACTGCTTGTTTCAGAAAGATGTTGACTAATTTAAGCAACCTCTCCAAGTGACTCTCCAAACAGAAATGCCTTTCACAAGTTTACAGGTCAGCTGCCCTAAGCAACCCAGAATGACTATTCTAGGACTGGAGGTACTAAAATAGCTCCTTATGACCAGAAACCATTTCTATATCACATTGTTGCCTCAAGCTCAGTATTCAGCACCTCCCTGCACATTAAAAGCTCTCGCCATAAAACAAGTTATACAAAAGGATGTCTCTTCCCATTTGGCGTCTCTTTAGTTAGTTGATTTTTAGTAATTTAATTATTTGGCTCATTGCAATGGCTATTTTTTGCTCTAGCTTGGAACTTCAAATAGTCAGTTGTAGTAGAGCAAATAGAAGGCCTCTTCTGCACCCCCTACCCCAGTCCATCTGTGTCTAAGTAGAAGCTGAACTGCAGCTACTAGAACATTATGAAGTACCTCTATTGTGTGGAACTATTTGTGAGGGAAAATGGTATTGAATCCCTTTTTGCAATAGTGTTCAACTTCACAATCCCAAATTTTGTTTTTTCTGCCCGTACAACAAGCGGCAGCACTGGAGAAACAAAATTGTACTGACGGTGCTGCAGTTTCATCTCCTGTAATGATTTTGGGCCCAGGCCAATGCCCTTTGAAGTCAATAGAAGCCTTTCCATTGACTTCAATGGGTTTTTGATCAAGCTCTCAGCACAGGAAGCATTTTTAGGCCAAACTTTTCACAAATGTTTTCAACTAGACATGGTTTAAGTCTATGGTATGGAGGTACTGTGGTTAGGAAGGGCACACAAGTGTGGGTGGGAAAGTCATCACTCTTATCACGTTGAGATAAAGCTAGGGCATAAAACAAGCATTTTTGACTTTCCTCTAATCTTCTTTCCTCCCTGTTTCCTTTTCCTTTATGTGCCAAACTAACTGGGTGGAATCCTGCCCCCACTGGAGTCCAGGGAATTTTGTCATTGACTTTCAAAAGGGAGTCAGAATTCCATTTATTATTTATACAAGAGAAATGGAAACAAACAGTTGTTGAGAAGGATTATTATGTAGTTTGGTTTCCGAAAGCATTTGTCAAAACCCACAGCTTACAAATACCGAAGGAGCTCAGAGAGGCTATTAACCTGGAGAGTTTGTTGATAGTTTGGAACAAGTAATTTAAATTAAAAATACATGCCCCAGAACATGTTTTGGGCAAAGCACTCTAAAGGTGGGACTTTTAAAAGCTCCTGAACTGTTTAGGTGTACAGTTCGATTAACTGTCAATAGAAATTTTATTACTAAAGGACCTATATGTATTTGAAAGCCCCCACCCCAGATGCTTAAGAGAATAATTAATGGGTCACACTATTTAAAATATTTTCTCCAAAACTGGAGAATTGATATTTGTGATATGAAACACATTTTGGCAAAAATAGTTTTATTGTAAAAATTATTAAGTCAACTGTAGCTATCAAAGGATGACCTTTCCAATTGCATGTGCTGTAGAACTAAAAGGCATTTTTCTTGTGTATGGTATATGTGATTACAAGCACTCTACACTTGATAGATACTCCTAATCTGTACATTTGCTTCAAAACAATTCTGACTAAACCGCTTTGAAAAGACAGGCCACTCATGCAATTGTCCCAACTTGTATGAGAAAGTGAAAATCATTTGAATTATCTTCCTTAATTCTTCACAAGTGAGGATCATTGAATGCTATTTCTAGTTTTCCTAACTTCTTTTATGTGTTATCTTGACTGTATACTGGCCACTTTGTCTACATTAGCCATATTAATGTACTGTCATGATGAGCTTTGACATGGCGAAATTAAATTTTGATTGTGGAGAATGGTTTTTGGAGAATCTTGCTCCCATACAGATGCCCAACTATGCAAATTGTAATATCACAAGTTAGTTCTTAAGGACAAATGCTTAAAAATAAATTCATGAGTACTCAGCATGGATATTAAACAGAGCTAGTCCAATAACATACTACTTCCCACATCTCTGATGTGGTTATTGGACCTTTCAATCCATCTCAGAAATATCTGCAGTTTGGTGGTACATGCCCAGTCCTCTGGGTTCTTCTCTGGCAACACTCCCAGTGGGAGTTTAGCTTGCTTAACAATGCACCAAGATTGGGCCTGAAGTGCAAAGCTCTCCTTTGGGATGAAAGTCACCATAGAAACGCAACCTATTATAGACTACTAACGTAGAATGAGTGATATTCATTTTCAAAACTGTTAACTGATCACACCTGGGTACCTTTTTACCTTAAAAGTGAAATCTTGGCTCTGCTGAGGCCAATAGGAGTTTTGTCTTTGATCTAACTGGATGCAAATTTCACCTCGCATTTCCATCTCTTTTGATAAAATAATCAGGAGGCAGCTACAAGCTAAGGGTTTTTGACTAAGGAATAAACTTCCGAAGGAAAGTAGGATAATCTGGAGTGTGATTACATACAACACTTTCCTCTTTTATTAAGTTTTATGAACAGAATCAGAACTATGTTAATAAAAACTGCATTCTAGGTGCCTAAAATACCTAACCCAAGCAAAAGTTACTACTGGTAATCAGAGAAGGGAGGAAAGTTGCAGGCATCATGCAGTCCACTGGGGACCTCTTTTAACCAATCTAATTTACCTAAGAATCATTCACCCTGTGTCTACACGAGCCCCTTCCTTTCAGAAGGGGCATGTTAATGAGCGAGTTCAAAATATGCTAATGAGGCGCTTCCATGAATATGCAGCACCTCATTAGCATAATGGTGGTCACAGTAATTCGAAAGTGCAGCTTTAGAATTGCGCACTGCCTGTGGAGATGGGGACCTTTCGAAAGGACCCTCCCCCAGTTTTCAAAAGCCTTTCTTCCTATCTGGTGTTAGGAAGAAGGGGCTTTCGAAAACTGGGGGATCCTTTTGAAAGGTCCCCATCTCCATGGGCAGCACGCGATTCGAAAGCCGCACTTTCGAATTGCTGTGGCGGCCATTATGTTAATGAGGTGCTGCATATTCATTAGCATCTTTCAAACCCACTCATTAATGTGCCCCTTCTGAAAGGCGCATCAATTTTGAAGCGCCGCGGCAGCCCGCATGCTAATGAAGCGCTGAATATGCATTCCAGCGCTTCATTAGTAAATTTCGAAATGGCCATTTGTGCGGCCATTTCGAAGTTTGGGGCACGTGTGGACGTAGCCAGGGAAAAGAGAGGAAAGAAATGTGGGAAGATATCATTTTATACCCACATCTACTTGTGGGGCCAGAATACAATGGGGCTCAGAGAACTGTGGGATAGGTTCCCACAACACACTGCTGCAGCACTTGATTTAAGCTTGATTTAAACTACTTGTGTGTGGCAGCAGGAAGTCGATTTTGTGGGGACCACGTGGCAATGTGAGGATGCTCAAAATCGAATGGATAAAATCCATCATTAAGAAATTGATTTTAACAAAATCAATTTTACCTTGTAGTGTGGACACAGCCTAACAGAGAGATCTGTCCCCTGCTAGACAGTCCCATTTTCTGGCAGTGAAAGTAGTATACCCAAATTATGGGGTTGCCTCCCTGACCATTTTGACCATAGCTATTGGTGGAGCAGTCCATCAAGACATTATCTAATACTTTTTTTTTTTAAATCCAGTTATACGTCTGGCCTTTGCAACAACTCTAGCAATGCATGCCACAGACTAACTGTGCATTATGTGAAAATATTTTCTTAGCATTGTTTTGAATTTACTATTAGATTTGTTAGGTGACTTCTGGTTTATGTTATGTGGCAGGGTACATAACACATCCTCATTCACTTTTTCTACACCACTCCTCTGTTATAGACTTCTATCATAATCCTTTTAGTCATTTCTCTTCTAATGTAAAAAATCCCAGACTTATTTTAATCATTATTATCAGGTCATCTTCGGCTATGTGTACACAGGAGGAGCTATTTTGGGATACTGCTGTATCCTGAAATATCTGCATACATCTATACAATGCACCCATTGTCTCAAAACAGTTTTTGAGATAACGGGAGGATTATTCTGGCATCCCTGTACTCCTCATTGCATGAGGAGTACAGGGATGCCTTGAAACAGGGCTTTATTTTGGCATATGGTGCCATTTGAGCAGTGCCACATGCCAGAATAACCTATTTTGAAACTGAATCAAAATAAACAATGCAGTTTGTGTAGCACAAATTGCCTATCTTATTTTGTGCTTATGGCACTAAGTAGACTCAGCCTGCTTCTGTAAAGGGCTGTAGATCTTTTAATCAAACTGACAGTTTGTTTAGCACTTTCCTTGTTCATGACTGAAACTGCTGAGTAAATATTTCACAACTTTTAAAAATTCTTTTCTGTTTTTTTAAAAAAAAATCATGTTTGGAGCTAAAACTCTGCAAAGAGGAGGAGAGGCAAATCAAGTCAAAGTGGTCCAAACTGAATGGTTAGGTCCTCTTAAGGATGCACACAACTCTTTTCTCCATACAACAAACTGGTGTAAATAGCACTGATATTTCAACAATGTGCTAATTAGTCTATGGTAGCTGAGGTGGCTGAAGTCAACACATCTCAAAATTAAATTACATACTGTGCAATAATCACAAATTATGAATGGAAAGACCAAATAAAATGAGGACCTTTTTTCATAGTCAAATTATCATTACATTGCATTAGTATTGCAATTGTTAATGATTTTGAAGGAATGTAGACAACAAGTGGTGAATTCATCAGTAACACAAACAGAATACTTTTGCAGGCTTTAGCAATATGAGGTATTTCAGCAAGAATAGCATAAGAAATATAATTTAAATAAAGACAGTATCTTTAAATTTAAATAAAGGAAGTATCTTTGAGAAAATCCTTCAATGCAAAGTTTCATTGATTTAACAATTTAAGAAAAAGTGACTACATTCCCACTAGCAACGACAGTCTGTCATGAACAAGACAGACCCATATTGACGAGTAAATTAAATTTATAATTTACCCTGATGGCCTGTGAATTAGTAGAATCTTGATAAAGAATATATTTTGAAGGTCAGATGGATAGCCAAATAATGATGAGTGTTTTAATAGGCAACTATGGTTGTTAAAAAAACCATTATATAAAACAGTTCCTTGAGGACTATGTTCAATTTTGATGGAAAGAAAATAAAAGTCATGGATTGAAAATAATCAAGAGGAGTGCAACAAAGCAGATGACACTAAGTTGGGGGGAGAGGTAGACACATTGGAGGGTACAGATGGAGTCCAGAGTGACCTAGACAAACTGGAGAATTGGGCCATAATAAATCTGATGAAGTTCGACCAGAGTCTTGCTCTTGGGATGGAAGAATCCCAAGAATTGTTACAGGCTGGGGACTGACTGGCTAAGCAGCAGTGCAGCACAAAAGGAACTGGAGATTACAGTGTAGTGTGACCTTGTAACCAAAATCTCTTGTGGCACATTATAGACCAGCAGAGTTGTTTTTGAAGATACGAACTAACTCGGCTACCTCTCTGACACTTGTAAGCAAGAAGGCTAATGGCATATTGGGATGCATTAGGAGGAGCATTTCCAGAAGATCTAGATAAATTATTATTCCCCTGTATTTGACACTGGTGAGGCCACATCTAGAATATTGCATCCAGTTCTGGGCCCCCCAGTATAGAAAGGATGTGAATGCATTGGAGAGGGCCCAGAAAAGGACAACCAAAATGGCTGGGGGCTGGAGCACATGAGTGATGAGGAGAGGCTGAGGGATTTGGGCTTATTTAGTTTGCAGAAGAGAAAAGTGAGGCACCAGTTGATAGAAGCCTTCAACTTCCTGAAGGGAGCTTCTTAAACAGGATGGAGAGAAGCTGTTCTAGTGACAGATAGCCAAAGAAGGAGCAATGGTTTCAAATTACAGAGGGAGAAGTAGGTTGGATATTAGGAAAAACTATTGCACCAGGAGGATGATGAGGCACTGGAACGAGTTACCTAGAGAGGTGATAGAATCTCCATCTCTAGGGGTTTTTAAGCCCCAAAGTTAGTTAGTTAATTAGTTAGTTAGTTTGGTCCTGCTTTGGGCAGGGGGCTAGACTTGATGACCTTCTGAGGATTCTATTATTCTATGAAAACAGTTAAGGAGGTATCAATAAGCTATTGCAATGATTTGCGCTATATAGTCAGAGAAGTAGTTCTTGTTATTTGGCATAAGGATCTTCCTGGTCATGTTAAAGACTCATAGTTTTTAAGTTCAGAAGGGGGCCTTGGATTATCTAGCCTGTCTCAGTACTGAGAAGAATTGAAAGATCACTCTGTAAGGGACAAAGTGGACAACAGGACATTACATTGTCTTCCCCAAGCCAAGATCTGAAACACCTCTTTAAGATTTGCCAGGCTTTTGAAGTCAACAGAGAAAGATCCATTGGTAATGGGTCATTTTGCCATGAATGACACTGCATTGAAGGATATCTAGCAAACAATGGATGGCTTTGGAGAACTCAGAAGAAAAAATGTCCATACTATCTTCTCTGAAACCCTTCCTGTCTCACAATGAAGGAGGACAGAATATTTTTACTTTAGCAGAAGCATGAGCAAGCTCTCTGGATACAGGCTAGCTAGTATACTTGGGAGGACATTAAATTATTGACAAAAGGAGGGGCTAAAACAATGGGCATATGAGCAATCATTTAGCACAGAACCAAGATATAGAGAAGAAAATTAATGAAAGAACCAAAGAGGGAAAAATATTTAATTGTCTATAAGCCTGTGCTAGGAATTTGGATAACAAACTAGGGGAACTAGATTTTACCATTTTGAGCAAAAACTTGATGTAGCTGGTATAACTGAAACCTGGTGGGATGTTTCATACAACTGGAAAGTTAAAAATCCATGGTCAAAACCTGTTTAGGAAAGATCAAGTGGGAAAAAGGGAGAGGTAATGGTATGTTATGTCAAAAATAGCATTACCTGTTTCCCAGTCACTGATAACTTGGAAAGAATTATGTTGGATACTTATGCATCAGTGCCCTAACAGGGAAAGCACAAAATGAGGTATTAGCTGGAGTTTGCGATAGAACACTAAATCACATTAAGGAACAAAATAACTGGCTCCTAATGCACCTAACTCTTATGTTTTGAAAAGAAATCATGTGATCATGGGACAATTTGACTGTGATATGCTGGAGGTCTCATGCTGCCAGCAGTAATGCAGCCTGGGATGCCTAGGTACTGTAGATAGAAATATCCTAATTCAAAAAGTGTTGCAAGCAGTATAGGCAAAATGTGTATTAGATCCAGTCTTGACAGAGAAAGAGGAACTGATCACAGAATTAAAAATTAGTTGTAGCTTAGGTGACCATGACTTGACCACATTTATAATGTGGATATTCCAACCCAGCAATATATATTTAGTGCTTAAAGTGAGCCAGTATGTAACACTGAAAACAATTATGATCTAAGTAATTTGGGAAGAATAATTTAATCAGAAAAATGGAAATGATCATTGGGAATTGTTTCTAAATTTACTAAGTTTACTAAAAACCCCAAATGCTAAAATCCTACAATCAAGGATGAAGGCTGAGTTGCTTAAATAAATGGACAAACTTTAGAAGGGAAGTGACGGCATCTATAAAAACTAAATAGCAAATTTAAAAATGAAAGAAAAGGGATATTGATAACAAGGAATATAATCAGAGGCTAAGAATTGTTTAACTTTAATAAGGGAACCACAGGAACACGGGGATAAATCTAAGGCCAGCAGAGTTATGGACAATAAGCAAAGATTTTTCTAAAGCAGTGTTGCCCAAAGTTTGGTACACGTACCACCTGTGGTACACAAAAGGACTTTAAAGGGTACACAGCAGAAAATAAATTACTAAAAACCAGGAGCAAAGCACTGGGACAGCTCTGGGAAAGGGGGTAGTCCGATAAGGCCAAAGTCCTGAAAGGGATATGCAAATATTTTAATTTTGGGAATCACTGTTCCGAAGTATACAAGGAACAACCCTCTCCCTCCATGACATTGGTACATTACTGAACAGAAATGAAAGCAAAATATAAAATCAATATCAAAGTAGAAAATGCTGAAGACTGTTCACCATATTTCTGGTTTATATTTAGGAAAATTAGATTTTATCTTATCAGATGATGATAACACTTTTCAATTCACCTTAGGAGAATGTTAAACAGAAGCTACTGAAGTTAGGAATACCGTATTTAAATCAGCTGTTCCAGAAAACTTGTGTTTAATAGTTTTTAAAAAGCTGGTTGAGGAGCAAGCTAGACGATTACTGCTGTTTTCAGTACATCACAGAGCACTGGACAAGTTCCAGAAGACTGGAAAAAAACTAATGTTGTGCCAGTATTTTAAAAGGGTAAATAGAAAGACTTGGATAATTATGGGCTTGTCAGGCTTATATCAATCCCAGGCAAAATATTGGAGCAGCTGATATGGGGCTTGATTAATACAGAATGAAAGAAGGATAACATAATCAATGCCAATTAACATGGGATTATAAAATATGGATGCTGTTAATGTTACGTCTTATCTTTTTGATGAGTTTTAAAATTTGGTTGATAAAGGTAATATTTTGATATAATAGACTTCTGTAATGTGTTTGACTTTGTACAGCATATTTTGATTAAAAAACTGAAATGGTATATAATTATCATAGCACATATTAAATGGATTAAAAACTGGGCTATGTGACCTTTTGTTAAATAATTTTTGCTTCCATCACATGTACACACCTGATTGTTATCTATCTATCTATCTATCTATCTATCTATTCAGTTCCCCGTTTCAGTGATGATTGATTTATTTTGTAGAAAAAGGAAGCTCTGAAATATTTACATTGGAAAAAATACGCAGAAAATTATGTGAATTTGGGAAATATAAAGAAAAAAAGTCAACAACGGTCAAATCTGAGCTCTGTTAACAATGACAGCATCCTTAAATTTTGCCCACACTATGGCTCTGGCCACACTACCCCTCCTTTTCAGAAGGTGCATGTTAATGATGGAGTTCGGAAGATGCTAATGAGGCACTGATATGAATATATAGCACCTCATTAGCATAATGGCAGTCATGCTCAATTCGAAAGTGCTGCTTTCAAAATGCATGCTTCCCATGTAGCTGGGGGCCTTTCAAAAGCACCCCCTGACTTTGAAAGTCCTTTCTTCCTATTTGGTTTTAGGAAGAAGGGGCTTACAAAGTTGGGGGTAGGCCTATTGAAAGGCCTCGGGGTACACCGGTGGCATGTGTTCCGAAAGCAGCACTTTCAAATTGCATGTGGCTGCCATTATGCTAATGAGGTGCTGCTTATTCTCCCTCATTAATATGCCCCTTCTGAAAGGGAGGGGTAATATGGCCATGGCCTATGTGCTGTGGAAAAGTCAGCAGGGCAGTAATACAGTGACTATTTTTGGGTATAATTACACCGGCCAGAGACAGGCTGTATATCTCCCTTTGTTTCAGCTAAATGAATATTTAGTTATTTGCATATTTCTAAACTCTGACTCACTGGATTTCCAAGATGTAGGTGTCACATTGGAGAAGACAGTGAATGATGACCTGCTGGAGAAAGCTGAAATTTTGTGATATGATTTCAGAACCACTGTGTCAACTGTGATGGATGCAATCTAGATAGGACATTAGGAAGAGAAGACAGATGAGTGGCACTACGGGTAAAGCCACTGCAATAACCAATTTTTCTCTTAAAAAGGACAAGTATTTGGAATAAGGCTACAAGAAATAAAAACAAATGGAAGAACTACCTTGAGTGATTGTTAAAAACCAACAGTAATAGAAGAGTGTAAGAAAACAAGTCCACATCTCTTGGGTAAATACATGCATGCAACAGTTTAAAAGTCAGGACTTTCACTTTCGTAGACTTTATAGCCAAAGAGAATTTCAGTGAATAAAATTCTATATGGCTTATTGTCATTATAAATGATCCATTCAGGCAAAATTAAAGGCAATTATAGAAATGTTATAGAAATATTACAGGGTCTTGCATAAGTTAAGATATTAAGAGCAAACCCAATAAACTAACTGTGCACATACAGAGCAGAAAGTTTAAAATTAGATACAAGAAAGTTAAAATCTTGGTCAGAGCTCATTTCTCTCCAGCATTCTCTTTTGGCACACACAGACTACAGGCTCCCAAGTATGGTCTAGCATGTTACAAACACCTACTTCTAGAACAGGAAATAGCTGTTCTATATTTTGGTTTTGCTACAGAGCTGGGTTTATTTCCTTGATAGGACGGAGGCCTGTTCCTAGAAAGAAGAGAATAAGAGAGAAGGAGCTGTACATCCTGTTGACTCAACTTTTAGCCTGCATGCCGCAATCTACAGAAAACATCTGGATAAAATTACAAATGAGAGTGTTACATTACTGAACAACACATCTTTCTGGCAATTCCATATTCTAACTTTGGTTGTACGATTTGTACAGATTGATTAAACATTTTATGATTATTTTATGGAGCAGTTCAAGGAACAAACTCAGTCTGCTTGGAATTTTTACAAGAAAATGGCTAATAAAAACATATGAAACCTTTGGCAATGCCAGAAATTTGCACTGTGTCTGGCAGCATGAAGATGTGAGCTACAGCACTGACTCAGTGCATTAATAAGCGTGACTATAATGTTAATGTTGGAGTGGTAACACTTGGGTAAGAGTGGTGGGACAGAAATCAGTGTCTCAAGAAGAAGAATTCTGTTTCCTAGTGGCAGCTGCTGTCCAAATCAAACCACTTTTTTTAGTAATATTTATGTCATACCAGAGTGGAATTAGAATATTTAAGACAGGCTAAGTCAGATTCAGTTTTAAATGTGTGACTACTCTCTCTGCTGAATGAGGTCCAGGGTTATTTTAAATAAACACCTTATTGTGATGAATTCTGATATTGATAAAATGAATCATTTGCTTTACTTTCCCCCTGACGTAAATGCTGCCAAAATGGATATGTAAGGAGGTCAGACTGACCTCTTTCATTTACTGTACCACTTGTGATGACAAAAAGATAATTTTCTCACAGATTGCTGCGTTCCGATTCAGAAACTCCATCCCCCAAAAACCAGCCTCCCAAAACAAAACAACTCCTGCCTGCAAATCTGTTCACGCTTCCAAACCTGTCCTCCTCACACCAGAAGACATCATAATTTTTCAGTATGAAGTATTTACTGAACATTAACAACAAGGCACCTCGCCTCAAAGAACCACATATTTATTTGGGCATAAGTTTTCATGGGCAAAACCCACTTTGTCAGAAGCATGTGTTACTGTACATTAAAGATAAAAAAGCAAGAGAAGGAATAACAAGTCTTCATAGGTGAATATAGTGCAGGGAAGGGTAATATCTCAGTTATGCTATATGCGTCTCTAGAAGATATAAAAAGTGAAGACACCCACAATCCACTGGGTATCACTGCATAAAGGATCTTTATATGGTTTAGAACTTTAGAGGTCTACACTAGCTTTGACCCTAGCTCTTGGCACAGGATACAGATTCAGGTATTCCAAGGTCACAAGGAACCACTATTATCAGTCAGCCTGACCTTCTGTATAACATAGGCCACAGAACTTCCTCCCGATAACGTATATTTGAATTAGAAAATATCTTTTAGGAAAACATCCAGTTTTAATATAAAAATTAGTGGCCAATGGTAAAATATTAAAAGCTTTGGTAAATTGCTTCTGTGCTTAATAACTCTCTGTTATTAACTTCACTGTTGACAGGGGGAAGTGGCAGTGGCCAGTATCCTGCTATAATTATACTTCTCTTCTTTGCTTCTTTTGCTGTTACTTACTCTGGCTACCCTAAGATACAGGATTCATATATGTGGTTTAAGACCAACTCTTCCCCAATGCCTTCCATTCATGTTCCCAGATCAGGGAATGAGTCACTGAGAATCAGGGCAAATGTGTGTATGCATATACGCTGTATTGGCCTATGTCTGAATCTTGAATGGTAGCTGTGTCCTGCACACTGAACACAGACCTATAATGGTATTCATACATATAATCAGCATAGATACCTCACAGCAAAGTGTTGACCTATTTCTGGAGAGGAAACAATGTGCAAGTTTCACAGCTATGCTTTTGTTCTGAAATATTCAGCTGTCTCTAGTCTGTGTCTCTTGGCATGTGAACTCCGAAGAGATTTTCCAGTTAGAAAACAGTAAGAAAGAGTGAGAATTTCCTGCTAAAAGTGGGCTTTCCACAGTTTCATAAATCTTGTCACCTTTCTTTCCTGGAAAGAAACAGGAAGAATAGCATAAAAAAGGGGAAAAAGGTGAATAATGCTGAAAATGGAAAACCCAAAATCCATATGGTAATGATATTTTAAGTGGAAAACTAAACTACAAACATTGTTTCTTTTAAAGTTTTGATTCAAAAGAAAATAGTTGAGTTCTGAGTATCAGATTGGAATACTGAAAAAATATGTTAAAAGTGACATTTTCTTACAGAAAATACTAATTTCCATGTTCTTGGATGAAAATTCTGTATTGGTAAAACACTTGTAACCAGCTCTATTTCCAAACAATTGCGTATTATCACAACTTTTTCCAAAAAGGAAGCATTCTGCTTCCATTGTTCTTTTTAAATATTGAAACCACGTCCCTGCACCATAGCACATGACACTTAGTGTGAGTGGGACAAAAACGTGAGACAAGTTTACAGGCATTCAAACAAAACACGAACATACTTCTGCTTTGGAAATGTACTGTTCTGTTCAGAGTATAATGTCTTGGTCATGAAGTAATCCGTTTAAACTTCAAGTTTAATGATTGCATTCCAGTGAATTAAAGTTAACCAGCATATGGGCTTCATGTAGCAAATATCACCTGTTTGTAATCAAATCACTAAAGTGGCCCCAAGCAGAAAAGTGTGGTTACAGAACTGGACTTGGATATGAACTTCCCTTGTGTTGTGAGCTATTTTGTTCCAAGGTTTTGATTTAACTTATCACTGAGAAAGGGAATTAATCATGAAGTTCAGCTCAAGAGATGCCCTTACAGAAAGTTCTGTATAACTGAAGTGTAGTTAAACTATTAGCATATTCTAGACATTGAATAATGTTCTCTGTAAATTATTCTGAAATACTAAATATTTTAGGAGATATTATATCTTGTCTATGGGCTTTTGAGCCAGCTCCACACATTCTCTATTATATCCATTAGTAAAATGCGCTACATGCTACAATGCTTTTCCATAAGGGTGGCTCTTAAGACCCCTTTAGTTTGGGGACATTTGGATCAAGGGTTTCATTATTTTGAAAATTAGTGAACAAGGTTTGCTCTAACAAATTTCAGTTATGTGGGTGTTCCAAATGTTTCTTAATGCCTCCCCAGTCATCCAGCTGATTCCCTAATGCTGCAGCTGACCATGATCTGTGCACAAGAAGCCCATCCATCTGCAGATTACATCCTTCCCATGTAAAAGTGAGATCCATCTGCCTTCATCTGCTGCCCCCCTCCACCTCCTGCTTCTCCTGGCCTCTTGAGGGCTTTATGTGGAAGCAGGGATCTGTGCAGCATAAGGGAGCAGGCAGTGGCTGGATGGGTGTGTGGGTATTTGGGATGTATATTGCTCCTCTACTAACCCCAGAGAAGGATGGAAAGATCATACACTGCGCAATTGTACTAGGCTGCATCTACACTATGAGATAAATTTGATATACAATAAAATCAACGAATACATAATTTTGATATCATGAATTCAAATAAAGTGTCCACAAAGCATTTTGAAATTTGACCCACTTTTTGTCTGTGTCTAATCTCTGCAACCCCGTTGCCATGTGCAAGTTCAACAGCATGAGCACTGCTTTGTGGGTACCTATCCCACAGTGCCTTAGCTGCGGTTGCATGTGGGTGTTTCATCTCGGAATCCCAGAATTCCAATCACTGTCCCATAATTCACTGCATCAGTAACTGCGCAAAAAAAGAACTAGAGATCGCACCATTTTCTGCTGCAGCATTCCAGCACAAACATGTATCCACAAATGCTCCACACCATAGCACAGATCATTTCAGCAACCACAGTGGCTGTCGCACAATTTGTCCTTCAATACCAAATCTCCATGGCACTTGTCTATGCTTGCTGCTGCTGTTGACGATGATGATGAGGAGGAGGAGGATGGTGTTTTGGAACAGCAATTGTGCAAACTGAGGGCCAAGAATACAGAGCTGGTGGCTGCCATGACTGTATTGATGATAGTGGAGCGGCATGTTTGGACTCGAGAGACCAGCACACACTGGTGGGATCACGTCATTTTGGAGTCCTGGGACGACCAACTTTATGGAACTTTGTGATGCACCAGTGCCCACCTTGAAGTGCAGCACCACCACAATGAGGCAGGCTTTAATTGTACAGAAGCAAGTGGCAATTGCACGGTGGAAGTTTGCAACCCCTGACAGTTACTGGTTAGTGGCAAATCAGCCCAGCATGGGCAGATCTAGAGTGGGGTCTGTGGTGATGGAGATAGCCCATGCACTCTGTCAACATGTCCTCAGGAAGACTGTGACCCTGGGAGAGGTACAGGACATAGTGGATGACTTTGCTGCCCAGGGCTTTCCTATCTGCGGTGCAGCAATAGATGGCACATACATCCCCATCATGGCCCCAGCACACCCGGTGTTGGAGTATATTAATCGAAAGGGGTACTTCGGCATGGTCATGCAGGGGTTGGTAGATCACAAAGGTCATTTTACCAACATCAACATTTGCTGGTCAGGGTATGGTTCACAACATGCACTTATTCCAAAATTCAGGACTGTACCAAAAGCTCCTGGATTGGCGATGTGGAGATGCCCATTGTTATGACCCTGCTTACACTCTGCTTCCCCATCTGATGAAACTCTACTCAGAAGCCATGGACCATAGCAAGGAAAACTTTAATTACAGATTGAGCAGGTGCAGAATGGTGGTGGAATACACCTTTGGACATTTGAAAGTGAGGTTCAAATGTTTATTGACCCATTTGGACATTTCTGAAGCTAATGCCCCACCATTATTACAGTGTGTGCTATTTGCACAAAATATGTGAATCAAGGCAGGAGAGTTCCCCATCGATATGGCATTCTGAAGCAGAGGCAATAGGCAGGGCATACTCACAGATGTCTACACTGCCATCCAGCAGTACCCATGCTCAGGCTTCAGCAATTAGGGATCGCTTAAAAACCAACTTTATGAAAGATCTGTAATGCACATGCCACCTATGTATGTCTGTGCCAATAAATGAATTAATGCTCTTTTTTGGTGGAACAAGGGAGTTTCACTGCCCCTCCCGATTCCACCCAGTTCCCTCAGCCACGCGTCTGCTGTGGACAAGGAAGTTTCACTGCTCAGCTGAGCCTTCAGTGTCACTCACCCTCCCCGCATCATCTGTTTTGCTTTGTGTTGCTCCCACCACTCCTGCAGGACAAGAAATCACACCAACTTCAAAGGAATGATTTTATTTTGGGGTTGGGAGATGTGTAAGGGGCCAGGAAAAGAAACCTTCTCAAGGGTACTTTAATAGCCTTTTGCAATGACCCTTGGGGCTGGAGCAGCAGGGTAGACTTGCCCTCCCTCCCCATGCGCAGGGATCCTGACAACGGGGTAGGTGACCTGCCCTCTGGGGACTCATTGCTCAGACCATGACGATGGGGGTTGGGCACTCTCGCCTCAGGGGACTCCAGTTGGTGGGTATCAGCTGATGCCCTGCTGGTTTAGGACCCCCTCTTCAACTCAAGCAGGGAGTGCAGGATCTCTGTATGCTGAGTAATGGCTGTTACAGGCTTTGCCTCGACCTCAGAGTTTTTGCCGCAGCTTCATTCCTTCTGGATAATTGCTGCTGCTGCAAGTCAAGCATTTTCTCATTGAATTTTACTTGACTCTGACACCACTCAGCTGTCCTGTGACACCACTGAGCAGTGTCCTTTGTCAAGTTCTTACACTCTGCATAAATGTCTTGCATGTGCTGCATGGTCTTATCTTATTTTGCTTTCCCACGTCTCCTGTTTTTTTCTGCTACACCGGGCAATGGATCTGGAAAATGAAGGTCAAAATTAAGATACAATTCACATAATGTGCTTTGAAGTACAATGAATGGGTCTTTCTGTGTACTATCACTGAAAGTATACTTTTGAAAGACATATGGATTATTAAGGATGGGACAGTAAGTGTGCATTTCACAGTACCTTACTTGCCATCACTTATCCAGCACATTACTTTGTGGACATGGTAAGTTATAACCAATTGTCCTATTTTGGTGGGAATTGTAAGGTCCGCAAAGCAGGGGCAGCCACCTAGTATCCTGGCCAGGTGCCCTGTATCAGTGATAAATGGATGGCTGCGTGTAGGGCTTCAATGCACAATAAAAATAATGTAAAGAAAAAAATACCCAAAGAAATATTGGATGTAAAGGGACATGGGAGAGGAAAAGCACAGCAGAGGAATCCCTTGGGTGGTTCAGTGGGATTCCTGAGAAATGAAAAGGAATGGTACTTGATAAGGGACAAGGGGTGGGAAATGCCCAGCAGATCCAGGCAGCTGTGTGGCATGTGGTGGGGGTGGTGCATGAAAAATGAAAACAAATGTTTGTTGGAAAGGGATATGCGGGGGATGGGGGGAATGCCTCCCTGCCCCCCAAGTCTACAAACTGTGTTGTGCAGTGGGGAATGTAATGCCCATCAGCTGCTGCAGGCCAATGTAAAGGGGCAAGAAACATGTTAAAAAAAAGATGTGAATTCCCATACTTCTGCAGTTTGCCAAAGAAGACATCACCCTCCTAAAACTAAGAGATATGGAGAAAGAACAGCTACTTCTGCTCTGTGACCAAAGCTTGGAAAAATTGCTAAAATGCTGTGTGGCACCATGGCACCAGGTCACTACCTGGTTGCCTGGCATGGCAAGGTGTGTTACCATGGAAGCCCCAACAAGTCAGGCCTGCCCAAGAATCTTGTGAAAGAAATACAAGATGAGGCCTTCAAGGAGATCTCCAAAAAGGAGAAGTGTTCCATCCCAAGAAACATTAACAGGATGTTCTGAGAGGCACAGAAGCAGAGACAGCAAAGCTGCACCTTTGCAAAACCCTATAGTTATGCCCACCCCCAACCCACTTCTAGCATACAGAATAAAGACTCACCTGAACCTCTTGCTCCAGAGGGCTGGGGGACTGGCGTGGAGGGGCCCACTTGGGAGGAGACCAGTTCCAGGTCTATGGTGAAGAGCTCAGGGCTGTCTGGAACAATTTCCCCTACCCCTTACTCATTGCTCCCTTCCTTCTCTCCATTGCCCCTTTCCTCTAGTCCACGCTGCTCCTCCATGCTCAACCCAGAATCCATACCAGAGACTCCACAAGTGTTGTAATTCAGTCTGGGCTCCATGGTGGGGTTGTTCCACATAAGCATGTGGAGCCGCCCTGACTGCTGGTTGGCTTTCTGGACTTTTTGATAGGCCTGCCAGAGTTCCTTCAACTTCACCCAGCACTGCATAGAGTCCCTGGAGTAATCTTGTGCTGCCATATTGGGCGCCATCTCATCATAGATGGCCACATTTCTCATGGTCTTCCGAAGTCTGTTCACCACCGATTGGTCTCCCCAAATGGCAATGAGATCCAGAATGTCCTGGTGGGTCCATGCTGGGGCTGTCTTGAGAGCCTGAAAAGTGCTAGTCAGATCACTATCCTGAGTGCACGTGACTGCAGTACAGGGCTACCGATAACTGCTACCTATGCAGTGTGATGGGTATCTTTTTATTTGCAGGGTTGAGCTGCTAAATCCAATTGAAATTTTCATTCAAATTCAAATTCAATCCAAACTTTGCAGGCTTACTCTGACCTTCTTCCCGCACATGTGACAGCAGTGCACAATGAAGTGGGCATGCTTGGAGAGTCACTATGTAGCTTTGTGAAATACATACAGGACACTTCTGAAGGCTAACAAATTTGAATTAAGGATATGGTGCTTCCACATTAGCCTTGATTTGAGATTTTAAATTTGAGAGAGACGCTACATCTGTCCCATAATAGCGATATTCTGTAATTGTCCTTATGGCTCAATAAATCTAGTTAACAGTATTACGTGTGACAGTCAGGTTTTAATATCAAGCTAAAGCCTAGAAATTTGAATTTATCTCACAGTGTAGACGCAGCCTTAGTGTTACTTATTTCCAGGTGGAACATCTGCAGCTGAAGGGAGAGTAGGCTGAATTAACCTTAGTCTCTCAACTTATCTCCAGGTCCCCCACAGCAGAGCCTCCATGACCTGGAACACTCTCGGAACCAGGGCCTTTGGTCATTATCTGGGGGAAGAGTCTCTCCTTTCAGATCAAGATTCCCTCAGAAGTCAAACTGTGATGATTCTTCTTTAGAATAGTCTGTAATTTCTAAGGTCTGGGACTTCTGCTGCTACCTGGTGAAGTCGTCTCTTGGGGGGTTGTTTCTGCTGAGACTTGGCATTCTTAGTGGTTCCTTTTGGAGACTTTTGCTCCAAGAAACATTCTTTCTTGGTTTTATCTAGAGGTGTGCCCCTGCCCAGGTTCTTCCGAAGAAGCCTGCCCATTGCCAGGGGACTGTCCCTCTTCCTGGTGATCTCTTTTGTCTTATGTGTGTAGACGCTATGTTTCAAAATAGCTAAGTGTTCTTTTGAAATGCAGTTTTGTGTTTAGCAGAATTATTTCCAAATAAGCTATTCTGGAATAGCTCTGCTGGAATAGTTTATTTTGAAATAAGTCTGCTGTGTAGATATACCCTTAGTCACCCTACACTAGGGATTTGTCTACACTACCACCTTCCTTTGAAGGAAGGATGGTACTTAGGGTGTTGGGAGTTTAGTAATGAAGTGCTGCTGTTTAAAACTTGAAAGTTGCTGCCGGGGGGCGGGATTTGTTTAATGAAGTGCTGCCTATGCATAGCAGCACTTCTTTAGTAAACTCCCAACACCCTAAGTACCATCCTTCCTTCAAAGGAAGGTGGTAGTGTAGACAAGCCCTCATTGTAGCTTAGATCAGCCATCATATTTAAATAAGAGTGAAAAAATTTGCAGCAAAAGCATCCAAAATATAAAAGGATGTAGAAAAAATGAATAACAGGAAAACTGCTTTTACTCTTTCTTTTTCCTCCTTCATCTATATCATATTTATCTTGATAACAGTACCAGCTCATTTCGATTTGACACTAGCCTTCACACATTTCCTGGTGGCATGTTGTACAATTCCTGGTACATGACAAATATATCCCTTTGCTGCTTTTTTTTTAAATGTAAGATTAATAAGCTAGCTTTGAGTTCTTTTAAACAAAACAGACCTGCCACCTGGTATAATAGGGAACCCAGTGGAAGCCACAAAAGATTATAGAGCTAGGCTCCATGTTGATCAACTGATTAATGCTAATTTCATCAGACTTTAGAAACCTTGAATGCATAGGACAGAAAAGAAGGGGCTATATGGGCAAAAGTTTCATTTAAACAAATTTTACAATTTCCCTACTCAGAAGCCTCTTTTGTGTTACTCAGATCAAGATTATATTTGTTCTTGTTGTCTGAAAACTATGAATCGTGCTACGCAGGAGGGCAGAATAGATTATCGCAATGGTGCATCCTAAACAGAAAATATGTAGGGAAAAGGAATTTGGAGCAAATGTCTGGTTGGTAGAAAGGAAAATAGTCTTCTTAGTTGAGGGTGAAGACAGCAGACTGTCTTTGCCATCAGTTGAGGTATAGAAAAAATGTGCTGCCAGTGATTCTGATGCTTCCTAATCATTTTTAGAATCTTGAGCTACAAACAATTAAGCAGTGTTTTACTAGTAATGAAGGATATAGCTGGCAGTCTAGCAGAGATGTAGGAAAGAGATTTTTGCTGAGCATGTGGAGATGTCAGTATAACATGTTGACAGACCTGGGGTTTTCTGATAGCATCCTGGCAAAGCTTGCATTCCTGAACCCCTGCTGCTACATCAGACTGCATCCTATCTGAAACCTGATCCTCTTTTTCCAATTGCATTCTTCATACTACAAAAAACATTTCCACAGTAAGTCATTCATGGGTAAAGAGGAAAACTTCTCCTTTAGTTAGGGTACTGGCCTAGGATTTGAGAGATGTGGCTTCAATTCCATTCTCCCCCTTAGACTTCCTGTGTGATCTTGGACAAGATACTTAATGTCTGTGTTTCAGTTTCCAATTGTACAATGAGGATAATACTGCTTTGTTATCTCACAGGTGTGTTGTGAGGACAAATATATGAAGCTGCTTGTATACTACAGTGATGGGGAGATATAAAATTACCCCAGATAGAAATATAAATTCATGTCTTACATTCACAACGTAAACTAATTTCTAAAACACCCATCCACAGCATCAGTTGCCCTAACAGTTATTTAAAATAACAACAACCCATGCAAGAATAACCTCTGAGATGCCTAACCAACTCTCAATTAGCCTCACTCACAATTACCTTTGTTTTTATGAAGAGTTCTTAGTGAGAGTTGTGCAGTGAAAGACCTACACATCTTTTTCAGACCCTAGGGATAAGTTTAACTTTTCTCTGACTTGTTTTTCTGTCAATTTGAAAACTGGGAATTCAGAGGTACAAAGGCTGGTACTTATGTTTGAGCTGAAGATGAGGATGAAACATACATTTACAGTGAAAACAACATGTACCAGAAATGTGCCAGAAAGGTTGAACCACACTTGCTGATGTTTGACTTGCCTCCCTCATAACAGACAAGAAGTCCAGCAAGGTTCTCTGGCAAGAATAAAACAAAGGACATGAACCAGAAGAAGAGTAATCAAAAAAGGTAAATAAATTTTCAGCTAATGACAGGGGGTGTTTGAACCTTGTATGAAACATGGACCATTTCCTTCAGGAACTTGGCGGGTGAAGGAAGAGGCTGACTGATCTTAAGCGATGAGGGAAAAGAGAAATACAAGGCTTCAGACTGAAACAAAGGGCTTTCACCCATTCTATCAAGGAGATATTGTAAATGGATCAGCATTTTGATGTTACTTTCTCTTTTTTGTTCTGTTCATTACCAGGATTTTAAAGGGTTTAATCACTACCTGGTGTTCTGTAGGCATTGCTTTGATCTATGATTTTGAGTAAAAGGTCCTAATTTGACATGTTTGATTAGTGGCTTCATTTAATAGACATGAGATTGAAAGAGGGCCAAGTTCTGGTCCCACTGAAAACTGTAGGCTTTTTGCCATTGACAATTGTGACCATGATTTCAGCTCTGCATACTTTGCACATGATATTTTGTCTGACTGTGTTTCTATACCATACACAGCATCTCAAAATGTTACAGAACTGTGCCTGAGTAAAAATGTTGATAGTTTTGGAAAGCTCATCAACTCAGGGTAAATTTGGTGAGGAATATCCAATACAGAATGGTCAATGTGAACAAGATAGTGTCTAACTCTCTTTCTTTGTACACCTGCTCTTCAGGATAAAATTGTGTTATTCCAGTGTCCTGCTTTGCCAGTTTCTTAGGTCTTGCACTTGCTAGAGTTCTAATGGGACAACCATGACATAAATTCAGATGGTGATGAGCCTAGAAAGAGCAGTGACATGGAAATGACAAATATTTTGAAACTAAACTTTGTGCTATAGTAATCATCTTATTACTCTGCGGCCCATTTATGACCACTCAAGCAAGTAATTCCACTGATTACCATAGGATTCTTTGTGATAAAGAGCACACCAGTCTGAGAAAGAGTTCCACTGTACACAACTTTATTGTGTGTACATTGGAGAGGGACATATGGCTAGACCTATTCACGATGGCTTCTTCTTCTCTGGGTCTGCTTTCCCTGGGTGTAGCACTGCAAAACAGGAAGTAAACAACATTGTGCTCATTGAGATCACTGTAACGATTGTGCCTCAATGTGCTTTCCGGTGGAATTTAAAGTTATTCAGCACATCTGCTTTGGTATAAGACATTGTCACGTGCCAAGTGTCGGATGAGATTATTGGACCCAATGCAAAATTCCTGGGAACTGTTCCTGACCCATGCATTCTCCATATGCAGGACCTACAGAGGCTGTCATAGAAACAAGAATATCTTCATCAGGCTCTGCTATATGATTAATTAAACTATTGTAACCCATCACTCCTCGGGGGAGGGATAGCTCAGTTGTTTGAACATTGGCCTGCTAAACCAAGGGTTATGAGCTCAGTCCTTGAGGAGGCCATTTAGGGATTGAGGTAAATAAATGTCAGTTATGGTGCTTGCTCCTACCAAGAGGGCAGGGGACTGGATGACCTCCCAAGGTCCCTTCCAGCTCTAGGAGATGTGTATCTCAAATTCTCTTATCTTGAGTTGCACCTATCTCAAGTCAGCATAATATCAAGATATACACATAAATCTGAGCTTTATAAAGAGTTTGATAAACACATGAAGAATAGGTCCCTCAATGACAATTTGACCATCTCTAGCCAAGAGTGGCAGAGAGGCAGTACCATGCACTGTGTCCCTAAATCTCTGACTATCAGAAAATGGGACTAGATATCAATGGACGGATCACTCTGGAAGTTTTCTGTTCCATTTGTTCCCCTGACACATCTGGCACTACCCACTGTCAGACAGCACTGGGCTAGATGAATCCTGGGATATATGGTCTGAATCCATATGGTCATTCTTCTGTTCACAAGTAAGAAGATATTTCTGTGCTAGCACAAGTTGATTTAGCTCACTAAATACCATTACAAACTCTTCCATACTTTTGCTACTTGCAGAAGAAGCAGATTCAGTGGGATAGATCCTCACCTGATGTATAACAGAGCAGCTCCACTGGATCTGTGGCCCAGGCTAACCGGGTGCTTTTGTGTCTCTGTGCATGAAGAAAAATCCCAGAAATAATGACCTACTTTTTAAAGTTATTTCAACACTTTGTACTTTTAACGCATGTCCTTCACGTCACCGGATAAAGTAAAGCAGAAGAAACAGTGTCTGAATGATAAAAAATTATTCACTTCTTCATGAGCCACCAAACACACAGGGCTCAAGTAGTTTCTGAGTTAATTCCACTGACTTTTGTGGACTAAATTTATTCCATACAAACTCCTACAGAATATTTTGTCACATGGAATCCCTAACTATGAGTTTAATTATCTTCTCTCAAACACTTGAAGTTTTAAAAGAATTGCATAAGAGAAAGTTTTGCTGATAGCAGAAAACACATGGGTCACCATCAAAGCTGGCACCAATTCTGCTACTGCTGTGGTTAAAAAAAGAGATTGTTTGAGATTGTGACTTTAGCAATAGATGAACCAGTGTTTCATAGGGTACAATGATAACTGATTAAAGAAATCTACTCAAGTCAAAACACATACTCCACAACAGATTAGCATTAGGAAAGTTGGAACCCATAGCCATTTAAATGCAATTTATAAGCCTAATTTCCTGCGTGTCACTCCCAGATAATAAATACTTTTCTTTCAGCTTGAAAAGGCTTGGTAAAAAAAAAAAAGTTAATTTAAGGCTCATTAGTTTATTTTTAGTAGCTTAAGATCTGAGGGATTTGAAAACATTTCCCTTTTCTAATAGAACATGCCTTCCTGTGTACCAAGGATGTCCATTGACCTCACTCCCTGCTGGAAGGTGCCATTGATCCATGACAGAAATCCTGTGAGGGCTTTGAAAGCTAAATAGGAACCAGAAAAAAGTATTATCATGCTTAGCTGATTATAGCATCGGAAATAAAGTTCAACTGTGAGTTTGCAAAGAAGAAGGAGTAGGGGCTGAAACAAACAAGCACTTCCTGTGTTTGCCTGGAAGAAGCCAATCATCCCTCTGCTTATATAATAAGAACATTACTGCTAATTTGCCATGAACTGAAAGGGATTTCTGGTTTTAGCTCTGGGTCTGTGGCATCTTGTTTTGTTTTAAATGAAATGTCGATGGGAACATACAGCTAAAAAACATCATGCTATAATTGAGGTGCATTAATGGTAATTACTTCTTTCTTCCACTCATCATTTTGACAGAGAAATCCATTACCCCTTCATCTCCATGTTTCCACAAATTGCTCTTCCCTGTGGATGTGCAGTGACTGAAGGAAATCATGGCTTGTTCCATAAAAAATGTTCCTTAATGCAGCTCCGTTCTCCTTGTACGTTGTTCCCTGGTGATATAATAGAATATATCAATAAAATCTATAAACAGTTTTCTACTTCAGTGGAGATCAGAGAACAAAACTATGAGCTGTGGTGGCACTGTGAATGTCAGCTTCTGGGAGTCTGATGTAGCTCTAGGCCAGGTAGTAATTATGCTGATTTATTTCACGTAGCGCTGATTTGCCACTGAGATAAACAATTCAGTGATACACTTCATAGGGCAAAATTGTTTTCAAGGTTTTGACATTCTGAAGGAAACATTTACATTTCTTTAGTTAGGTCCTTTTTGGCGGCAGTCATGGTAAGGAGGCCACGGAATGAATGAGCTTGGAAACCCGTTTATCCTCACAACCCTTGGGGCATCAAGGGTGGAGTATCGGTGTTAGAAAACACTGGTATTGGAAAAGACTTAAGACATGGACTCACTGTCCACAGTGTATCTGTTTATAGTTATGCAACCTCAGTGTCCAAGGCCTTTCTCACACGTGCTAGATTCACACAGATGTATTAAATGAAACTGGAACTGAATAAGGTGATGGTTTTTTGCTTACTCACTGCACTGGCCTGAATTTCACCTCAGGAGTTTTCCACTGCTGCAGGAGACAATATATAAGGTAGAAGTGAGTTGCTGCTTGTTGATTTAGATTTTAAAATATGAAACTGACACCAAAAGATCCAATGTTTAAGAACATAAGAACAGCCATACTAGCATCTCGCTCAGTATCCCGTTTTCCAAGAGTGGCCAATGACAGGTTTCACAGAGGTAATGTATATAAGAGGCAATCAGTGTTCCTTGTAGAGATGAACACTTAGAGAGCCACACAGGAGAAATTCAGGTGACACCCAGCTGATTAACAAAGTGCCCACAGCCACCCACAGGCCACACCTACACTACAGTGATCTTTCAAAAGATGATCTTCTAGAAGATCTTCTTTTAAAAGAGTGTGTCCACACACAAATAAGTGGATCAAAAGAGCAATCTGCTCTTTCAAAAGAGTGTCCACACATCCCCTGCTCTTTAGAAACAATGGGCCAGGTAGCAAAAAATGCAGCACCGTGAAGACCTCTCTTTTGAACAAAAGGCCCCTGAATCTTTTGGAAAAAGGCACTCTTCCTTATTTGGGAGAAGACGAGGCCTTCCTGAAGGAGCACATTTTGTGTGTGGATGCTCCACTTGTTCTTTCAGAAGAGGACCTGATTTTCCAAAAGGACTTGCTAGTGTAGATGCAGCCACAGTGGGCAGCCTGAGTTTTTATTGGTGGTGAATGTCTACACATGGCTTGGTGCACATAACAAAATTTATTCAGCCCATGGATGGAAAAACTTAGAGGGAACACTGGAGGTAATCATCAAGTGATCCATTCCCTGTTGCCCGTTCCCAGCTTCTGGAAATGAAAATCTAAGGATACCATCTTGTTCTTCCTTGCCTCTGAGGATAGAACAAGAGGCAATGGATTTAAATTGCAGCAGGGGAGGTTCAGGTTGGACATTAGGAAAAAGTTCCAGGGTGATCAAACACTGGAACGAATTGCCAAGGGAAGTTGTAGTATCTCCATCACTGGAGATATTTCAGAAGAGGTTAGATAGATGGCTTTCAGGGATGGTCTAGAAAGTGCTTGGTCCTGCCATGAGGGCAGGGGGCTGGACTCAATGGCCTCTCGAGGTCCCTTCCAGTCCTACTCTTCTATGATTCTATGATTCTATCTCTATCCATCCTGTCTAAGAGTGGATCTATCCTCCACAAATTTATCTAGTTCTTTTTTGAACCCTGTTATAGTCTTGGTTTTCACAACATCCTGTGGCTGGGAATTCCACAGGTTAACTGTGAATCTTCAGATAAAGAGGAAAAATACTTTGAAAAGAGAATCATTGTGGAAAAGAAGTGATTTAACTGTTGTGGATGGGGCTCTTATACTGGGTGACAATCTATATAAAATATTTGGATATTTTAAAACCAACAAATTAAAAGATTTCAGGTAATTATCAGTAACAGACTATTGGAGCCGCATGCCCCAAGTTACTCATATACTGGTGTAAGCCAAATTTATGTGTGCAAACACCAGCTTTAATGAACAAATCAGGTATTATGGAACCGGTGTAATGCCAATTAAAAGCAGCAAAAGTCTTTCCATTACTCTCAGTGGACTTTGGATCATGCCTTATACGACTGGCCGGCACTGTGCCTGATTTTGGAGGAATGCACACAAAGCTGGGTATGTTCTAGCATTCATGCATACCAAATGACTTAGATTTTGGCCCTTAATTTCTAAGGAGTGGGAATACACTGTGGAAGGGGGATGGTGCATACAGACGAAACTGTGTGTTCCACTAGTCAGCAGAGGACTGGAAGCAATGAGGAAAGCTAGTACCAGAAACAGCACTGTTTTTATAAGGGTGAGTCATGTGGGGAGTCTTCCCCACAGCTTATTCCTACTCTCACACTGCTTTTTTAAACAGAGAAAAAAAGCGCCTCCAAAGGGGGCCAGGAGAGAGAGATGGCTGGTAACTGCTAGTGGGAGAGACTGTTATAAAGAAGATAAGACTATAGCAGAAAATAAAAAAGTTTTTCCTGATTCTCAGAGACTATTGCATCACTGTGTTACTGAATACTGAACCAGACATGTGTGAAACAATGTTTTCCATACACGAAATAAACACATGCACACTTCAAAGGGACTGTGCATGTGCTTCAGTATTTTGCTCTCTCAGGACCTTTTACAAGTCATTATAGACTCATGTCCAGAGGGCCTTTGTGCCAATCCAAATGAAACTGTACAAATGCTACATATCACATACACTAAGAAAAATGATGACAAAAATGTTTCAGTCAGGTTTAAAAATGTTGATTGGTACTATTGTTTTTTAAATCCTTCCACTGACAAAACCAAAGGTATCTTTGTTTGTGAGTTTGTTTGAAGACGCTGTTGCTCCTTATCGACCCGAGCAGCTATTTCAGACCCTGTGGTTGTTCCAGCTGAAGCAGAAATTGATGGAATATGGTATTTTCTTAGGTTAAATATTGTTTCATTACAACAAATGCAAAATATCCTGTGCCTGAACATAGAAGAAACCAAGTATATAAGGGAGACACTCTTAGTATACAACCAGTCTCTGTAGCCAATAACAGACCAAAAACTTTAGCTTTTTGCAAATTTCTTACGCAGGATCAAACCTTTGCACAATAACTATTTCATCTATCATCTCAACCAGCTGGCTGTGTAATATTTTGTATTTCCTGTCTGTGACATATAATGAGTTTTATTTTCTGTATGGCCTCCTCCTTGAAGAGAAACATTTTAGATCTTTCACGACAGGGTCAAAGATGTATTTTTAATTACCTCTTCTAAATTGTTCTTCCTTGTCTTACACATCTCTTTCCATACCTACTACAGTTCCCACAGGAAACAAGTTTCCTCCCACAATCACCCACACTCCTTCTGTCCCACCAGAAAAACAGAAGCTGAATTATAATATTAGACTAACTAACAAGAAGAAGTCAAAACTAAAGAATAACACCCTGGCTTCCACTTTTTACAGGTAGACTACATTTTTCCAAGACCAGTGCTAGCTATCTCCTTGTCTATGGGTTTTTCTGACCAGTGCAAGATCACCAGTGTACTTACACAGCCCTCATTACCACAGCATTTTAGGACCTCTCGGTCTTTAACATACTGATCCAAACCATATGAAGTAGCAAACTAATAATTTGCCCAGGACTCAGAAAGTCTGAGGTGAGTAGGAACTTAATCAAAGTTCCAGCTAGCATCCTAGTCACTAGATCATCCTTCCTTTCAGGTACAATCTAGCTGACATTCATGTAGCCATCAGGGTCATGTATTATCAAGCTGTGCCGTTAAGCAATTAAATACAGCACTGGGCTAGATTTCTGCATTCTCTTGAATGAGAGTGGATGTGGGAAGGTGCCTGAGTCTCTAGCATAGGGCAGGAAAAATGTATGGGAAGGCCTACACTGCAATGGATGGTCAAATTAAGGTATGCAATTCTAGCTACATTAATTACATAGCTAGAGTTGACGTGCCTTAATTTGAGCTTCTGCACCATCTCCACCAAGTTGGTCCTGTTGACTTCCCTTACTTCTATCTGGGGGCAGGAGTACCCATGCCAATGCAAGCACCCCATAAGTTTGATTTAGCACGTCCCTACTAGGCTCAGTAAATCGAACTCCAGAAGATTGACTGCAGCAGGGTCAATCTTTGCAATAGAGAAGATGTACCCTAAGAGCACAATGAAGCATCATAGGAGGAGAAGACCGATGGCACACTTGGTGGACAGGGAGGGACAAGAACAGGGAAGATGGGAACAAACGGAAAAGAGTCTGTGGGTGGCAGGGAGGCCTTGTGCTCACCATATCCTACATTTTACTTGTCATTGTTGAATATCTTTTCTATTTAGATTGCAAAGGCAAAGACTGCGTCTGTACGTGTGTTTGTTCAGTGATTCACACATGGTTAGGCAGCCAGTGTACTGTGACCACCACCTAACAGGGTGACCAATATTGTCTCATTGATTCCTTGCACTTCCCCATCTGTCTGCAACCATCTGTTGTTTCTTTTCTTATACTTAGTCCGTGGCTACACTAGCCCCCGCCTTTTACAAGGGGCCTGGTAATGAGCCACTTCAGCAGATGCTAATGAGGCACTTACATGAATATGCAGCACCTCATTAGCATAATGGCAGCCACATGTGTTTTGAAAGTGCCTCTTTTGAAACGCACACCACCCGTGTCGACGGGCCTTTCAAAAGGACCCTTGGACTTCGAAAGCCCCTTCTTCCCATTTTGTTTTCCCCTTTTGTGAAGGCAAAACAAAATTAATACCCACTGGAATTTGCTTTGTTCACAGCATCTACTACACCGCTCTTCGCCACCACTGGTTCCATTTCTAGTGATTTCTATGGGACTCTTTGCAGACACTTCAATGGGCAATGGATCAAGTTCTAAAGGCAGGTAAATCCAGGGCAGGCTGTGACTAGAATAGAGCGAGCAGCTTATATGACACACTTTTGAATGTACAGATGAAAATAAAAAGAGAGAGAGAGAGAGAGACACTAACCTCCTGCTATAAAGAGTATGGAAAAACTACATTCCTTGGTCCACGAGAAAAATAAAACCCTGGTTTGGGCACCAGAAGTGTCTTAATTATGCTTTACACTTGACATCTGTTTCCTTATAATCTAAACCTCAGCTCCAAATCCTTGGAGCACAGAAATGAAATTGATTTAATGCTTGAAGTATGTTTTGTTCCACTGCACAATGTGAAGAAAATTTACAGTTCCTGGAGGTCAAAACCCACACATTATAGCTGACTTCTTGTAAATCTCTTAGATAATTTTAGGATGGTTACTGTTATTTGTGTAACCTTTCTTTGAACCATAACTTCCTCATCAGGTACTTCATAATCAATGTTTGAGGCACAAAAGCCCCAGAAACCAAACTTTTTCTTTCAAGTCCTCAAAGTCCAAAGTACTAGTCCAGCAATTTCCTGGATCATGCAATATTGCAGCCTTTAGCATTAGTACTTTGGAGCAAATTCTTAATAATTTTTCATGCTAAATTGACATAATCTGCCCCAGGAGCTACCAGCTACATTTCAGGTTTACTGAGGGCACACAGGCATTCAAGGAGTTGGCTACCAAATTCAGCTGAAACTTTGAATGTAAAGCCAAGTTAGGATAACAGCCATTGCATTCATTGCATAATACATCCCGCAACAGAAATCCACATAGCACAAGCTTTGCAGTCAACCAATGGACTGAAAAAACAAACACAGTTAGCACATGAAAAGTCAAGGAATGAAAAGCAGACGTGTCTAAAATGCTGAAAACTACAATACCTCATAAGTACTATCAGAGGAGAGTCTGCACTCGATTATTTACCACAGAGACATGTCTCCTGCAGCTCTGAGCCTCTAAAAAGTGACTATAAAGTAGCACCGGTCAAATATTTTCTATCAAACCTTTTTTCGGAAGGACAGTTTTATTTTGTTTTGACAAAGGAAATGTTTTTGAAAAAGTGTGATTGCAAAAATGTTCAGATTTGGACCAGATTTGTCTGTTTTGGGCAATTTGTGACTGAAAACCTAATTTTTTCTTAATTTTTCATGTTTTCCATTTTTTGATCAAAAACTGTCAATTTGCAGCAGAAAAATAAATCTGAGTAGCTCTAATTGTGCAGTCTGATAGCTGATACACTGTAAGTAGTGTAATAAATAATGCTAAGAAAATGTGCTTCCAAATACTTTAGTAAGCAGCATTTTTTCAAAGGGTCTCAATGACATCTGGAAGGGAAAAATAATATGGAGAGGAGTGTTGTATAATGCAATTATATACAGAAGATGTACTCACACGTTAGGACAATCCTAGTCTGCCATAACACATTTCATGCATCTGGGAGTGGAAGGCTGGAAAAAAAAGGTGAGTTGGACTGGTGGAATCATAGACTCATAGGATGTTAGGACTGGAAGGGACCTTGAGAGATCATCGTGTCCATCCTCCTGCCCTCATGGCAGGACCAAGTACTGTATAGACTATCCCTGATAGACACTTATCTAACCTGTTCTTAAATATCTCCAAAGATGGAGATTCCACAGCCTCCCTAGGCAATTTATTCCAGTGTTTGACTACCCTGACAGTTAGGAACTTTTTCCTAATGTCCAACCTAAACCTCCCTTGCAGTAGCTTAATCCCTTTGCTTCTTGTTTTATCCTCAAAGGCCAAGAAGAACAAGTTTTCTCCCTCCTCCTGATGACATCCTTTTAGATACCTGAAATCTGCTATCATGTCCCCCCTTAATCTTCTTTTTTCCAAACTAAACAAGCCCAATTCTTTCAGCCTTTCTTCATAAGTCATGTTCTCTAGACCTTTGATCATGCTTGTTGCTCTTTTCTGAACCCTTTCCGATTTCTCCACATCTTTCTTGAAATGTGGCGCCCAGAACTGGACACAATACTCTAACTGAGGCCTAACCAGCACAGAGTAGAGCAGAAGAATGACTTCTTGTGTCTTGTTCACAACACACCTGTTAATGCATCCCAGTATCATGTTTGCTTTTTTTTCAACAGCATCACACTGTTGACTCATATTTAACTTGTGGTCCACTATAACCCCAAGATCCCTTTCTGCCATACTCCTTCCTAGACAGTCACTTCCCATTCTGTATGTGTGAAACTGATGGCTCCTTCCTAAGTGGAGAACTTTGCATTTGTCTTTATTAAACTTGATCCTGTTTACTTCAGACCATTTCTCCAATTTGTCAAGAGAATTTTGAATTTTGACCCAATCCGCCAAAAAAGTTGCAGCCCCTCTTAGCTTTGTATCATCTGCAAACTTAACAAGCACACTGTCTATTCCAATATCTAAATCGTTGATGAAGATATTGAACAGAACCGGTCCCAATACAGACCCCTGCAGAACCCCACTTGTTATAATTCCTGCTGGGAAGCCAGCAGGATTGAGAACCATTAATAACTACTCTCTGAGTATGGGTATCCAGCCAGTTTTGCACCCACCTTATAGTAGCCCCATCTAAGTTGTATTTGCCTAGTTTATTGATAAGAATATAATGTGAGACCGTATCAAATGCCTTACTAAAATCTAGGTATACCACATCCACCGCTTCTCTCTTATCCACAAGGCTCATTATCCTATCAAATATTTGATGGGGAGCTGAGGATGACACGAGGATGTCCTTGAAGGAGTCTAATACAGACAATCTAACAGGAAAAAGAGGTGGATGAGACTTTTTTTAAAACAACTAACAAAATTATCCAAAACACAGGACTTGGTGGTGATGAGGCACTTCCACAACCCAGACATCTGTTGGGAAAGTAATACAGCAGGGCACAGATCATCCAGAAAGTTTTTTAATGTACTGGATATAATATTTTATTTTCAAAAGAGGAGATATCTACCAGGGGGAAGGCAGTTCTACATTTGATTTTAACAAACAGGGAGAAAGTGTTTGCGAATTTGAAAGTGGAAGATACCTTGGGTGAAAATGATCAAGAAATTACAAGAATTCATGATTCTAAGGAATGACAGTAGGTAGAACAGCAAAATAAAGACGAGGGATTTCAAGAAGACAGACTTCAGGAAACTCAGAGAGATGGTAGGTAAGATTGAATGGGAAGCAAGTCTAAGAGGAAAAACAGTTGAAGACAATTGCCAGAAGACACATTGTTAAAGGTGCAAAAGCAAATGATTCCACTGTTTAGAATGAGAAATATATAAAATACATGTATAAAAATAGGCAGAAACCATCACAGTTTGACCAGGAGATCTTCAATGACCTAACAATCAAAAGGAGTCCTACAAAAAGTGGAAACAAGGCCAAATTACAAAGGATGAATATATGTATTAAAAAAAAGTATGTAGGGACAAAATTAGAAAGGCCAAGTCACAAATTACATAAAGGGTGTGTCTACACTAGGAACGAACTTCAAAGTTAAGTTCAAAGTTGGGCACTTCATTGAAGTAGCCAGCAGAGAGTCTACAAACATTTTTCCTTACTTCCAAGTTAATTAAGGAGCCCAACTTCGAAGTCCTTACTCCATTCCTGGGAACAGAGTAATGCCCTACTTCGATGTTTAACTTCAAAGTAGAGTGTGTGCAGATGCTCTACTTCAAAGTTGCACTTCGAAGTAAGCAACTTCTAAGTTATTTTTGTAGTGTAGACACAGCCAAAGAGTAACAAGAAAACATTCTGCAAATGCATTAGAAGCAAGAGGAAGCCCAAGAACCAAATAAGCCCCTTACTCAATGAAAAAGACAAAAACAATAACAGAAACTGTACAAATGGCAAATGTGCTTTATGACTTTGTTTTGGTTTTCACCAAGAATGTTGGTAGTGATCAGATGCTTAGCATAGTGAAAGCTGGAGAAAACAAGATAGATTCAGAAGTTAATGTAGGGAAGTAACTAGTTAAAAATTACTTTAAAAAGTTATGTCTTCAAGTCACAAGGGCCTGATGAAATGCCTCCTAGAACACTCAAGGAGCTGGTTGAAGAGGTATCTGACTCTCTAACTAGCCTGTCTGAAAAGTCATGGAAGACACTAGATATTCCAGAAGACTGGAAAAGAGAAAATATAGTGCCCAGCTAAAAAAAGAGAAATAAGGACAACCCTGGAAATTACAGACTAGTCAGCTTAATCTCTGCACCAGGGAAGATAATGGAATAAATAATTAAGTAATCCAGTTGCAAACATCTGGAAGATAATAAGGTCATAAATAACAGTCAGCATGGATTTGCAAAGAACAAACTCACATCAAACCAACCTGGTAACTTTCTTTGATGAGACAACAAGCCTCGTGAATAAGGGGGAAATGGTAGATGTTGTATACCTAGACTGAAGTAAAGTGTTCGATAGTCTCACATGTCCATCTTATAAATAAATTAGGGAAATGTATTGTAGATGTGGCTACTATAAGGTGGGTGCATAACTGGATAACTGGTTGGATAAATGTTACCAAAGCATAATTATCAGTGGTTTACAGACATTCTAGAAAGGCATAACAAATGGGGTTCTGCAGGGATCCGTTTTGGGACCAATTCTCTTCAATATGTACATCAGTGATTTAGATAATGGCATAGAGCATGCACTTATAAAGTTTGCAAATGTTACCAAGCATGTGCTTTGTAGAAATGGTCCGAGGTAAGTAGGATGAAATTCTACAAGGACAAATATATAGTACTCCACTCACAATCAGTTTCACACATACAAAATGGAAAATGACTGTCTGGGAAGAAGAACTGCAAAAAGGTATCTAGAGATCATAGTGGACCACAAACAAAATATGAATCAACAGACACTGTTGGAAAAAACAAACATCATTATGGGATGTTTTAACGGCAGTGTTAAGAGCTCCTGGTCAAACAAGGGTGGTCTCTACATATTTTTATACATGTAGTTTATATATTTCCCATTCTACACTCCTGTATTAAGAAGACACAAGAAGTAATTCTTCCACACTAATCTGCACCAATTAGGCCTCAAATGGAGTACTACGTCCAATAAAGATGTGGACAAATTGCAGAAAGCCCAAAGAAGAACAACAAAGATAATTAAAAATCTAGAAAATATGGCCTATGGGAGAACAGTGATAGAAAGGGTTTTGTTTAGTCTAGAAAAAAGAAGGCGGAGAAGGTACATAACAGCTTTCAAGAACCTGAAAAGTTTCTACAAGGAGTAGTGAGAATTTATTTTCCTTAATCTCTGATGCTAGGACAAGAGAAGCAATGGGCTTAAATTGCAGAAAGGGAAGTTTAGACTGGACATTTAGAAAGACTTTGTAACTGTCAAGGTGGTTAAACAGTGGAATGAATTGCCTAGGTAGGTTGTGGAATCTCCATCACTGGAGATGTTTAAGAGCAGATTAGACAAACTGTCAGACATGGTCTAGAGGGTTCTTATTCTTGTCATGAGTGCAGGGGACTGTATTTGATTATCTCTCAAGGTTCCTCCCAGTTCTAGTATTCTATGATTTGATGTTTCTATGGGGTGTGCTTCTAGAAATAAGACAGCTGTAGAAATTAGATTTCCTTGCTCAATCATCTGTTTTTTATTGTATGAGTTAGCATAGAATCTAGGACGCCTAGTCATAGACCAAGACCAAGGAAACACAGAACTAAATACAGCACCTGGCTTAAACTATTTACAATCTGAACCTAAGACAGGAGACAACAGAAAGGTACAAACCAGTGGGGCAGAACATGTAATCCATGAGAGAATATCATGAGATAGAGTGGTCTCAGAAAACAAGCTCTCTGACCATGGGCTGGGCACTCTGCAAACCCACAGAAAACCTTCCTTGCCCATAAGAGTTTTCAATCTGAATGGACAAGATAAACAGAAATCAGTACAGAAGTCAAATTAATAGGGATACACACAGGCAGACTTATCAGTTACTTCAAAGTTGCTCATCATAGACCAGGATAAGCCTTGTACTCACATAGTGTGCAGTTACACACACAAAGAGCATATTGAATTAAATGGTGTCATTCATATGAATGTTCACCAGCATGAGTAGTGGACTCAGCATCCAGCCCTACACAGGATATTTGTAGAACTGGAAAACTTTCGCTGCGTTGTTTTCAGGTCTTTTTAGATATTTCTGTTTGTGTTTTCCATTTCTATTCATTTGTTCTAGTCAAAGCAAGCAGAAAATTACACAAAAAATATTACATTGGATTAAATGATGATTAAGACTGAAGAGTCAAACACTTTAAAAATTAGGAAAAGCCAGCCTCTTTGTGTCTGCATTTTGATATGGTCTTTAATTACATGGTCATAGTCTGTTGTTTTTTTTTCCACAGGACCCCACCTTATTCCGTGCACACTATAGACTTGCTCTGGTGAAAGATACTTGGTCATAAGATCTGTGACTCATCTCCTGTGGGAGTTCAAAGGTGACTGGTGACTGTTCAAGAAGATTGCAAGGAGAAGAATGATTATCACATGGTGATGGCAGCTGATTCTATTTTTGTCTCTGCTATAAAGTTTCTATGTGATGCTGCACAAAATGCTTTCACCAAACTCTTCATTGGTTACACAGTGGTTTTCCGGTTGCTATGTCTGAAATCCTTGGGTCTGCCATACAAAAGTGCTGGCATGCACTCTACAAGTGAAATCAATGGGACGTACTCTTAGACGATGTTTAGTGGTTTATAACTTTAATTGCTCTGGAGCATCAGATCATTGGCCACGTACAGTTAGTGGATATTTTTTCACTTTAAATCTCTCTAAGCTTCAATTTCTCTTTGCAGAATGGCTGTATGGCCTAGGCTAGATTTACTGTAGGTCAATTTATGTTTTATCCACCTAAAATATGATCATGTATTCCAGCAAAGAGAAAGCAGTTTTAGAGTTTTGTTTTTGTTTTTGCTTGTTTATTTTAACCCTTAGAGAATTAAATAAGCTAGATCATCAGAAGTGGAATGTGAGGAAAGACCTGGCAAGGGAGAGGATAAAGAAAGTCAGAAGCATTTTTGGTGATATGTGGAAACGTTCCAAGGACAAATTCTCAGTGGACCTGCTTTATAGTCTTTGCCATGTGTGCATATACATGAGGTTTGAGAGCAGAATGCATGAATTTACAGATTTTTGTGAGTATAATTAAGGAGGCCCACTGAAATAGGATCATATGAATGTGAAAGAAAGTCTTTTCAGACAGATTGGGTTTTTGTTTTTGTTTTTGTTTTTGTTTTGTTCTCTTTATACTTAGTCCCTCTTTTAGCCTGACAAGCTTGGAGTACATTTTATTCTGTCTGAACAGCCTTTGTTTACCAGGCAGATTAGTCTAAATTCTTTCAGAGCAGCTCTAGCCCGCATTTCCTCAAATTTAATTTTTTCAGAGCCGAATAATTTCTTGTAAACACATTTTATTTCACAAATGTACATGTAGCCCCTGAGCATTTAAAGCTTTCAGAAAGTGACAGAACAAGACGATCTTATTTTCTACCTATAAATCTACACTATAATATTTGATCCTCTCTGGGCTCCTTTTCATTCATTTGCCATCAACAAAACAAAACAAAAAAAATCTAGTTTCAGCTCTGAGTAAAACATACCCATGATTCCTCTATCCCTCCAGCTATTTATTCTCTCTTTTGTGATCTATCCCTTTATAGAGATGCTCTTTTTCATACAGAAACTTTTTGCTTAAATCATCATGATTTAATCATTGTTAAAATACTTGAGACAGGCATAGAAATCCTAATGTGTTAGAAATTGAGGCATTACTCTCAGGCATATGCTATGATCTCTTATATATCCTTAGAAAATGCCATGAGGTGCGGCATATAATCCCATCTTTTAAATTTTAAGACACTAGAATTGGACTACTTGTGAAATAACAGAGAAGTTTTATTACTTAAAATGAAAAATAGCTCAATAGTCATTGAATGGATTCCAAATAAAATATTAGGCCACCACTATCACAAAAAAGCAGTATGAATATAGTAGGAAATATTGTCTAACGTTTGGACTGAGGTATTAAAATAGGGGATTACCGGCCAATCCAAAACTATTAGCGTGCACCAAACTCCGATTCAAAAAGGTCTCCATAAATTCAGTCATAACTTTAACACAGGTTGAACCTCTCTAATCTGGCACCCTGGGAACCTGATCAGTGCCAGACCAGAGAATTTGCCAGACTACAAGTCAGTATTGTCTAGCAGCACTACCAACACTTCCACGGCTTACTGGGCTCTTAGAAGATATTTGGGGGTAAATACAGCTAAATAGCAGCATAGAACACTGACAGCCAAGACTCCTGGCTGTAAACAAACTTTATGGGACTGAGGGAAACTTGGCCACACCCATGATAAGTGATCATCCAGCTAACTAACATAATCATGCTGGATTATGGATGGTGCCGGATGAGAGAGTTCTGGATTAGACAGGTTCAACCTGTATTTTCCTTTTCAGATATGCATTATGCTTCCCTGTAACATAAACCTCTGTAGACTTTGTCAGTCATTAAAATTATTCTCCCCACATACACACACACAGTTAGAAATATCTGCTATGCATTGCACTAAGCTATATCAGCTCTCATACATTGTCCAAACAAGAAAGCTTGTATAGATTTTATAGTTTTAGCAAATAGAAAGACTTTTCACCAGACGTTTAACTAAAACATTTTTAAAGTATTTCTGTATGAAGACTTGACTTTATTATCCATTCTCTTGTTTGTTGCATATATTAGTTACGTCATCTTAAACTTACGTGCTGAACCTATAAAACAATTTCTGCACACACCTAGGTGTGTGAGTAATACCACTGAATTCCATGGGACTGCTTGCATATTTAAACATGAGTAGAAGCGGTTGCAGGACCAGGAGCTGAGACTACAAACTCTTTAGGGCAGGAAGTGCCTTTCACCATAGAAGGAGTGTGTGTGTGTGTGTGTGCGTGTGCACACATGTGTGTGTTTCACTGCTTGAAGAGACATATCTGTGCTATCTCTGTTTGAGAGCTAGTGTGCTAAAAGCACAGCATTGCCGCAGCAGCAGAAGTACATGTCTATAGACTCAGATGGGCATGGACGTTGGGGAGATAGCCTCTCCTTTCACTTGCCTTGCCACAGACTAGTTCAAACAGAGATAATGTGGGTATGTCTCCCTGGGCTGGAACATTCATTGCAGGGTAAATCTAGTCTGCAATTTAAGGTGTGTTTACATATGCTACTTTTAATCTAGCTCATATGGTTAATATTGGCTCTCTCCCTGGCTGCCACCACTGACCCCAGTGCCCGGAGCGGGCAGCAGCAGGGTGCCAGGCAGGCAGGAGCAGGGTGGCAGGCAGAGGAGGAGGCATCCCTGAGCTGGGAGCAGAGGAATTGATGCTGGCCATGGCTGGGTGTGAGTTGGCTGTTTTCTTCACCCATTTCTTTGGCACAGTGGGGGGTGCTTGCCCACAGCTCTTGACAGTGGCTGGTGTGCAGCATGCTGCTGGGGTAGCCAGGTTACTGCTCTGCTCCTCCACTGCTACCTCCAGCACAACCACCACCTCCTGCTTCTCATAATGGCTCTGGCAAGGGAGCTCTGCCATCTTCTTCTCCCAGGGCTCCTTGCTTCTGCTTACTCTACTTGTGGCTCCGGAGACTGCCACTGCTTAAACAAAAAAAACTAAATTCCTTTTCAACTGCAGACTTTAAGTGGTGGCAGCTTCCAGAGCTGCAAGTGCAGTCAGCAGCACCAGTGCTTGGAGCCGCAAGTGGCTCCTGAAACAGCCACATGCAGCTCCAGGGTGCCAACCCCTGCCCTAGATGTAGGAGCTGTTGATTCAGATTGCAGCCACCCCAGAAATCACTTACAAGAGGGACTCCTCCTATGGCCAGATCCACCAGGCTTAGTGTTGCTTTACACCAGCAGAATGGTACGAAACAGCCAAAGCACGATTAAGAACAACTAAAATTCAAAAAAAAAAAAAGAAATCATGGATTCCGTACCTGGAAACTCTAGTTATTTATGTCATTATTAAAATGATTTACCCCTGTATGGAAAGACCATTAGGTTCTCAACCTTCTGGCCAGTAGGGTCTTCAGAGGTATTCAGGGCCATGCTTGAGCCCTCTTTCTCCCCATGTGAACTTAACTAGAGCAAAATGTGTGTCATCATGCGATTCATACTGAACTGCCTGCGTAACAGTGATTCAGAGAACAGCTCAATCTGTTCTCAACTGGAACAAAATGTTCAAAGAGTCAGCCTGATTAAGATCTGCATTATTAATGCAGACATTTTCTAAATAAAATTCTCTTTTTGTGTATGATTCAGTGAATCAATTTTCCTTTTACAGAAATGCTAAACTCTATTAGGCATCTAATTATCAGGACTATGTAACTCAAAGGACTGAGGCTCAATATATGATTGCTGATCAGCTTGATGGCTTATCAACTGGTACGCACACCTACTAGCAGATTCCTACACAATGGCTCAGCAGAGAAAAGGAGTATCACTGAAGTTCTTTCTTACACCTCATACCCTCCCCAGACATGTCTGTATGCACACACACTTAAAAGTGCTGCATGATGTCCTTATGCCCTGTAGTAGCTAGGCTGAAAACAACAGATTGATGATGATTTTTATAGGATGGACATTTCTGAGGCAGGTTATGGTATTCTGCTGAAGACCCATTATTCGAATCCTAAAGTCTGGAGAAGGCCTATAATCCTATAGTTCAGAAACCCGGTAAGCATGAGTGGAAGGTTATCCCCGCTTGGGCCCCCCTCATCTCAATCACAAGACCCAGTGAAGATTGTCCCAACTTGAACAGGGCCTTGGAGTTTGGAGGGAGGGATAGTTGCCCTGGCAACCACATACCAAGAAGAGGCCATGCAAGTGAGAACCAGGATATAGCACCATCCCATTTGCAATCCCAAACTAGTACTCAAAACAAATATGTTATTGCTCTGAGCTGTTACTGTCTCTTTTGCTTTAATCTTCTAGATAAGCACTCCAAATACACGTGTGTAAAGGTGCCATCATTACTTGTGTAGACGCATCATACATCCAATTAGATACATAGATGTTATTGCATGTCTGCTTTGCGTAAGTAACTTGTTAAGGAAAGCCACTTGTACTAGATATAACATGTTCTATAAGCAATGGGAGGGGGTATTATGTAACCTTTTTAGGTTATTGGCTTATTGTGCTCATTTAGTCTTGCTTCTAGGACCTATCCATGCTTGGGTAAAACCCATGGCATAGTCCCCCCCCGCCACCACCAATAATCTATGTAATCTGGACACTACTGTGTAGATCAGCAATGGTCACATAAATACCACCCTATACCGAACACCTACGGATGGCTATGCTTATCTACATGCCTCCAGCTTCCATCCAGGGCACACTACATGATCCATTGTATATAGCCAGGCACTAGGGTACAACCGTATTTGCTCTGATCCATCAGACTGAAACAAACATCTACAAGACCTTTACCAAGCTTTCCTCAAACTACAATACCCACCTCAGGAAGTGTGGAAACAGATTGACAGAGCCAGATGGGTACCCAGAGGCCACCTGCTACAAGACAGGCCTTGCACAGAAAACAAGAGAACACCACTGACCATCCCAGACAGCACCTATTTTAGGCCTCCCCAATGCATCATCAGTGATCTGCAACCCACCCTGGACAATGATCCTTCACTCTCACAGACCTTGGCTACGTCTACACGTGAAGCCTACATCGAAGTAGCCTATTTCAATGTGGCGACATCGAAATAGGCTATTTCGATGAATAACGTCTACACGTCCTCCAGGGCTGGCAACGTCGATGTTCAACATCGACGTTGCGCAGCACCACATCGAAATAGGCGCTGCGAGGGAACGTCTACACGCCACAGTAGCACACATCGAAATAAGGGTGTCAGGCACAGCTGCAGACAGGGTCACAGGGCGGACTCAACAGCCAGCCGCTCCCTTAAAGGGCCCCTCCCAGACACACTTGCACTAAACAGCACAAGATCCACAGAGCCGACAACGAGTTGCAGACCCTGTGCATGCAGCATGAATCCCCCGCTGCAGCAGCAGCAGCCGGAAGCCCTGGGCTAAAGGCTGCTGCCCACGGTGACCATAGAGCCCCGCACGGGCTGGAGAGACAGCGTCTCTCAACCCCCCAGCTGATGGCTGCCATGGAGGACCCCACAATTTCGACGTTGCAGGACGCGGATTGTCTACACGGTCCCTACTTCGACGTTGAACGTCGAAGTAGGGCGCTATTCCGATCCCCTCATGAGGTTAGCGACTTCGACGTCTCGCTGCCTAACGTCGAAGTTAACTTTGAAATAGCGCCCGACGCGTGTAGCCGCGACGGGTGCTATTTCGAAGTTAGTGCCGCTACTTCGAAGTAGCGTGCACGTGTAGACACAGCCCTTGTGAGACAGGCCTGTCCCTGCCTATAGACAGCTTGGCAACCTTAAACAAATTCTCAGCAGCAGCTATATATCACAACACAGGAACTCTAAACCTGGAACCAATCCCTGCAACAAACCTCATTGCCAACTCTGCTCACATACTACATCAGTGATATCATCAAAGGACCTAACATCAACCATACCATCAGGGGCTCCTTTACCTGCACATCTACTAATATAATATATGCCATCATGCGCCAGCAATGCCCCACTACAATTTACATTGGCCAAACTGGACAGTCTCTACGTTAAAGAATAAGTGGACATAAATCAGACATCAGGAACAGTACTGTACAGAAACTTGTGGGAGAACACTTCAATCTCCCTGGACGCTCAGTAGCAGATTTAAAAGGAGCAGTCCTAAAACAAAGAAATTTCAAAAATCAAATGGAGACAGAAACTCTGAACTGCAATTCATTTGCAAATTTGACTCGATCAACCAAGGATTAAACAGAGACTGGGAGTGGCTTGCCCATTACAAAAGCAGTTCTCAGCCCTGTGTGTTAATATCTCCCCATTAGACTCTAACAATGGGCCACATCCCCTGTCTGATCTGACTTGTTTTTAACTCTTTTGATACATGCTACTGATAATAGGCTATTTCCACCTTGCTGAATAGACCTTGTCAGCTCTGGCCCTCCCTTTTATTGGGATCCCACTTTTTAAATACCCCTCTGGACATCCCCCGCCCCCACTCATGCATCTGATGAAGCAGGTCTTTGCCCACGAAAGCTTATGCTCCAAAATACCTGTTAGCCTATAAGGTGCCACAGGACTTCTTGTTGTTCTCGAAAATACAGACTAACACGGCTATCTCTGATGTATAATCAATTGCAACCTATTGTCTGGCAGCGCTCCACTGAGTCCTGATGGATGAAGTGGCACTCCACCAGCACTGTGTATAATACACCCTCCTGTTTGCTTCATACACTGTGTCCAGACTATGTTCCAACAATTTCAGATTCAGCTAAAACAGATAATAGCTCTGTAGCTTGCTACTGGGGAAGAAGGACATTTAAATGGAGATATGTTTTTCATTCAAAATAAAGGGGTGAGCAAAAGCTTTTAGCCCCATTCTAATAGTTATTAGGAGGCTGTGAAATCCTTCATGTGCCAGTTTAGGGCTGGGTTTCAGAGTGAGTTTCTTATTCAAAATTATTCGTCAAACTGCTTATGGAGATGGGTAATATTTGTAATTAGTTCTCAGGTTGTACTACGTTTGCAAGCAGCATAGCTACGTCTACACTAGCATTCCTTTTTTGAAAGAGGCATGCAAATAAGGGAAATTGAAAATGCAAATGAGGTGCAGATTTACATATCTGGCACCTCATTTGCATATTCTTCTTTTGAAAGAGCTTCTTTTGAAATAAGAAAAGCAGTGTATATGTGCCTCTTTAGAAAATAAACCCTGTTTTTGAAGGAACCCTTATTCCTATTTTTTTTTTTTTAGGAATAAGGGTTCTTTCAAAAACAGGGTTTACTTTTGAAAGAGCCATATCTACACTGCTTTTCTTCTTTTGAAAGACGTAGCTTAGGTGAAATTCAACCTAGTGTGATTAGTTGTTTCTGTATCCTGACTGCATAAGCACATAATTATCAAGTCAAAATTTACTTTCGCAACTAGCAAAAGAATTCTAGATTGGTCAGTTCTGCCAATTAATGCCAACTGTAGCATTAATCTTCTGTATTTTAAAGTGATACGCTATTTTTCCACCTATGTTCATAAAAATATCAAATTACTGGCTGTCACATTCTGGGATGCCATCCAGATGCATATGGGTTTTGTCATTCTTTGCCCTGTAACCATGGGTGTCTTAAAATGCTCTGCTGGTGTAGGTCCCTTGTCGGGAGGTTCCCAGCGAGCATGGAAACTTAGAAGTGTTAGTGATAAGTAACCCTGGACCAGGAACTCTGACTCAAAAGCCTATTTGGTACGCCACAGTCACACTCTGGCCTTCACAGTCTTGGTTACACCTGGTAAGATTATTCCTATCATACCCTGATCTTGAATTTTCCCACAACAATATGCTTTACAATGTCCAGCCCTCTCCTGGACCATTCAGAAGCATAATACTCCTCTGAAGAGATGAACAGCATAGCGTATCACTTTAACTGAAGTTAACTAGCACTTCAGTTCAAATACAGCTCTGGGTCAGTTTAGATTGGAGTAAAATCAATTAATTAACCAAAGGAATTTAAGGGAGTTGAAGTATAGAGGACAGGGTTAGAAATGGAAGGGGCCAAATAAAAGTAAAAAACACTAAGACCTGAAACTTAACAAACCACAATATTGGTTTAAGGTAAGAATTTTTTATCACCTTCCCTTCTTGCAAGATGGCTGCCACCTTCTAGGTCAGGACCTCCTACAGAGTCCAATGGTACTTGGTTCTTTCGTCTTCTAAGAGGAAAGATGACCTGTGATTGTTAGATCCGTTCTTCTATAGTCCAGTGAACTTTTGAAAAGGATTCTTCTGAAGTTTACTCTCACAAAGTAAAGTTCATTGAAGCTGTAAGGCGAACAATATTAAGTGTGAGGAGGAAGGCAGCTTTATGCTGGTTTCTTGCCCTGCTGGTATTTGCTTAAAAGACAAATTGATCTGTTCCTGCTATGTGCCATGATGCCAAGTCCTTATCTCATCCCCTCGTCAGCTTGATGGCTTAGTTTACCTTTTATGTAAGTACATTCTCATCGTATCTTAATGAACCTTGGAGTATCTTCATGGTGACTGAACCACATTCCTTTGTCTAGGGTGAGGGAGCTTCAGCCCTGCGTGGCGGACACACTTCAAGAAATAATTCCTAATATGTTTGTAATTTTGAATTTGTCCTTTGTGCTTATCCCATGCAACAATATTGATGATCTGTATATTATTAGCTTTTTTTCATATTGTCTATGTCACCTTTTAGATACAGAGCATGACATTGATGAATTGGTGTACACTGCAGTGCTCAAGCCAGCTAAAACTCACTGACATCTATGTGCCCCATACCCTTTTGCACTGGGATGCTGTTTAGGGTCACAGAAGTGTAAGAGTGGAGTCAGTAACAGTGGGTATTGTATAGAATTATAACTTTCACTATGAGCTTTCCTACCACCACTTATTTTAACAATCTACTTATTTTGGTGTTATCATTGATGAATCACTTTTGTTTTTGTAGTATTACATGTCACAACCAACCTTTGTCTGTTAGTAAAGAAACACGAGATTTTAGTAAGAAATAATTCTCCAGTTATACATAAAAATATCATTGAAATTGTGTGACTTGAACATGGTTCAGCTTCATCATCAAATTATTGTGTATATTCTTTCTTAGTTTATGCAGCTCTTTGAATATAACTAGTGACAATTAAAATAAAGTGATAATTACTTTGTTTACCTTAGACACAGGAACAGCCTGTAGTTTCTTGGGTCTTTAAAAGGAGAGGTACAGAACATTCAGCCTCTAAAAGTTAAAAGAGTGGGTTTGGGTTTATTTCCTGCTTTTGTGAAAAGAAGGAAAATTTCAACAGCACATCTTTGTTTGTCTTCAGTCTAAACGTTTAAAAAAACGTGCATGTGGCAGCAGAGGAAGGCCTTGTAGAAGAAAAGGGAAACGCAAGAGAGGAAAGGAAGCAAGAAAAAGAAAAAGAAAAAGAAAAAGAAAACATTTTCCATAGAATCACTTACTTAAACCTACGAGAAATAGAGATACGACCACAGCAATGATACAGCCAGCTGAAAATTTTCTTCCTAAAGTTTCCCATCAGAAAACATGCACTTAATTTAAGGCTTCCATAAGAATGTGTTACTTTCAACAAAAAAATGTAAAAAATAAGGTAGATGAGAAGCACTGATGCCATTAAAGTGTCATGTTTTGATATGTTCAGAATGCAGTATTTTCGTTTTCTATTTGAAAACATGTTTTTGTTTTGAAGCTGAAACCAAAACTAAACATTTTCAGTTCATTTTTCGCCCCCAAATTCATATTGCATGGGAAATTTCAAAATTTTCTTTTCCCATTGAAATTTGGACCAAAAGCAAAGTTTGAATTATAGCATTTCCAACAAGTAGAAATTCCAGTTCTTTCACAATCCTAGAAATAAAGTAAATAAATCATGAAATTGTAGCAGCTACTGAAGACTCTAAGACGTTGATAACTATATGAACATTGTTTCACTTATTTCAGCAGCACTCCTCACATGTGTGATTGGAAATATTACTGGGAAAACCTCCACACAGGACTAAGGCTATGAAGCCAGTATTTCTGTATGAAAAGAGAGAGAGGAAGCAATAAGAAATCTGTGCCACTGTGAAATAATAGCAAACATCCTCACCAAGCTTTCAATGGGACAGTACTCAGCAAATAAATAGATTTCAGTGATGCTAACTCAGTCTTGATCTCTGATTTGGATCAAAGTCACATCTATAGAGAGCCTCATGCTCCATCTCCAGCATGCGCAGACATTGATAACTCTTGGTATCGTCTGATGCACTGAAACATTGTCTACACTGTTACCACTGCAAAGGACATGGGCCTATTAAGCCAGATTAATTCTAAAAGAACTTGTTGAGGGGAAGGCCAATAATGGATGAAGAGGTTATGAATGTTCTGCAAGAAGAGTTTGCTGCTATTGTAGAGCAGGCCAGCATGACTGCTCAAAGAGCTGTAAGAGGCGATGAGGCCTACTTTCTAAGGATTGCACTAGATACCTCTTTTCCTGCTTGGGCACTTCAAGGCCCATTAGTCTTTGAAGATGTAACAGCTGTTGCTCTTTACCTCATTATTGCAGGAAAAAAATACCCCAAAGTATTGCACTTCAAATTTAGGGGAAACAGGCTTAAGATCATTTAGAGGTTTGGAGTATGAAAGAAGCTGTGATTTCTCTCCCCAAACAGTGCCACTGACAATTTTGTGAAGGCTGTGGTGGCTGTGGAACAGAGCCGCAGGGTATCAACGGCAGTGCAGTTATTCTGAGCGAGTAAATTGTACCCACAGGCCAAACCCTAGACGCCAATGGGATATTGACTTCAATGGGAGACCAAGGCCTGGCCCATTCGCTTTAAGAAAGAATATTTTAAAAACCAAGAGCTATTTTCCTTCCTGAGATGAATTCCACACGGCTTCTTCTGAAACCATTGTAATACTCAGAGATGCACAATCTTCCAGCAAAGCTTGGGAATGACATTGACATTCATAACGTTACAGAATCGGAAGGTGGGGGAGATATTTTGTACTAGCTGTTATTTTCAGCAATATTGGGGGGCTACATATTTAGGATTCATCTTTTTCTTCCCACGTGTGGAAATGACTCTCACTGAGTAACTGGAAGCCATGTGCTACCAAGGGTTGAATTAGACCCTTCATGTAAAAAGGTAATAGGTTTGGTTTTATTTCTCTTCCTTTAACTTTAAATATTACCAGGTTTTAAAAAGTAAAGTCCTTTGTGTTTTAAGTTCTCAAAACAAACAACTCACACTCACTTAATGAATTCTTAGCTTTATTGGTATAACACCACTGTAGAGCATAATAATTCAGAAAATAAATGTTTTTTAATTAAGAGATCTGCTTTGGTAGCTGGTATTGTGTTTCCTTTCCACTATGTGTTTGCTGAGCTCTGCCCAGAGCATGCTCAACTGCTCCTACAGTAACAGAATTCTGTTTTTCCAATAAAGATAAAAGAGTGCCTAGAAACAGAAAAACCTCTGCTGACAAAACTAACAATGGATACAGGGCAGTTTTGCACTTAAAGGAGACTTTTTTTTCAAAGTAGATTAGAACTGTCAATTTACCTCTTCATATGCTTGTACTGTAAAGCCCTGGGAGGGAATAAAAAAATGGTATATAGGAAGACCTCTGTGGGTTAAACAAATGAAAGCTGAAAAAACCTTTACCATATGCAAGGAGTCATTCCTATATCGGCACTTGCTCTGTTTTAAGTCTATAACTAGATACTTGCAGATTTACCTGGCATTGCTCAGTACTTTAACTAAAATAAAAGGAAACTGCACATGCTTTAAGTGTTTGTTCTTTTCACAGATGCAGCATTATTTTAGGAAGTTAATTTGTATTTCTGATTTCTTTATAAAAAGATTGTTAAAATTTGTCCTTAAGTAATTTGTTATAAATGGGAATTCCATCAAGTGTGAACATAAGAACATAAGAACATAAGAATGGCCATACTGGGTCAGACCAAAGGTCCATCAAGCCCAGCATCCCATCTGCCGATGGTGGCCAATGCCAGGTGCCCCAGAGAAGGAGAACAGAAGACAAGTGATTTATCTCCTGCCATCCATCTCCTGCCCTTGTTATGAAGGCTAGGGCACCATACTTTATCCTTGGCTAATAGCCATTTATGGACCTGACCTGCAAAAATTTATCAAGCTCTTTTTTAAACCCTAATAGAGTCCTGGCCTTCACAGCCTCCTCGGGCAAGGAGTTCCACAGGTTGACTGTGTGCTGTGTGAAGAAAAATTTCCTTTTATTAGTTTTGAACCTACTACCCATCAATTTCATTTGGTGTCCCCTAGTTCTTGTATTATGGGAAAAGGTAAATAATTTTTCTATATTCACTTTCTCCACACCATTCATGATTTTATATACCTCTATCATATCGCCCCTCAATCGCCTTTTTTCCAAACTGAAAAGTCCCAGTCTCTCTAGCCTCTCCCCATATGGGACCCTTTCCAAGCCCCTAATCATCTTAGTCGCCCTTTTCTGAACCTTTTCTAATGCCAATATATCTTTTTTGAGGTGAGGAGACCACATCTGCACGCAGTACTCGAGATGTGGGCGTACCATAGTTTTATATAGGGGAAGTATGATATCTTTTGTCTTATTATCGATCCCTTTTTTAATAATTCCTAACATCCTATTTGCCTTACTAACTGCCGCTGCACACTGCGTGGATGTCTTCAGAGAACTATCCACTATAACTCCAAGATCCCTTTCCTGATCTGTCGTAGCTAAATTTGACCCCATCATGTAGTACGTGTAATTTGGGTTATTTTTTCCAACATGCATTACCTTACACTTACCCACATTAAATTTCATTTGCCATTTTGCTGCCCAATCACTCAGTTTGCTGAGATCTTTTTGTAGTTCTTCACAATCCCTTTTGCTTTTGACTGTCCTGAACAACTTGGTGTCATCTGCAAACTTTGCCACCTCACTGCTTACCTCATTTTCTAGATCATTGATGAACAAGTTGAACAGGATCGGTCCCAGGACTGAGCCCTGGGGAACACCACTAGTTACCCCCCTCCATTGTGAAAATTTACCATTTATTCCAACCCTTTGTTTTCTGTCTTTTAACCAATTCCCGATCCATGAAAGGACCTTTCCTCCTATCCCATGACCACCTAATTTACATAAAAGCCTTTGGTGTGGGACCGTGTCAAAGGCTTTCTGGAAATCTAGGTATATTATGTCCACTGGGTGCCCCTTGTCCGCATGTTTATTAACCCCTTCAAAGAATTCTAATAGATTAGACAGACACGACTTCCCTCTGCAGAAACCATGCTGACTTTTGCCCAACAATTCGTGCTCTTCTATGTGCCTTGCAATTTTACTCTTTACTAGTGTTTCTACTAATTTACCTGGTACTGATGTTAAACTTGTCGGTCTATAATTGCCAGGATCTCCTCTAGAGCCTTTTTTAAATATTGGTGTTATATTGGCCGTCTTCCAGTCATTTGGTACCAAAGTGGATTTAAAGGATAGGTTACAAACCACTGTTAATAACTCCGCAATTTCACATTTGAGTTCTTTCAGAACCCTTGGGTGAATGCCATCTGGTCCTGGAGACTTGTTACTATTCAGCTTATCAATTAATTCCAAAACCTCCTCTAATGTCACTTCAATCTGAGTGAGTTCCTCAGATTTGTCGCCTAAAAAGGCTGGCTCAGATTTAGGAACCTCTGTAACATCTTCAGCCGTGAAGACTGAAGCAAAGAAATCATTTAATCGCTCCGCAATGGCACTGTCTTCCTTGATCGCTCCTTTTATATCTTTATCATCCAAGGGCCCCACTGCTTTTTTAGCAGGCTTCCTGCTTCTAATGTATTTAAAAAACATTTTACTATTGTTTTTTGAATTTTTGGCTAGCTGTTCCTCAAACTCTTTTTTGGCTTTTCTTACTACATTATGACAGTTAATTTGGGAGTGTTTATGTTCCTTTCTATTTTCCTCACTAGGATTTGACTTCCACTTTTTAAAAGCTGCCCTTTTCTCTCTCACTGCCTTTTTAACATGGCTGTTTAGCCATGGTGGTTCTTTGTTAGGTCTCTTACTGTGTTTTTTTATTTGGGGTATACATTTAAGTTGGGCCTCTAGTATGGTGTCTTTAAACAGTTTCCATGCAGCTTCCAGGGATTTTAGTTTAATTACTCTACCTTTTAGTTTCTGTTTAACTAGCTTCCTCATTTTAGTGTAATTCCCCTTTTTGAAATTAAATGCCAGAGTGTTTGACCGCTGCGGTGTTCTTCCCGACACAGGAATATTAAAAGTTATTATATTGTGGTCACTATTTCCAAGCGGTCCAGTAACAGTTACCTCTTGGACCAGATCCTGCGTTCCAGTCAAGACTAGATCGAGAATCGACTCTCCCCTTGTGGGTTCCTGTACTAGCTGCTCCAAGAAGCAGTCATTTAAGGCATCAAGAAATTTAATCTCTGAATCCCGTCCTGAAGTGACATGCACCCAATCAATATGGGGATAATTGAAATCTCCTATTATTACTGTGTTTTTTATTTTGATAGCCTCTCTAATCTCCCTCATCATTTCAGCATCACTATCACTGTCCTGGTTAGGTGGTCGGTAATATATTCCTAATGCCATATTCATATTAGAGGAATGAATTGTTATCCATAATGATTCTATGGAACATTTTGATTCCTTTAGGATTTTTACTTCATTTGCTTCTATATTATCCTTCACATATAGTACCACTCCGCCACCCGCATGACCTGTTCTGTCTTTCCGATATAATTTATATCCCGGTATGATAGTGTCCCACTGATTGTCCTCATTCCACCATGTTTCTGATATGCCTATTATGTCAACTTCCTCCTTTGATATGAGGTACTCCAGTTCACCCATCTTATTAGACAGACTCCTAGCATTAGTGTAAAAGCATGTTAGAAAACTACCACTATTTATATGTCCGCCTTTCACAGACGTGGTGGATTTTTTTATGCACGATTGTTTCACATCTGATCTTGCCCATATATTATTTCCCACGTTCCCTATCTGACTAACTTCTAGGGAATCCCTGTCTATGGAGCCTCGTGTAAGAGAAGTCTCCGTCCGATCCAGGTGCTCCCCCGCACCAATCGGCTTTCCCCCACCTCTTAGTTTAAAAACTGCTCTATGACCTTTTTAATGTTTAATGCCAGCAGTCTGGATCCACCTTGATTTAGGTGGAGCCCATCATTCCTGTATAGGCTCCCCCTACCCCAAAAGTGTCCCCAGTTCCTAATAAATCTAAACCCCTCTTCCCTACACCATCGTCTCATCCACGCATTGAGACTCTGAAGTTCTGCCTGTCTATCTGGCCCTGCGCGTGGAACTGGAAGCATTTCAGAGAATGCCACCAAAGATGTTCTGGATTTCAGTCTCTTTCCTAGTAACCTAAATTTGGCCTCCAGAACATCTCTTCTACCCTTCCCTATGTCATTGGTACCAACATGTACCACGACGACCGGCTCCTCCCCAGCACTGCCCATAAGTCTGTCTAGATGCCTCGAGAGATCCGCAACCTTCGCACCAGGCAGGCAAGTCACCATACGGTTCTCCCGGTCATCACAAACCCAACTATCTATATTTCTAATGATCGAATCCCCCACTACTAAAACCTGCTTCTTCCTAACAGCTGGCGCTCCCTCCCCCGGAGAAGTATCCTCGGCACGAGAGGATACAACATCACCCTCTGGAAGGAGGGTCCCAACTACGGGATGGTTTCCCTCTGCTCCCCTTGACTGCTCTCCTTCCCTGAGCCTTTCATCCTCCGTAACAGCCTCAGGACTGTCAGATTGGAGGTGGGACAGCCCTACTATGTCCCGGAAAGTCTCATCCACAAACACCTCTGCCTTCCTTAGCTCCTCCAGTTCAGCCACCCTGGCCTCCAAAGCACGCACTCGGTCTCTGAGGGCCAGGAGCTCCTTGCATTGAGCGCACACATACGCCACCCGCCCACAGGGTAGGTAGTCATACATACTGCACTCGACACAATAAACAGGATAGCCCCCACTCTGCTGCTGGGCTTCTGCCTCCATTTCCTACTCTAGTTATATATGAGGGTTAATTAAATGTTTCAGATAGAGGTTGTTATAAAGGATTTAGTTTAAGGGCAACAGAAGTCACTGGCTCCCTCCAAGCTCCCCCTCTCAACTCCCCTCTCCAAACTCCCTCCTGTTAGCACGCACCCTGTTTGCCAGCACCCGGTCGCAAAGCTCCCTGGTCGCTTACTAGCAGGGTTTAAGTGCTCGGCCTCCCTGATAGCTCCTCCCTCTGCCTACAGCTCAGCCAATCAGCACACGATGTTTCAATTCAAACCTAATCAGCTTCCAACTGCCTGCCTGCCTGCCTGCCTGCCTGAGCACACGGCCTTTCAAACAAACAAACAAACACTCAGCTCAGCACTCCAAACAAACAAACTCCAAACTCCAAACTCCAAACAAACACACAAGCCCAAAACCTCCAAATATAAGCAGCCACTTACCCCAAGGTGCTTTAGTTTGCTCCTTCCTTCTCCTCCTCCAGGAGAGCCTCTCCAAACTCCCTCCTGTTAGCACACACCCTGTTTGCCAGCACCCGGTCGCAAAGCTCCCAGCACCCGGTCGCAAAGCTGTGTATTTTCTTCATCTCTATAAACTCTTATCATTCACTATGTTTTAACAAAAAAGCACTATGGTTAATATGGTTTTCAGTAACATTTTCTTCTCATTTTCAAACCTTAGACATTGGTTTAGCTGTGCTAAAACAGATCACATTTCTCTGTTTTATCTTTTTTCTGTGAGGGTTATTGAGAAGCAATTCTGTTCCAGTTTCATTCTATTTTTCTGGTTTGTCTAAGTTCAGTCTCTTTCAACATTTGCTCAGTTATGAGGACTGTAAATATGGCGATTATGTTTAATTTCTACTAGGTTTTGTAAGAAACTGTCCAATTCTAGGCACATCCTGGTTTCCTGGCACAACTAAACTCTTGTGTACTTTAAGTTACATCAAGAGAGGGAAGGGATGGCTCAGTGGTTAGAACATAGGCCTTGTAAACCCAGAGTTGTGAGCTGTCATTGAGGAGAGGCTTTTCAAGGTTCTAGGATAGGTTAAATTCGTTAAAAAAAACAAAACAAAACAAAAAAAACCTGTGTGGGATGGTAATAGGTCCTGCCATGAGTGCAAGGGACTAGACTTGATGACCTCTCAAGGTCCCTTCCAGCACTATGAGACATGTAGTTCTCCATGTTTCAAAAAGAGAAAGCTGTATGCCAAATCTGGTGCTCTTAAGTCTTCCCATGTAGGAGGAGCTCTTAATCAAACAGACAAACTCTCTAAAACGTATAATAGATTAAACCAAAGGGAAGCAAAGCAGCCCTGGAATGATTGGGGACTAGACTTCCAATCCCAAGGAGTAAAGAGCATCATGGGAAAAGAAAGATGGTGCAGTGGCTTTGTGTATGAAGAACCTAGATTCTACTTCTGCTTTGCGACAAACATCACATATGATCTTTGGCCTGGTTGCACAAAAGGAGTTGGGTACGCTGAGCACTATAGTGTTTATATGTTAGGTGTCAGGGAAAAAATAAACCCACTATGTCTGGGTCTATACTACAGCAATCTTTCGACCATGACACCCTTCCCTTACACAGGCCCACTGCCAAAGGGGTGGCCTTGAGGATTTGGGTGGGAGCTGGGGACTGGCAGGGGCATGGGAGGCTGGCAGGGCTAAGGGCCCCCTTCATGCACTCATGAATGTGCTTGCCCTCCGCCCCCTGCTGATCATGATAGTGATCAACCAGGTGCTGCTCCAGAGGCTTGTTGCACATCAGGGACCTGCACATGGCCATCATGGGCTCCACCAACCTGGGCATCTCAAACTGCTTTGGCATGATTGATGGCACCCACATTGCCACCTGAGCCCCAGACTACCGTGCCAGCTCATATGTGAACCACAAGGGCTACCATTCTGTGGTGCTTCAGGCCCTGGTGGACCATAAGGGCCAGTTCATGGACAAATAAGTGGGCTGGTCAGGCTAGGCCCATGCTGTGCTGGTCATCCACAACGCCAGCCGTTGCTGGAGGATGGAGGCGGGGATCTACATCCCCCAGTGGGAGCTCGTGCTCAGGGATGTCACCGTGCCCCTGTGTATGGTAGGCAACCCATCCTAAACCCTGCAGCCCTGGCTCATGCAGCCATATACAGGTCACCTCATCCCCTCCCAGGAGCTGTTCAACAGCTATCTCACACAGACATGCTAACCTGTAGAGAATACTTTTGGGTTCTTGAAGGCAAGGTTCAGGTGACTCCTCATGAACCTCAATGTTGGGGTGTAGAACGTCCACCAGGTTCTGGGGTCATGCTGCACCTTCCACAACCTTGTCAGGGTGAGGGAGGAGACCTTCCTCGCAGGGTGGGCAGTTGAGACTGGCCATGGCTATGAGCAGCTCTCCATGGCCTCCGACCATCAGGCCCACTGCAATGCGCTCTGCATCCAGCCTGCCAAGACACTTTTGCCTGCAGACCCCAGTGATCCCTCCCTGGGCAGCCCCTGCAGACTCTTCTGGCCTTCAGACACACCCCATTCCCCCCACAACCTCCGCCTTCCCATCCACCCCTTCACCCTGTCCCCCCACAATAACAAGGGACATAGGGTGCTGATAAAATAAACTATGTTTTCAAACAAACCAGAACTTTTCCTAACAGATACTCTTGGAACGATCTCTGGGGGGAGCTATATACAGTTGGGAGGTCTGGACAGGGGGTGGGGGCACCAGAACTTAGGGAGGGGGTGGGGGGCCTCAGTCTTCTGAAGGGATGGAGGGTAGTGAGCCCCAGTGGCTGCGGGACCCCCACCCACCCTAGGTGAAGGGTCCCAGTTGGGTCTGGGATGGGTCTGGGAGGTAGGGGCACAAGGGGGAGTGGCAGGAAGTGGGGGGCAGTGGGGCTGCCATGTAGAGTCCTGCTCTGGCCATGAGCCATTTGGTGAGGCCCCGCATGGTGAAAAGTGGGGAGGTTGGGCAGGAGCAGAGCAGTCAGAACTGTAGGGCCAGCTGCAGGCTCAGCTGGGAGACCAGTCGCGGGTGGAGTGTGGGGGGTGGGTGGCAGGGCCAGCAGCTCTATGAGGACCCTACAAATGGCCCTGAGAGTCTCCATCACCTGAACCGAGGCTTTCTGCAGCCAGGCTAGGTTGGCACACTCCAGCGGCAGCCACTCCCTGAGTGGCTCGTTCTGCTCCTAGAGGGTGGCCATGTAGGCGGCAGGCTTATCTTCCCAGCCATGGTGACGGTCCCTCCAGCCATAGGCCTGCCTGGGCATTGGTGATGGGTGAGGGTCTGGCCCTCTTGGCTGCTGATTGTGAGCTCTCCAACTGCAGGAGGTGGACACGGCTCTCCTAGCCCTTAGGCAGCATGGCTGTAAGTATGGAAGGGGAGAGAGAGGCTGTATATCAGTCTCACAACCCAGGCCTGCTTGCCATGCCCTTTATCCCCCATGGGCAGCAGCACCCACCCCCAGGCCAAGGGATGGGGATGTCCCAGGAGCAGAGGTTTGTGTGCCCTGCATGATGGGCCCTGCCACATATGGCCTCTGCCATGCTTTGGGGATGGGACCAACCTTTGGGATCCCCAAGGGAATGGGCTAGGATGCAATAGAGGGTATGTGGCCTTAATGGGCCCCTGCATGGACGGTGGGTGAGTCAGGCACAGCCCGGCCTTTCCCACCCCACCACACATGTTCAGCCCACAGCACCATCCATGGGGGCAGGTGCTGAATGCCAGTGTGCCTGCATGCCAGTGGTGAACTCCCCGATGGGACATATAGAGCCAGCTGTCACCTGTGTGGCTGGCCCACTTGGGCTGTGGCAGAGGTGGCTATCCCATGGGGTGTGCAATGTGCTGGGCACTTATTGGAGGGTTCCAGGGAACTCCTGGGGATGCTTGGTTGGAGGGAGCCTGGCTGGACAAGCCCAAGGTGATGGCAATGATGAGGATCTCATCTGACAACTGGCCTTCATCCACTAGGCCCTCAATCTCTGGCCGTGGCCAGCTGGGGTCCGTTGAGGGTCCTGGTGGCCCTGGATCCTCCTCCGATGCTGCTGGAGGGAGCTCCTTGCCCACCGTGTCAAGGACAGTGAGTGGGGAAGAACTGTCTTTGCCCCTGAGTAGCCCATGTTACGCTCTGTAAAGGGGGCAGGTGTTCCTGGCAGAGTCCTGGGCCTGGGCAGATCCCTGCTGGAGTTCCTTCACCTTGGAGTGAACTTGCTTATCATGGTGCAGAGGACATCCTCCTCCTGCCACAGCCCAGCAGGTCTTTGAGCTCCAACTCAGTCCAGGAGGGTGCCCGCCGCTTGGTGGCCAGGGCAGGCTCCTGGGACTCCTTGGAGGGCTCTATGGGGGGTTTCTGGGGATCGCAAGGAGACTGGCTGGTGGGCATGACTGGAGGGGAGTCTCAGATGCAGTGGGGTTGTTATGAGGGTGTGCTGCTGGGGGCTCATCTCTTTGCTGCCAGCATACTCTCAGCTGTCTGTCATGGGGTCTCTGGGGCTCCCTGTGCCTTTAAGGTTGCTGGAGGCAGGGAGCAGAGAGATCCACTAGCACTGGCTAAGGCATCTCCACACTCCAGCTGGCCAGTGCCATGGAGAACCCCTCTTTCAAAAGGAGGTGCTCATCTGAAAGAACTTGCTAGTGTAAACATGGCCCATGATGCACAAAGCCTGAGTAAGGCACCTAAGCTTCTATGAAATGAATAGGGAGAAACAAGCAATAGAATGTGATGCCTAAGCCAGCCTATGAGAGATGCTGACAGTACAGGTCTGTGCTAAGTCCTGCATCTCTCAGGGGCTGCATCTACATGTGTCAGATCTTCCGGAAGAGTATCTTCCAGGTGAGGGTGTCTACACACAAAGCAACAGAGAGATAGCTGTGTTAGTCTATATTCTATGAAAACAAAAAAGCAGTCCAGTAGCACTTAAAGGACTAACAAAGTAATGTATTAGGTGGTGAGCTTTCATGGGACAGACCCACTTCTTCAGACACAAAGTGCTGTCTGAAAGAGCTGCCCGGTCTTCTAAAAGATCACATCCACACATGCGCAGATGCTCTTCTGGAAGAACACGGCAGGAAACCCCACAGACAGGGTCACAAGGCTGGAGATTCCTTCTGGGGCAGCAGCCATGCAGCCTGTGAAAGCCCCCTCCCAACACCCCATCCCTGCACTAGCTGCTGAGGCCCATTGTGCTGCTCCCCAGCATAGCTCGCTGTCTCGCTGCTCCTGCAACAGCCCACATGCCAGCCATGGACCCTGAGGTCCTGCAGCAGCATAGGCTTGCCCTGACAAGGGTGCTGGTGAGCCTCCTGGCCACCCTCCTAAGCCTGCTGGATGAATGCAGCATGAGCGCCAAGGGTCCTGACCCACCCCTGGCCCTGCCGGGCCCCTGACAGCCCATCTCCTGTGTCTGGACCAATGCCACCAGCAGTGACTGGTGGGACGGGGTGGGCATGGCACAGTGGGATGATGAGTGGTGGCGGTGGAACCTGCGCATGCAGAAGAGCATGTTCCACAAGATCTGTGACTGGCTGGTCCTCCTGCTTCGCCACCATGACATGGGGATGTGGCCAGCCCTTCTGGTGGAGAAGCGCTAGCCATTGCCATCTGGAAGTTGGCCACCCTGGATAGCTACTGCTCCGTGGGCCAGCAATTCAGGGTGGGCAAGTCCACCGTTGGGGCATTGCACTTGAGGTAAGCCACATGCTGGGCCACAGACCAGCGTGGGGAGCAGGGAGGAAGGTGTCGGGCAACAAGGACCCCCAGGCACCCAGGAGAGGGCCCGGACACAGGGGCCAGGGGACCCGCCATGGGGGACCCAATTCCTCACCCATACAAAAGCTCGCTCCCAGAGGGGCACCCTGCCATGGGGCCATAGATAGGGAGGGATGGAAGCATGGAGTTGAGCACCAGGGACTGGCCCAGGATACTCCTGGGCATACCCACGAACATGCCCACTCTCTGTCTCCTGCAGGTCATGAGAGCTATCAATGATATGCTCATGCAATGGTTTGTGTGCCTTGGGGACCTCACATGGCCATGGTGGGTATTGCAGAAATTGGCTTTGCCCAGTGATTCGGGGGATTGGAGGGCACCCATATCCCAATCAGGGACATGGACCACCATGCCGGCTAATACGTCAACTGAAAAGGGCACCACTCGTTTGTGCTTCAGGCAGTGATGGATGCTTGGGGATGGTTCACCAATGTCTTTGTTGGCTGGCCCGGCTGGGCACATGATGCCCACATCTTTAGGAACATCTCCCTGTGCCACCAAATAGATGTGGGCAAATTCATAGCCCAATGGGACATTGTTATCAGAGACGTTGCCATCATGCTGTACCTGGTAGCTAACCCAGTGTACCCCCTGCCGTCGTGGCTGCTGTGCCCCTACATAGGGCACCTGACTCCATCCCAGGAGCTCTTCAATGCCCAGCTGGGATGTGCCCGGAACACCGTGGAGTGTGTCTTCAGGTGCCTAAAGGTGAAGTTCAGATGCCTCCTCATGCACCTTGATGTGGGGACGGAGAATATCCGGCAGCTTGTGGCCACCTGCTGCACTCTCCACAACCTCATCGATGTGCATGAGGGGACACAGCATCAGGGTTGGCTGGCCGCGCTGCCGCAGAAGTATGAGCAGCCACGTGCAACTACCAACTTGCAGCTCCACTGGGATGGGGTCCACTTCAAGGAGGCTCTCCAGGAGGCCTTTATCAGCAGGGCCCTCTGACCCGGGCCCCCAACACAGGTCTCCCTCCACGCCCCAATAAGCAGGGGCATAAGGGAACCAACAGAACCTGTACATACGTAAATAACAAACAATTGAAAACGTAGTCTATAAACAATAAAATTAGGTTTGCTATAAAACAAAGAAGTGGGTTCAACTATTTACAAGGTAGGGTGTCTGGGCAGTGGGGACATAGGAGAAAAGGGATGGGAGGGGAGGAGCCCCTACTCAAGGGATGGGGCGGAGGGCCATGAGCCCCAGTGCCCATGGCTGCCTTTCCTTCCCTGGATGCGTGGTCGCCATTGGGGCCCTGATGGGGTGGGGAGCATGGGCTGGTGGTGGTGGGCAGCCTGTGGCTCGTCTTTGGGTGGAGCAGTGGAGGAAGGAGGTTCCCGGGGTAGGTGGCCTACCACGGGGCTCACTGTGGCCAGAAGCCAGGCCCCCAGATCTAGCAGGGCCACCGCGGGAAGACTCCAGGGAAGGGGGGCAGCTAGGGACTCAGAGGTGGGGATGCCTCAGGCCTCAGGAGCTTCAGGGGTGGCAGAGGTGGTGGCGGGGGGGGGTGGCGGGGGCAGTAGAGGTGGCAGGAGGAGGGGAGGCAGAGGGGCAGCGGGGACTGCCACGAGGGCCCCCCACACCTGGCAGAGCATCCCCATCACCTCCCCCGATTTGCCCCAGTGCCACGACAGAGCCTCCACCTCCAGCCAGGTGCCTCTCTGTCACATCCTTTTGGTGGCAGAGGGTGGACACATACGCTGCTGCCTCCTCTGCCAGGCTCTGGTGATGGACACTCTGTGCCTGCCAGGCTGCAGTGTGAGGGTCATGCCCTGCCTGGGGATCTGCCTGCTCCTGTGGCCTGGATGCCGCTGGTGGGCCTCGGGCTCCCCCAGGCTCATCCCCAGGATGGAACTGCTGTAAGAAAAGTGGGGAGAAGAGGAGATTAGGGCCCCAGCCAAGCCCCATGTGGCAGCCCCCTGGTCCCCCTCTGGGCATCTCCCACTGGGCCAGAGCCGGGATGTCCTTGTGGCACAGGCCCATGGCCCCAGCATGATGGCCTGGGCAGCCCCTCACCTGGGGGGTGCTGCCACCTGTGAAGGACCCCACCCGGGAATGGGGCACTGGGTGGGAGGGGTGCAGCTGGGCACAGAGGGCTCTGTGCCTGGGGCATGGGTAGGCTGGGTGTGGCTGTGCACCCTGTGCCCCCCCCTGCACAGACCTGCATATGCAGGGGATCCTGGGGGGTGGGGGTGGGGGGTGTCCTGCATCGTACCTGTGGCTCCAGGTACACTCTTGTTCGGGGCATTGGGGGATGTGGTAGGGAGGCCTGTGTGTGTCCCCACTGGGGCATGCCCCATGCCACACACTTACCTGGTCTGACCTTGTATAGCTCCTGGAATGCCCAGCTGGACGTCACCCAGATCCTCGGTCCCAAGGCCATGGCTGTCACCAGGGATGCCTCGGGGGATGAGTTGTCCGAGGGTCCCTGGGGCTGGCCAGTGGGCTCACACTCCTCCCCGGTCTCTTCAGAGGAGTTGCTGTCCTCCTCCTCCTCTGGTGCGCAGGAGTGTTTGTGGCTGCCGTATCCACGAGGTGGCAAGATGTCATTGCCTGCCAGGATGTCCTGCAGCTCCCAGTAATAGGGACACCTAGCTGGGCCGGCCCCGGAGTGATGGCTGCTGTCCCTGGCCCACACGTATCCCTGGTTTAGTTCTTTAATCTTGCGCCGGACCTGGTCTGCAATCCAGCCAGAATGGCCATGGGTGGCCAGGGCTGTGGCCAGGCAGATGCAGGTGGGGGCATTTTGCTGGTGCCCTGATGTGTCCCTCAGGATGTCTTCCTCACAACAGCGTGTGAGGAGGTTTTGCAGCTCTGGCTCTGTCCAGGCAGGGGGTGTCCTCTTATGGGGCTGCTCCCCCTCCAGGCTGCCATCATCCGATTCCCCGGGGTTGTCCTGGAAGGTTCAGGAGGGCTGGTTGCTGGCCATCAGGATGCTGGCCTTCAAGTGTGGGGTGGCAGATGTCTGGGTGCTGCAGCCCAGCATGTGCGGCCAATCACACAGTCCGATTCCCGCTCTGGGGTTTCTAGGTCCTTGCAGCTTTAACTGCTGATGGAACCAAATACATAGAACACCCAAGGGCTTGCTAGATTGTCTCCAGACTCTAGCAGGGAGCCATCATGGCAGACTGCTTCTTCTGGAAGAAGCAGTTTACGAGTGTCCACACATGCTTTCTTCCAGAAGAATCTTCCAGAAGAAGGCATTATTCCCATCACGGAAACAGCATTAGGTATCCAGAAGAAGTGATGTTCTTTTATATTCCTTCCAGAAGAGTGCCTTACACGTGGGGATGCTCCACAGATTTTCCAGAAGAATCCAGTATTCTTCCAGAAGATCTGACACACATAGATACAGCCAGAGAGATTGTTGTCCATATCCAGGCTATAGGAAGGTGAATATCTCTGCTTTTGATTCACTGCTGGGAACCTTCTTCAGAGTTTGGCTTTGCATGCAGGTGCCTCAGAGGAAGAGGTGCTTCCCCCGCCCCCATTAAAATTTTTGCCCCTAGCTACAGTACTTGTTTGGGATTCAGAAGACCCAGGTTGAATCTCTCATACTGCTGGTGAGTGGAAGAAAGGTTTTGACTAGTGTCTGACACCTCTCAGGAAACTTCTCTAACTGCTGACCTATGAGATATCCTGATATGGACATACTTAGGGTAGGTCAATCAAAGCTGTGCAATTTGAATTACATTAGTAATGAAAAGCATATCAATTTAGATTTGATCTACTTACTGCAGGATCCACAATACAGGGGATTGACCGAAAAGCTCTCCTCTTGGCTCCCTTTACTCATCTCTTTTTGCTGGAGTATCAGAGTCAATAGGAAAGTGACTGGCATCCACTTAGTGGTCTTTGCTAGATCGACTAGACTGACTTCCTGGGGATTGATCAGTGCAGAGTCAATTCATCCTATAGTGGGGACAAGCCCTTACTTTCTTCTATTGAAGCTGTTCCAATATGGATAGATAGGGACAGAGTAACTGAAGAAGGAATACCAGAAACAGGGTCTCCTAACACGCTTGTGGGGTGCCCTAAGCAGAGGATTACAATCATTCTCAGACACTTTCTGGTTAAATGACTCTTCTATAGATGATAAATAATCCTTGTAGCAGAGAGAAGGAATGACTCTGTCATCCTATGCTATGGCCCCTTTTTGTCTTGAGAAATGGTGGTTAGCAGTGGTGGTGAGGATCTGTGGGCAGTGTTTGAGTCTGCAGCTTCTCTCATGACTTATCCATCCAATATTGGACTTGCACAGTCGACTGCAATAACTGCATGTCAGTCTATTTCCGAATTCTTGAGTCTGAGAGCTTTTCCTTCTAAGACAAAGCTCTTTTGCATGGCTTGTACATTTACTAGCAAAGGATGATGTACCCTGTCATAGCAATCGTTGCCAGGTATTTCAATCTGATCATGTAGATTCCCAGGATTTTGGATCTATGCTGAATTTTTTCATGGTGTTTTTGCATGTATCCTTGAATCTTAGCTTTGGGCTTTCTCTTGTTCTCAACCCATGTGACAGTTCAATGAAGAGGATTTCTTTGGGATGACAGTCTTCACCAATTCTTCTCATGTGACCAAGCCAACGTAGTCTTCTGCTGTTGAGGATCATTATGAGTCTGGGTATGCCAGATATTCCCAGATCTGCAGTCCAATGATTAGGGAATTCTGCTGAGACATTGGAGACACCATTCAATTTTTTTCTCCCCCCTTTTCATGAAGTGGGAACAGAATAGTGGTCTTCTGCACCCCAAGCAAGTGCACCAACCACAGTGATAAGAGCTATAAAGCAAGCCACGTCACCACGTCTTCCATCCTTAGACCTATCCTACCGCTGAGTTACAACTGCCAGTGCCTAGTGAAAGTCAGGCTGGACAGTGAGCTTATAGTTATGTGTGATCACACCCTTTTAGGTATCGATAAGTTGTGGTATCAGAAGATGATCATAGGGGAGCCCAAACAAGACTTTTGTGCATCTAGCCTCTGTGCTGTGGCTCCCACTCTGTACAAGAAGATAATAGCACTTCCCTGTCTCACAGGAATATTGTGAGTGCTCAGGTTTATGGTGACCACATGAATACTAAGATAATTAAGTAGGTTTTGTGCTAAACTGATATTTCCCCTTCTGGCCTGTCATTAGAAATACCAAGATTCTGCTTGGAATTGTCACCTCCCAGTACACCCTGATTTGCTGTTAACACTGTGACATTGCTACTTGACTTCTTTAGGGGGATGACAAAAGTTTCCGGAGTAAAGTCACAGGATATGTGCCAATCCAATCCTGCAGGCTTTGTCAGTGGGACGGGGCTTACTGACAGTGAGTTTACTCAGAGTTAAGGTTACAGGAATGTGGATCTTAGTTTGTATCCACTGAAACACAATAGTGTATAACAATGGGGACACAAAACACTCATATGAATACCACTATGTTTGGGAGCCTAACTACAGAAAGTAAGGGTGAACTTACATGAGTAAGAAGAACACAGGAATCTGGCTCTGAAAAGTTTAGTAACATGTTCTCGTATTACATAATAATTTGCCACTGTGTGTAGCTTTTTATCAAAGGTAATTTTAAAGATTATGCTTCCATGAAATAAAATAGTAACTTAAGGTAAAAATCATCATTGCTTGAAATCAAGAATAGTCCTAGTAATTTACACTCCTCCCTTTCTATTTTCACAATAGCATAAACTATGAAGAGATGCCAGCACTAATTTTCTATTTTGTAGCTCTTAGAAATTTCTTGTTAATTGAATATCAATGCAATTTTTGTATGCACTACTACTTAAAACCTCATTTTGCATATCGTTAAATATACATATATCTCTAAGCTGTAAGCGCTAGCTCATACTTAATAGAACTAATGTTGAGATTACTATGTAAGGCCATTGGAAACTATCTACTCTACTTGCTAAGTGTCTGAAAGCAACCATAAGTAGCTACATGTGTTCTTGCTACTGACCCTTAGAAACTCACAAAGAGCAACCCTTCTGCTAAGATAATGATCTGCCATTGGTGTTTTGTTCCGCATTCTGCTAAGCCTTGCCTTAGCGTCTGAATAATAACTTCACACTGTTGAACCCTTCACATGGAAAATATTTTTAAAAATGTGTAATGTCTTTATATGTGTTTCGCATGTGTGTCTCATTAGACTTTACGAGACCTTCTGGTCTTAACAAGATTTTATTAAAAAAAAATAAAAAAGCACCTCTGAGAAAGGAGTGAGCAGCCTGATCACTTTCTCAAGTGCTTCTGATGCTTTTTATTTGCATGAGTGCAGGGGGGAGTGCTGTGCAAAAAACCCAACATCTCCAAGATCCACTGTTCCAGGTAAAGCCAGAGCACAGTCGCTGATTTATTCTCCTTGAGTGAAAATTGAGCATACTAGTATTCACAATGCCAAATATTCAAAACTCAGAAATTCCCATAGCTTTTGAGGTTTGCCTCAAAAATTCGTGAGTGACCTAAAAATATGCCATTTGAAAACCAATGAATTGGGTTCCTCCAATTCATCCTCTCTCTGCTGAGCCTCAAGGGAGCCCTTTAATCACTTTTTCAAGCTTTGTCCTACAACTTATTTTACATATGAAAGTTGAGATGAATTCCAGCCAGGACTGGGGCTCCACTGCCCTAGGTGTTGCACAAACTGATGTGATATTAAGCCTGATTCACCACTGTAATGGAGTACTAGACTAGTACTAGCTCCTGTGGAGTACTAAGCTGCGTCTACACGTGCACGCTACTTCGAAGTAGTGGCACCAACTTCGAAATAGCTCCCGTCGCGTCTACACGCGTCGGGCGCTATTTCGAAGTTAACTTCGATGTTAGGCGGCGAGACGTCGAAGTCGCTAACCTCATGAGGAGATAGGAATAGCGCCCTACTTCGACGTTCAACGTCGAAGTAGGGACAGTGTAGACGATCCGCGTCCCGCAACGTCGAAATTGCTGGGTCCTCCATGGCGGCCATCAGCTGGGGGGTTGAGAGATGCTCTCTCTCGAGCCCCTGTGGGGCTCTATGGTCACCGTGAGCAGCAGCCCTTAGCCCAGGGCGTCTGGCTGCTTCTGCGGCAGCTGGGGATCTATGCTGCAGGCACAGGGTCTGCAACCAGTTGTCAGCTCTGTGTATCTTGTGTTGTTTAGTGCAACTGTGTCTGGGAGGGGCCCTTTAAGGGAGCGGCTTGCTGTTGAGTCCGCCCTGTGACCCTGTCTGCAGCTGTGCCTGGCATCCCTATTTCGATGTGTGCTACTTTGACGTGTAGACGTTCCCTCGCTGCGCCTATTTCGATGTTGGGCTGAGCAATGTCGAAGTTGAACATCGACGTTGCCAGCCGTGGAGGACGTGTAGACGTTATTCATCGAAATAGACTATTTCGATGTTGGCTGCACGTGTAGACGTAGCCCTAGACAGGTGATTCATGCTCAGCTGTTCCTTGCCCCCAAAGAGATGATAATCTACGCTAAGACACAATACCAAGTGTGAGCTTGAAAAACAGGAGAACGAAGCAATAAAAAGAATGAAGCCTGCAGCGATAATTCTGCACATGTATCCCACCTCTGTGCAACTTGGGGGCACAATCTCTTTCGACTTCAGTCCTCTGAAATCGATAGTTATACCAGCAGACAAGATGGCTCTGGAGGTTCACGTTCATGTGTGTGATTTTATATGTATTTGTGAGCGGTTCGCACCTGGGCCCGGGTGGCCTAGTGGTGAGGCCCCCTGGTCAGGGCCTGTTGGGTGGGTCTGCAGCCGCCACCTGAGAGTTTGTGGGTTGAGTTTGGAGAATTGCCCTGAGAATCTAGTTCCCCCTTTTAGCAGGAGAAAGGTTCCCCAGGATGGGGCTCCCTGTTCCCCTCGGTATCTGGGAAAGGGTCCTGGGCTGCAACCTCCGGCGGCTAACTGAGTGGCAGCTCTGGCCTGAGGCCTCCTGCTTCAGAGCCAGCTCCTGCCTCTTGGCTGATCAGCCCCTAACTGAGCTGGCTTCCCTCCCTTTATACCCCTCTAAGCCAGACTCTGGCCGCAGGTGAAGCGGGTCAGCACCGACTGGGCTAACAGGCCTTGTTTAACCCCTACCTTGCCTGGCCTCCATCTCACGCTCCTACGGTATTATATTTTAATAACTTCTTCCTGTTTCTAATTTCATTTTTTTTTCATTTTCCATTGAGACCTCAGTCAGGAGTGCTGGCCGCTGGGGGCTGCCATATTGGCAACTTTCAACATCCGGGAGGGTTCCCAACATGGAGCCCTCACGAATGTTGAGACCCTTCTGTATTTCCAAAATATGCTCTTTGTTTCTGCTCACCCAGCTTTGCACAGTCACATACATATGCAATTTTTGCACACGCAGCTGAAGTAACTGTGTAAATCTGTTAAAATCAGGGAAGAAGTTGTAAGGAACAAATAAGTTCTTATCTTTCATGCATATCAGTTAGATACATTCATTAATACAACCAATTTTAAAAAATCAAATCAAGCCATTCTTCTGGGACAGGAGAGGGAGGTTTCTTGATGCTATACAGGGAAAAACACTTTTGAATTGAAAATAAAACCCCAGCTAAATTAAAGCAACATCTTGTGTGGTTGGCTAATCATGTTGGCAATTTGGGACTTGCAGCCCATTCCTCCTTTGGAGCAAGAGAGAAAACATTTGCACTTTAAACTCAGTCCCCAGAGAAAACTTTCTGAACAGAGGCTATGAGCCAACTCCTCAACTGGGGACTGCAGTGGTGAGAACAGTAGCTAAATGAGAGAGCAGCTGCTCTGAGCACACTCAAAGAACAGGTAAAACGGTTCATTTCACCCAGAATGTATGCAGCTGTAGCTTAAAAAAAAATCTAAATGTGTAATTTAAAAAATTAGTCAAGCCCTTAGTTGATGTAAATCAGTGTAAATCAATTTACACCAGAGGAGAATAAAAGTATTTCATTTAGTGATACCAGAAGTGTGATTATGAAAGCTTATTTTCTGTAAAATGTGGGGAGTGTAAAGGAAATGCCACTGGTAAGATGCAGTATATAGGCCTTGGTTTGCATGGGTTTTACATTCTTTTGCAAATGCTGGGATAAAAAACATGGCAACTCAGCTGTAAAAGAAGAGCCTAGAGAAAGACAATAGTACAGGCATGTTTTATTATACAGACTGTAATGTGATTTCATATTTTTCCTCAGATTTTTGTGACTATAGTGACAAAACTAATTTGATGAGATGACTATTGATTCATGGTGCTGTGCATTGAATTATTCTTGCATGAGAGCAAGGCTGGTTTTGGTCTTTGTTAAGATATTCGTTTAGTAGGTTTGTCAGAAAGAAGAGGTTCATCTGAGGAAAAAAGGTAACTAATTTCCTTGTTGCACAGGTAGTGAAAGTTGTGGGCCAAGTCCCTAACATGAGAATGTGTTGATTTGGACATCTGAGTAACTGGTCCTCTGGTTTTACCATTATTAAAGAAACAAGAGAAATTATACCAGAATGTATTCTTAAACAAACTGTGATTTCAATTGTTCTGAGCAAAATGATTTCGTCCTTCTTGCAAATTTTTATAGTGTATTCCGCACTCTCTCCAGGCTTGAATCCTGGTTAATGTTTACAGGTGGCACAACCATAGATATGAAAAGACTGTTCCATTTACACTGCGTAAACTGAGAATCAATCCCTGAACACCAAGGGAATTACGTTGGTGCCAGTGAGAGGAGAAGCAGGCATAACAGATCTGCAATAAAGGCCAGAGAGGGAACCAAACAACAAAAACAAATCTTTGGGCCCATCTCTTCAAGGCGTTGAATGTCTTTCTGCAGCGCTGAATGATTCAACAGACTCATCGATTTTTTTAAGATAAAAAAAAATTGAGTCTTTGCTCCTGCATAATCAAATGCATGCAACTTCCTCTATTAATCTCTGTATCAAGATCACCACTTCTGTTTGATCTATAGCGAAGTGCTCTGTAACCTGTATGCAGCTGCATGCCAAGTGTGCCGTCATATATTGAGAAATAAAATTTGATTGAATAAATCAGGGGTGTCTTGAACCTTTAAATGCAGCTCCTTTTCCGAGCTGCATGCTGGGAGTGCCATCAGCACTCTGTGCACATGTCCCACCACTTGGTGGGAGAAGCTCATGGCAGCAGTAGTGAAGGCAGCAGCTCCAGTGAGTTGCCAGCATCAAGTTTGAGCCGGAAACTGGGGGTGCCTGGCTCTAGGGGAGGAGGAGGGCATTGCATTACAGTGGGTCATTGTTTGCTTTATCGTTTCAGCAGCCTTCTTGATCTTTAACTCCTAGGCTACGTCTATAGTGCAGGCTTCTGTCGACAAAACATCTGTTGACAGAAGTTTTGTTGACAGAGTGCATGTCCAGACTGCAGATCTCACTGTGGCTTGTCTACATGGGGCTCCTTTTCAAAAGGACCCTGCTGACCTCGAAATCCCCTGATATCAGCTGATAGTAATAAGGGGATATTGATGTTGGAACAGTCCTTTCGAAAAGACCCTTCTGTAGATGAGCCGCAGGCGAGCGAACCACGGCACTTTTGAAGTGCCGTGGCCAGCGGCATGCTAATGAGGTGCTGAATATTCATTTCAGCGCCTCATTAGTATTCTTTGATTTGGCCATTAGAATGGCCATTTCAAAGTTTTTTGTAAGTGTAGACATGGCCTAGGAGAGAGATATCTAAGTGTGACACTGTTGCAAAGAAGCAAACATGATTCTGGGATGTATCAATAGGGCTGTGGCTACACTAGCCCCCTCCTTTTGGAAGGGGCATGGTAATGGGCCACTTCGGCAAATGCTATTGAGGTGCTTCCATGACTCTGCAGTGCCTCATTAGCATAATGGCGGCCACATGTTTTGAAAGTTCCCCATTCTAAATGCATGCCGCCCTTGTAGATGGGAGCCTTTCAAAAGGACCCCCAGACATTGAAAGCCCCTTCTTCCCATTTGGTTCTAGGAAGAAGTGGCTTTCAACATCAGAATGGTCCTTTCGAAAGGCCCCCATCTACATGGGTGGCATGTGTTTCAAAAGGGGCACTTCCGAAACGTGCATGGCTGCCATTAAGCTAATGAGGTGCTGCATATTCATGGAAGTGCCTCGTTAGCATCTGCCAAAGTAGCTCATTAGCATGCCCCTTCCAAAAGGAGGGGGCTAGTATAGCCATGGCCTGAGACTGTTGTGATCAAGATTTGAGGGCTGTGTCTACACTTGCATTCCTCTTTCGAAAGAGGCCTGCAAATAAGGGAAATCAAAAATGCAAAAGAGGATCAGATTTACATAGCTGGCTGCTCATTTGCATATTCATCTTTCAAAAGAAAAAAGGCAGTGTAGACATGGCTCTTTCGAAAGTAAACCCCTTCTTTGAAAGAACCCTTCTTCCTATGTTTTTTTTGGAAGAAGTGTTCTTTTGTAGATGGGGTTTACTTTCAAAAAAGCTGTGTCTACACTCCTTTTTCTTTCTTTCAAAAGAAGAATGTGTAAATAAGGTGTCAGATATGTAAATCTGCACCTCATTTGTATTTTCAATTTCCCTCATTTTCATGCCTCTTTCAAAAGAGGAATGCAAATGTAAACACAGCCGAGAAGTAATTCTTCTACTCTACTTTACACTGATTAGGCCTCAGTTGGAAAACTGTGACCAGTTCTGGGCAACACGTTTTAGGAAAGGTGTAGAAAAATTGGAGAGGTTCCAGAGAAAAGCAGCTAAAATGGTTAAAGATCTAGAAAATATGACTATGAGAGATTAAAAGAATTGGGTTTGGCTGAGAGGGGACATAATAGCAGCTTTCAAGTACCTAAAAGGGTGTTATAAGGAGGAGGGAGAAAAAAATATTCTCCTTAACCTCTGGTGATAGGGCTAGAAGCAATGGGCTTAAATTACAACAAAAATTCCTAATGTAAGTGTGGTCAAGCACTGGAATAAATTGCCTATGGTGCTTGTAGCATCGCCAGAATTGGAGATATTGAAAAACAGGTTGGATAAATATCTAACAGGGATGATACAGATGGGGGACTGCACTTGATGACCTCTCGAGGTCACTTCCAGTTATAGTATCCCATGATTCTGTGAAGCAGGTTTGACGTACACGATGGAAGCAAAGTAAGAAGAAAGCCATGTGTTGTAATCTTGGACTCCAGCTCAGAAAACACATGGACCTTTGAAACTTGTAACAGGCTGTGTTGATCTCATATTGGGCTTCTCTGCCATAACTGGATTCATCAGGCATCTGACTAAACCTTTACGCCTACACTATGATCCAGTGGATTGATGTTGCCTATATACTACATATAATTATTGCAGTCTGGTGTGCATTAGGTATAAAAAAGGCTGTGTGTCTGCTTTTGCATTAAGTACATTTCTCATCCTCTATGCAACATCTGCTTTCTCTGCTGCTCACATCACAAATGGACATGGATCTAACACAAGGATAGAAGGCATTTTTAGGGTTTCCTGTTCTGGAGTCATTCTGGGAGTCTTTTTTCTCTATTCACTTTTCTCTTCAAAAGCCAACAATCAGACTCTTTGTATTCTCAATGGCAGACCAATTCCCTGGCTGTCCCTTTCCTCCTAGCTTTCCCTGAAGGCTATTAAAAAAAAAAGAACATGAATAGCCAAGCAATGAAATCATAAAATAGGCCAGTTTACTGTTATCTTTGCAAGAACAGTAGAGGCATTAAAGTTCTGAAACCTTTTCCTTGCCACAGAGATTGCAGTTGGAACAGGAAATGGCACTACATAAATCCAATTTGTGACAATTATTGTAACATGAAAGGGAAATAGTGTAAATCATTGGTGTCAAACACTCAGGCCATTGGCTAGATCTGTACCACTTCAGTTATTTGTCTAGCCCCATGACAGATTCAGATGTTGTACCACACACACTTTATTTCTTTTTTAAAGTATGTGTATAGCCTTAGAGCTTGTGAGAAAGAAACAAGTATAATACATTGTAAAACCAAAGGGAGGGTTATCATCCTGCAACTGCAGATTGCCTGAAACAACAGCTGTAAAAATGAGATATGTTCCCACTCGTTTCAATATATTTTAACTCTTAACCCTACTGAGGGCACTTTGAAAGCTAGATTAGCACTTAAAGTATTTTCAGGTGATGTTAAGGTAATGAAAGGCTTAAATCTGGCTTTCTTAAAATGGAGGCATATTTTTAAGAAGATAAGGGAAAACAAGCAAGCATCTTACACTTTACCAAAAACACCAGCCAGCCAGTAATGGTACATGGCATCACTAACCAAATTAGCATTTAGGAACTTCCCAGTTCCAGCTCTTTACAATAGGATATATTTAACAGATTACAACAGACAAGATAAAGAAAATACTTTTGGTCCAACCATTCGTACACATTTCTAATTATATTAAAAATGTGGACTGGCTAAACATGTTCAAATAGCCATCTTACAGTCTTCCACAGCATAATGGCACAGAAAACCACTTTGTCCAACTTCATCTTTGCCAATGAAACAAGCAGTGAAGGGTGCACTTTAATTTAATGGTTTTCATGAGACATATTAATGGCTTTTAGGAAAGCTACTGAATTTGGAAAGAGAAATGTGATTATATGCTGTGTGATACTAGCAATACTTGGAAGACGCTTTTGTTTCCTTCATCTGTGTATCCACTAAAAACAAGGTAACTGAGGTTCACTTACTGATACATGTAGGATAAAAAATTCAGAATCTTAGTCTTTTCCTTTTGTTGCACTGCAAGTTGCAATCTGAATGATTTGTTCTATTTCTGAATATATTTAGATGAATGCTATACAAAACCCTAAAATAAAGATCTGAACATATCTGGGATACATAGGTGTTTATTCATTGACTTTAGAGGACTTTTGCTGATTTTCAGCAGCTGAAGTTCTGGTCCAGAATTTATTTAATGATTATTTTTGACCCTCATATTTTTTATTATAAAGATAAATACAGAACAAACTTTCCATAGTAGTTGACTAGTCATCATCCAGACTGTACCATTACAAAATATAGTCTTCAATACACATTTAAATTATACTGAAAACAGCTATTCCATGTTAAAATATTATTTTTATTGTGCAAAGATATAATCTGATTTTTGCAGCTGGGTTTCAAACCAATAACTCTTGCATACAGTAGTATATATGTTGTGCTTCTCCCAAGGGGTTAATAGCAGCAGAAATTATCAGGTTTTATGTATCTAGGGTCCTTCTTGACAAATAAGGAAACTGGCTTGAGGCACACCCAGAAACATGGGAAGACTAAACACAGCCACCTTGGTTAGCTTCCCTATTCTGAGAAAACACACAAAGGAAATCTTTATCGGGGGAAAGGGAAAACTGTCATAAAGGCTGTGGCCACACTACCCCTCCTTTTCAGAAGGGGCATGTTAATGAGGCAGTTAGGAAGACGCTAATGAGGTGCTATCATGAATATGCCATGCCTCATTAGCATAAAGGCAGCCATGCACAATTTGAAAGTGCCACTTTCGAAATGCAAGTGAAAGGAGGACCCCCCTGACTTCAAAAGCCCCTTCTTCCTATTCAGTTTTAGGAAGAAGGGGCTTTTGAAGTTAGGGGGCCCTTTCAAAAGGCTCCCGTCTACACGGACAGCGTGTGTTCTGAAAGCAACATTTTCAAATAACACATGGCCATTATTAGGCTAATGAGGTGCTGCATATTCATGTTAATATCTCATTAGCATCTTCCATACTGCAGCAGCCAAAGATGGAAAACTCAATATGTATGCAACTAAAGAATAAAATATCCCCTCTCTTCCAGTAATTTTTACAGTAGTCCATCTAATTTTCTTCCTACCCACCAGTGAGAATGTCCCACAGGTCTCTTGGCTTCACCCTTTCACCAAATCCCACTAATGCCTTGGATTGGAGAGTCTCAGTATTTCTTTGCAGTCTCAGTGGAGCTGATTACCTGAGTCTACCACATGGCCTGTATTAGTGAAGGTGCTTGGGTAAACAGGGACTCAGAGGAATCCATTCAGCTTTGCTGAGTGTACTGCCCTGAATCTCGTCTTGCATGATAGAGACAACAGCACTTAGAGCCCTTGAGAAGCATCTTGATTCCTTGAATAAACATTATGTTACAGGATGAAAGTTCTTTCCCCTCTCTGAGAGCCCATTACCTTCCAAAATCTAAGTTCATCTGCAGTTATGGTGATTCTCTAATTGTCATAAGAAGAACTGTTGACAGGTAGCCTAAAGCATATGCAAATAAAAATCTTTATGGCAACTCTTTTTCCCTTCTAACCAATACAGAAGGAACTGCAGAGCACTTTCATATTTGAAACTTCTGGCTATTGGACATCTGTATGGTTTAACAACATTTTTTTGGGAAAAAATGCTCATTTCAAGCAGTAGACTCATAGGAGTACTAGAGTTTCTGATGCAGTTGATCCGCAAGTCTTAATAATCAAAATTGATGGTACTTCTCTACCTCCTAGTCTCTTAACATGCTCTCTGGGGCCATGTCTACATGTCCCTCCCTTTCACAGGGGGCATGTAAATGCCATGGATCGGAACTGGATAATGAATATTCAGTGCATCATTAGCATAATGACAGCCGGTCACACTTGGAAAGTGCTGCTTTTGAAACGCAAACTGGCTGTGTACATGTGGGCACTTCAAAATAAACCCCAGTCTTCAAAATTCCCTTATTCCCAATTCATTTGTGAATTAACCAGTTCCCATCCATGTAATTTACGTGCCCCTTCTGAAGGGGAGAGATGTGTAGACATGGCCTTGAAGTATGTCTACACAGCATCCTCATTCCAAAATAAGCTGTTCCAGAATAGCTGTTCTGAAATAGCTTATTTTGAAATAATGCTGCTACACACAAAAATGCATTTCGAAATAACACTTAGCTATTTCAAAATACATTGTCTAAACACATAGGCCATGTCTACACTAGCTGAAATCTTTGAAATGCCCATGCAAATGGCCATTTTGAATATTACTAATGAGGCATTGAGATACATATTCAGCACCTCATTAGCATGCCAGCAGCCACAGCACCTCAAAATTGCCGCGGCTCGCTGCCACTTGGCTTGTCCAGAGGGGGGTCCTTTCGAAAAGGACCCCGGGAACTTCGAAATCCCCTTATTCCTATCTGCTGATAGCAATAAGGGGATTTCAAAGTTCCTGGGGTCCTTCTGAAAAGAACCCCCGTCTGGATGAGTGACATGGCAGCGAGCCATGGCAATTTTGAAGTGCTGAGGCCACCAACATGCTAATGAGGTGCTGAATATGTATTTCAGCTCCTCATTAGTAATCTTCAAAATGGCCATTTGCATGGGCATTTCAAAGATTTGGGCTAGTGTAGACATGGCCTATGTGTTTAGACAATGTATTTTGAAAAAGCTAAGTGTTATTTCGAAATGCATTTTTCGAAGATTTGGGCTAGTGTAGACATAGCCATAGGCTGCATCTACACTGCCCATCCCTTTTGGAAGGGCCATGCAAATGCAGCCAATCATAAACACTACTGAGACGCTGATAGGAATATTCAGAATCTCATTTGCATAATGGAAGCCACTCACTGCATTGAAAGTGCTGTTTTCTAAATGTCAAATCGTTGTGTGGACTGGATTCCTTTGAAAGGAAGCCCTGTTTTCAAAAGCCAAAAGCCAAAAGCAACCTTCTTCCCAATTTGTTTTCAAAAGCCAAAACAGCCCTGTAGATGGGGTTCAATCAAAAGGAACCCCCACTTTCAAAAGCATCCTTCTTTCTTATATTTTTCAGGAAGGATTCTTGAGAAAATGGGGTTTGTTTTCAAAGGAACACCTCCTATACTGACTGCTTTTTTCCAAAAACAGCACTTCCAAAACAGTGAGTGGTTTCAATTACGCAAGTGAGGCACACAATATGTAAATCAGCACCTCATCTGCATTTCTGATCGGCCGCTTTTGCACTCCCATTTCGGAAGGGGAGCATGGCGTAGCTGTAGCCTAGGTTAGTTATTTTGAAATAACAGCCGTTATTTTGAAATAATTTTGCTGTGTAGACCTACTCTTGCCAGACTGATCCTAACTACACTAGTATAAATTTGTAATAACTGCTTCGCAAGAAGTACATGTTGTCAAGCAATACATCTGAATCTGGCCCTTTATGTATCAAGCCTTTCTTTAGCCAAAACTATGTGCAAGATTCACTCTCTCCAAAGTTACTGATAGATTTAGCCTTGGGATTCCACAGTGGAATCCCATCACTGCTGTAGATATTGTATTCCCTTAGGACACTTTGCTTTAATATCCCTGAAATATATTATTGGAATTCAATCCCAGAAGGACTTCTTTATAGCTACATTTCCAGAGGTGCACCAAACGAAGATTTAAGTCAAAGACGCTTTTCATTTTCTACTTTTTTAATTCAGATGACCAAATATTGACCATAGTCCCAAGCATGCTTTTTTAAACTTCCATACCTTATGTTGAGGAGAAACTCAACAATAAAAGAAATCCAGTGTGAAACCCTGCACTTATTTAAGTCGATAGGGCTACGGTTAAACTAGCAAGTTTTGCCAGCTAGACCCAGCTTTTGTCAAGAAAATTTGTGGAACATCCACACACAAAATGCATTTTGTTGACAAGACTCAGCACTCTCATTGGTAGCATTCTGCCTCTCAGCCCTGAGGCATAATGTCGCTGACAGGTTCAGTAGACAAAAAACTGTGTGATCACTCTGGGGAGGAGAGAGTGTCTCTTGACAGACATAGCATCCAGAACAATCTGCAGCCCTGTTTGCTGTGATGCCAGGTGCCTCTTTTGTCTATAGGACGGAAGGGCAGTCTGGCTGCTCCGTTGACAGAGTGGATCACTCTCCCGAATTTTGTGTGTGGCTGCACTCTGTGGACAGAAGTTTTTTCAGGAAATCTCTTCCAACAGTGACTTCTGTTGACCAAATGCTGTAGTGCAACCATAACCTAGGAATTTTGACATCGACAAGACCAAGATCTCGTCCATGGTTTATAGTACACCAATATCCATAGTATCTTGAATTATTATGTAGATATTGTTACTAGTCACTTAAAAACAATTAATCAGCTCTTGTAAATCAGAATTCCTTCATTGACTTTAATCCTAACCCCATTGTCAGGGATATACCTGTGTGTATAAGGTGTAGCCTTGTAAACAAAGGCAGAATTGACACCTTACTGCTAGATTTCACACTTCTTTGTAAATTTGAGCTTTTGTGGACTCTGAACTACAGCAAAGCAAAATTAGTGCCAAAGCCACTGTATTTACATGTTATTTATTTCAATTGAAAAACCAAAGCATGCCTATCCAATGCAATCATGTACGATCACATGCAATAGAACACAGCATGTCAGTCGCTCTCATCCCTTCTCACAAAATCCACCCATAAGCAAGCAGTGCAACAAACAAGTCATTATACCAACCTGCTTCCTGATGTGAACCTCTCCTTTTCCAAAGTGTGGACTCTTTCCATTCAAGAGCAGCAGAAAGACTTCTATTGAAGAACACTCATCCTGATGATTCCACACTCCTACAGGAAGCTTACAAAAGCGATGAAGTGTGGCCTGATGGGTAGGGTAGTAGCTACGATATGTGGAGTCCTGGTTCCTCTTCCTAGTTCCAACGATGACCTTTTGCCTCAGCTTAAATGTTACCTTATTTCTCTTTCACACCTTCCACTCTCTCTGTCTTGACTATTAGATTGTGAGCTCAGGGACCACCTTGAGCTTGTTGGGCCATGCAGTTATTTGTACCAGGTAATATCAAAAACAAGAGTAGCAGTATAGCATGGAGAGAGGGGCAGTCTCTTACACAGGCAGCTTCCCAGGCCATTTATGACTTTATAAGTCAACAGCAGCACTTTAAGGATAAATGGATATAAACTGGCCAGCAAGAATTTTAGACTTGAAATTGGGGGAAGATTTCTAACCCTCAGAGAAGTGAAGTTAGGGAACAACTTTCCAAGGGGGGCAAACAACCTAAAAGGCTTTAAGACTGAACATGATAGGTATATGAAGTGGATGGTATGATGAGACTGCCTGCCAAGGCATGTAGCCCATATGCTAAGGCTAGCAGCTGAAGACAGAACACTAGATGAGGAGGATTACAAGTTACTATAGAGAAGTAATGTCTATTTGGTGGGTCTTGCTCACACGTTCAGAAATTAACTGACCACCATATTTGGGGTTGTGAAGGAATTTTTATGGGGGTGAACCATAGGTACTGTCTCTATGGGTGTGCCGGAGCTAGAGCGCATTGGCAGCCAGCACTGCTGGTGTCCCCATTGCTCAGCTCCTCTCCCTCCAAGCACATCCTGCTCATCGGAATCAGCTGTTCTGTGAAGAGCAGGATGCTCTGAGACCGTGAGGGAAGAACAGGAACAGGATACTCTCAGGGGAAGGAAGAGGCGGGCTGAGCTGACGGGAAGGTGGTGGGTAGGGGTGGGATCTGCAGTTGAGCACCACCTCAGTCCTGGAGGAAATCACCACCTATGACTGGGTCAGAATGGCAGAGACCTTTGGGGGAATTGTTTTCCTTTGCAGCATGGATCATGGGTCACTTGCAGGTTTAAACTAGAAGTGTAAGTATATTACACTAGTACTTAACCAACCAAATTTATAATCTCATTAAAAATTATAGAAAGTTGCTCTGAGAAGATCTGTTTTCCATAAACCCATTCACTGCATCTATGCTACAAACTTCCTTCAAAATTAACTTCAAAGTAAGGGGCTACTTTGAAGTACCCTGTAGAGCATCTATGTATACTTTTCTTACATCGAAGTTAACTTTGAAGTAAGGGAGGCTAACTTCGAAGTCACTACTCCATTCCCAGAATGGCCTAGTGGCTTACTTCCAAGTAGAGGGTGTATATACGCTCTGTACTCCTTATTTTGAAGTAAGGGGTCCGCCAAGGAAGCTGACACTGTGCCACAAGCAGGGGCAGCACGAGCTCTCCCTCATACTGCCCCTGCTCAATGCAACACCCAGCCTCTGCACTCCCTGGCCATGATTGCAGGATGCCAGGACATCCCTGCCTCCCTGGGGGCCCTAGACGAAGAGCCAGAGGGCTCGCAGTGCTGTGGCAAGGGCCATGCCAGGATGGGATCATCTTGGACAAAGAACAAGCTGAAGGACCTCCTCGCTCTGTGTGTGGGGTGGAGCAGATCCTTCGGCAAACTGGTGCCTGGAAGAGAAACGCCGAGGTGTTCAAACAGCTGGCCAGTGGCCTCACTGCCTGAAGCCACCCCAAACACACTGGCAGCAGCATCCACATAAAAGTGAAAAAACTGAAGCAGGCATACATTAAAGCCTGAGATGCTGTCAGCTGACTGGGGGCACAGTCCATGCATTGCCCCCACTATAGGGAGCTGCACAGGCTCCTGGGGCCGAGGGAGGTGGCCACCCCAGAGCATCTGATCAACACAGTCAGTTGCCCCACTGTGGACAGTGGCGAAGAGGCAGGCCCCTCCAGCACCACAAGCCCCCCACACAGGGAGCGGCCCACCAAAACCAAGGGCCATGATGAGGGCTCCAGCGACAGGACCCTCGTCATCACCCTTCTCTCCGGGACATCCAGCAGAGTCTTGTCGCGCCTCACCTCACCTTGCCTCGCCCAAGCCCCAGAAGATCACAGCCAGTACCTAGGGGGTGAGAGGATGGCCATTCTTATGTTCTTATGTTCTTATGATGTCACAAAGGCCGGGGACAGGGCCCCTCCCCAGAACAGTCCCACAGTCCACACACCTGGGGACCGGGGAGGGGGAAGGAGCAGGGACCAACCCTCGCCAGGCGGAAACCTCTGGACACTTGGGATCTCACATGGCTCCCAGGCTATCAGACAGGAGGGGTGTGGGTTGGAGGCCAGTGAACCATGAGCCCAGCCCCTCTGGCCAGCAGCCTTGTTAAAGGTGTCCGTTAAAGGTGTCCTGGGTCAATGTGGTTTGTATGGTATAGGGCTGCATGAGCCATGGGTGCAGTGGGTATGCGGTGTTGGCCATGATGTGGGGGGCAACATGATGTCCCCAAGTGGGAGCTCCTGCAAGGGTACATACATTCCCTCCTTCATCCAGCGTCCCAGCCATGAATTCCCGAACACCCAGGCTTCATGGGCCTTTTCCAGCCACCTCACACACGTCTATGAAATGGCCCCGACGTCCACCAGGGTCTGGAGTACCACTGACTAGTACCCCTTCATGTTAATGTAAGTGCCCCTGTTGTGGTCTGCAGACCAGCTCACCAAGTGCATCCCGTCCAGGACTCCAAAGCAACTGGGGAAGCCCAGGTCCGCGAACCTGGTGAGGGAGGCATCTAGGTCCCCCAGGATCATAATGCATCGCAGGATCATCCTGTTGATGGCTCGGACAATCAGCAGCTGGGGGGAAGGAAGACACAGCCATGAACACCTGACCAGGAGGAGCCCCTGCTCCTTCCCCCTGCCCTCTCCTTGCCAGGGACCCTCTTCCCCTTGCCCTCTGCCCTCTCCCCAGGGTGGGTCCATGGTGGGGGCTACTCTTACCTCTATCACCACCACTTTGACGGTGGCCTTGCCAATGCCAAATTGGTGGCTGATGGACCAGAGGCTGTCAGGGGTGGCCAGCCTCCACAGTGTGATGGCCACCCTCTTCTGCACTGGGAATGCTGGCCACATCTGTGTGTGCTGGTGCTGGAGGACTGGGGTAAGCTAGTGGCAGAGGTCCTTGAATGTCTGGTGGGTCACGCAAAACTTCCTAAGACACCACTCATCATCCCAGTCCTCCAGTAACAGGTTGTGTGACCACTCAGCACTGATGGTGAAGGCCCACCAGTGCTGGATCAGGGAAACCAGGGGGAGGAGCAGCAGGGTTGTGGCCAGGGCCTGCAGGCTGTTTCCCATGAGGGTTACCCAACCATGACACTGAAAGAACAGGGCAACCAGCATGGCCAGCAAGGTAGAGAAGACATCGTCCTCGGGGAGGGTGGCAGCATGCATGATGATGAGCTCTTCTCTCCAGCACATGCTCTGCTGCTGTCTGCAGCCTGGCAACCTTAAGCACGTGTAGGGTGTGGGTGTTGGGAGAGCTTCTTTAAGGGGTTGGCTGGCTGTAAGCCTGGACGAGCTTGTTGGCCATACAACCCCATGACTGCATTTCCTGGCCCCTTATTTTGAAGTAAGGGCTAATTGTGCATAGACGCTTTACTTTGAAGTAGGGGGAGCCTACTTCAAAGTAAGGGAAGGTGCATTTCGTGTGTAGATGCTCTACTTTGAAGTTGCTTACTTCGAAGGTAACTTTGAAGTTATTTTCTAGTGTAGTTGCAGCCATAAGCTGCGTCTACACGTGCACGCTACTTCGAAGTAGCGGCAGTAACTTCGAAATAGCGCCCGTCACGTCTACACGTGTTGGGCGCTATTTCGAAGTTGAAATCGACGTTAGGCGGCGAGACGTCGAAGTCGCTAACCCCATGAGGGGATGGGAATAGCGCCCTACTTCGACGTTCAACATCGAAGTAGGGACGTGTAGACGATCCGCGTCCCGCAACATCGAAATAGCGGGGTCCTCCATGGCGGCCATCAGCTGGGGGGTTGAGAGATACTCTCTCTCCAGCCCTTGCGGGGCTCTGTGGTCACCGTGGGCAGCAGCCCTTAGCCCAGGGCTTCTGGCTGCTGCTGCTGCAGCTGGGGGTCCGTGCTGCATATACAGGGTCTGCAACTAGTTGTTGGCTCTGTGTATCTTGCACTGTTTAATGAAAGTGTGTCTGGGAGGGGCCCTTTAAGGGAGCGACTTGCTGTTGAGTCCGCCCCGTGACCCTGTCTGCAGCTGTGCCTGGCTCCCTTATTTCGATGTGTGCTACTTTGGCGTGTAGACGTTCCCTCGCTGTGCCTATTTCGATGTTGGGCTGAGCAACGTCGAAGTTGAACATCGACGTTGCCAGCCCTGGAGGACGTGTAGACGTTATTCATCGAAATAGCCTATTTCGATGTCGCAACATCGAAATAAGCTATTTCGAAGTTGGGTGCACGTGTAGACGTAGCCATAGTGTTTGAAATATTATATTGCCTTCTACCTCACAACAGCTGATCCAATATTTTGCCAGTGATCACTATCAGTCTGTGAGGTCTATAATTGCTGGGGTTATCCTATTTCCTTTTTAAAAATATTGGCATAACATTAGCTTTCTTCTGGTCCTTAATTATTTGTTCCATCATCTTTCCTGGTACTGAAGTTAATCTGACTGTTTATCCTGGGATGTTCTTATTTCCATTTTTATAGATGGGCACTGTATTTGCCCTTTTCCAGTCTTCTGGAATCTCTCCTGACTTCCATGACTTTTTAAAGATCATAGCTAATGGCTCAGATACCTCTTCTATGGGCTCCTGGAGGCAATGTTTACACAACACACCCCCTTTAGAAAGGAGTATGCTAATGAGACACTTTGGGATATGCTACTTAAGATGCAGTGCCTCATTAGCATAAATGGCAGCTGCCACACTTCAAAAGTGCTGCTTTCAATCACATGCCACTCGTCTACAGGGGGTCCTTTTTGGAAGGCCCCATATACTTCAAAATCCCCTTATTCCTATTTGGTTTTAGGAATAAGGGGATTTCAAAGTGTGCAGGGTCCTTTTGGAAAGGACGTGTAGATGAGCCTCACGTGATCAAAAGCGGCACTTTCGAAGTGCCACGGTCGCAATTATGCTAATGAGTAGCTGAATATTCATGTCAGTGCCTCATTAGCATATCCCAAAGTGTCTCATTAGCATCCCCCTTTCAAAAGTGGGGGGGCTGGTGTACACATATCTTGAGTGTTCTAGTATGCAATTCATCAGGCTCTGATGACTTAAAGATATCTAAGTTTTCTCAGTAATTTTCGACTTTGTCTTTCCCTATTTTAACTTTTTGACCCACCCCATTTCCACTAGCACTCACCCTGTCAGGCATCCAGTCTCCACCAACCTTCAACCAAGAAGATGGAGACAAAGAAATTACAAAGTACCATTATGTGTCTTCTTGAGCTCCACCCAGTGCCACATGTTCCCCCTGGATTGGACAGTATTCTACTCCCTCCTCACAGCTGTCTATACTGATGTTGAAAACTTTGCATCATTTTTCCACACAGCCATACCACACTGAAGGGCAATGCCCATTTTCTAGAATCTCACTTCACAAAATATTCTTGGGCATGTAGTCTCTTCCCATCCTCCTGATGTGACTGAGCCACCACAACCTCTTCTTCTTGGTGGTATTTTTTAAGTATGTGAACCCTGTATGTTCCAGCCCATTCGTGCTTAGTATTTTGTCTTCCCAATATATTTCCAGATCTTATTCAGGTATTTTATGTGGAAGTTGTCCAGTTTCTTGATGTGCCTCACACATACAATCCATGTTTCTGAACAACAGAGAAATGACAACAGCATCTAAGTCTCATTGATTCACCTCTTCACCAGACCTAATCATCTTTTGCTGTTATTCCATGAGCACTTTCATAATAGCCTGACATTCTGTTTTTCTCATGCTGTTAATTTAGTCTAAAGGTCAAGATTCCTGCAGATTGTAGAAAACAAGTAACAAAAGCTGCCAAAGTCACCAAGGCTATGGTTACACTATAGCAATCTGTCGACAGAAATCACTGTGGGAAGAGATTTCCCAACAAAACTTCTGTTGACAGAGTGCAGCCACATACAAAAGCCAATCAGAATAGTGCTCCATTCTGTCAACAGACTGTCTGGCTGCTCTCTGGACAAAATAGGCACCCAGGAGCACAGCAAACAGGGCTGTCCATTGTTCTGGATGCCCTGTCTGATGAGAGAAGGCCCCCACAGAGCATCCACACAACTTTTTTGTCAACAGAACCTGTTGATAATAGCATTATGCCTCATGGCTGAGCGGCTTAATGCTACCAGCGAAAGTGATGAGTTTTGTCAACAAAACACATTTTGTATGTCAACATTCCACCAGTTTTGTCAACAAAAGCAGAGTTTTCTCAGCAAAACTTGCTAGTGTAACCATATCCAAAGAGATTTACCCTCCAGAGTTGTTTCAGACTTTGGTTCATCCCTTGTTTCCCCTTGAATACATGAATACTGTCTTCTTGAAACTGATTTTTAACCCAAAACTCTTGAAAATCTGTCCAAGACATTTTGCATAGAAGATTCAGTGTGATAACAAAGGCCATATCCTCTGCAAAGAGGAAATCTCTCACAACTAGCTCATTCACTTTGGTTTTCACTGGGACTGTCGATTTAATCAAAATTAATTCATGTGACTAATGCAAAAATTAATTGTGATTAATTAGTCTTAATCAAACAGTTAAACAATAGAATATCAGCTGAAATTTATTAAATATTTGTTTCACAGCATGATTAATTGCATGATTAACTGAAATTAATTTTTAATCACGACAGCCATATTTTTGCACTAAATTTGGTAAAGTTAAAAATGTCTCCATCTTTTCCGACTGGAAAATGAATGACATCATTGCTGTCTTTGACTGCATGGAAAAGCAGGAATGAAATGTAAATGTTAAAGAGCACAGAGGTAAACTATATCCCTGTCTCATTCCGTTATTGATTGAAAGGCACTTGATTCATTGTTGTCATACACTACATTTCATACCTTGATTATAATGAGCAAATTTGGCTCAACAGGTTGGTAGTGGTGGGCAGGGGAAGTGTGTGTGTGGGATGGGGGGCACGGGGGATAATCCAGATTCTTATAGAGATAAAAAGGCTCTATCTGTTGACCATATAAGAAGCCTTTGTCAGACTGGTGAAGTGGTATACATGGTATATACTTTTCTCTCTACTTGTTTTGCAGTTGCTTGAACAAAAATATATCAAAGACAGAACAGCATGAAAAAGCAGTCATATAGCATTTTAAAGACTAACAAAATAAGGCTATTGATCTGAAGAAGTGGGTCTGTCTCAGGAAAGCTTATCACCTATTAAATTATTTTGCTAGTCTTTAAAGTGCTACATGGCTGCTTTATTGTTTTGATAGACTACAGGCTAACATGGCTACCTCTCTGTCACAGAACAGCATAAGTGTAAGCCACAACTCTGGACTATAGGTATAAGTCAAAATCTGAAAGATACCTGCTTTTAGTGTCATCCAATGTTATCAACAGAGCCAGGTGGGCAGTCAGTATGGGAATATCAATAAGTAACTGATAGGAATGCAATCAATCTGTTATCCAAAAAAAACCTAATTAGGAACATGTATGTATTCCCCTGCTGTGAGATATTCCTAATGCTATAACATAATTTTTATTGTAACCTTGAATAATGTCTTTCAGCTCTGGAATAGTGTTTTTGAGGTTGGTTCATGTTTTGTAGATATGCAGATTTTTTCAAATTCAAAGTGACACAGGGAAATGAAGACTCCATGGTATATATTGGTCATTATTTAATAGCTTGTCTTTGTTCTATTCTATCTAGATTATTGTGCAGCAGTCATATCTGAGGCCTTCCAGTATTATCACTATGACAAGAGTAGTGAATAGCAAACTTAAAAATATATTAATTTATTTTGACATGAAAAGATACCTTCGCAACTGTGTTCTAAACACATAATTAATAACACCACCCAGTCTCAGCAGCAGTGGTAATTTCAAACAGGAACTCAGTAATCCACCCTTTTAAAAAATCTTCTTTCCAATCCTTCATTATTGTAGTAAATATTCCCATAGACCTCTCCTCAAACTCCTGTCAAACAGATGTATTTTACAACATGCCCAGCTATGACCAAGGAGGTCCGAGCCATGGAGCTCTCACCCAGGGTGTTCTGCCAGAAGTTTTGTTTTTTAATAATAATAATACTAAGAGGATCCAGGTTGGGCATCTCTGCTGACCTCAGCTGTGCAATATGGTATAGAAAGAGAGGGGATTCCCAAGCAGGCCATTCCCATGCCATTTGAAGCTTTACAAATAATAGCACTTTAATTTCATCTACAGACCAATAGCTGTCTAAAGCAGGTGAACAGACTTCTGGGGCACCAATGTCATATCCTCCCAGTGAGATGCCCCACTTATCCTGTGAGCCACTGAGTTCTGCACCAGCATGAGTCTGCAGATAGTTTTAAGGTGTAGTAGACGGTGCAGCAGTCTAATCTCGAGGTAACAAAAATATGGATAACTGGCAAGATCCACATCCTCACTAGATACAGATGGCAAAAAGCTGGCTGGGTTACTGCGGAGTTACATGGTCATCATATAGCAGCTAAGGGTTTAAGCACAGTTGTGAACCCTAGTAGCTAATGGCAGCTGTACTCCCTGAAAGGGCCTGATATTACCTATGTTATCCTAGCATTCAGCCATTCCACCTCCTGGTGGAACTTTTAAGAGCTGCAGACTCTTGCAAGGATACTGAAATAGTGTCCTTGTAAAGGCCATGAAGTCTGTCTGTACCGATGTTTCTGTTATCATTGGCTGTATTATCAGACCTACAAGTGGCGGCTGGCTTACTGTTCAAGCACCCTAAGGTCAGCTCTGAGATCTGAGCAGCAAAATGGGAACTAAACAGTTAGTCACCATTTGTTTGTATGAGAACTCTGGCTGTGATGGACATGTCTTTCTCAGTTTGATTAGGGTAGCAACCTCTTAGCACCAGTGCTGATGGGATAGAGACAAAAACCATGGGTTAATCCTTATGCAGATGATTACATCCATATGTGGATCTCTACCCTCCCAAACACAAGAAAGGTTCAGTCACTTCCATGGCAGTATCCTGCTGATTCAGGGACCCAAACTGATCTTTGCTCTCCTGATCCAAAGAGCAGAAGGATCAGGATAATACACAATGTTTGTCTGTGAGCCCTGGAGAGACAGGGAGGTAACACAAGTTCAGGATGGTGGAATAATATAACACAAGTCCCTTCTTCACGTGATACAGAATATGCTCTCTCCCACTGGAAGTCTTTTGTGCAATAAAGTCCTGTTTCTCCTTTGTTACTTCAAGGAACAGGAGGCGATATACTTTTTTACTCAAAAATTTGTTTGTTTGTTTGTTGCCACTGTCCTCAAGTAAATCAAGGGAGAGAGGTACTTTCCAACTGAGGTCATAAGGGGAAGTTGTATCCAGGCAGGAGGAAACTTCTCCTAAGAGTGGAGTTGTGGCCATCTCCACAAAGACTGGGCAACATGATGCCTTTGATCTTCATGAAGGCTGCATGCAAATTCTATAATTGTAATTAACATTTATGGTGGTTGTGATCTATTTGTATGAAATACATTATTTGATATTATTACATGGATCTGTAAAAATTCCTTATTACATATGTAACTACCTCAAGACATTATTCTGACCATCCTGTGGACTTATTCCAGAGCTCAGCTAAATCAAGAATTACTGTCCCAAAGACTCTGCATTCACTACTTGTTGGTTTGCTTCTGACTTCATGGTCCAATCTTACACCATGGCGACTTTCATGACATCACTTGAATTACTCCAAAATTATACTGCTCAGAACGAGAGCAGTTTCTTGACAATGTGGACTGTATTTTCAGAGCTTAGGTACCTAAGCACACACTAGCATTGTTTCTGGAAGTATGTGGAGGGTGTTGGGCTGCTGCCAACAGAACTTTCTTGCCCAGAGAATGTGATGCCTACTTGGACTTACACGTTTCGAGCAGATCTAGAGAAGCAGTTCCCCTCTATTTGGCACTGGTGAGGTCACATCTGGAATATTGTGTCCACTTTTGGGCCCCCCAGTATAAAAAGGATGTGGATGTGCTGGAGCAGGTTCAGTGGAGGGCAACAAAAGTGATTAAGGGGCTGGAGCACAAGACCTATGAGGATAGGCTGAGGGATTTGGGCTTGTTTAGTTTACAGAAGAGAAGGCTTACGGGTGATTTAATAGCAACCTTCAACTTCCTGAAGGGGAACTCTAGAGAGGAGGGTGAGAAACTGTTCTCATTGGTGTCAGGTGGCAGAACAAGGAGTGATTGTCTGAAGTTGAAGAGGTAGAGGTGTGGGTTAGATATTAGGAGAAAACTACTTCACCAGGAGGGTGGTGAAGCATTGGAATGTGTTGCCTAGAGAGGTGCTGGATTCTCCATCCCTCGCAGTTTTTAAGTCCCAGCTTGACAAGGTCCTGGCTGGGATGACTTCTGGGGGTTGATCCTGCTTGAAGCAGGGGGCTTGACTAGATGACCTCCTGAGGTCCCTTCCAGCCCTATGATTATATGATTCTGTGACAGGTGCCTGAAGAGGATGGATGCCATTCTTTCTTTTGGGTAAAAAATCTCCCCACAATAAGAACTCAAAGTCTGTGTCCTAAATGAAGTGGCCAGACGTGCACAACTTGCTCTGCAACCAGCATCTCCTTTACAGAAGAAGAAGAACTATTGGGTAGTGAATTCTTTTGAAAGTCCTTAATGAGCATGAGCTGTTTGTGTGAAGTGAGCTTTTGGACTGATCATTTTTGGCTATGCTTACACTACAGCAATGTTTCAAAAGAAGTCCTTCTAGAAGATCTTTTCTGAAAGAAGTGCTTCCAAAAGAGTATGTCCACACCCAAAAAAAGTGGTTCGAATGAGTGTTCTGCTCTTTCTAAAGAGAGCATCCACACATCCCCCACTCTTTCAAAATCACGGGCCAGGGATCAAAAGCTCAGGCACCATGAGGACTGCTCTTTTGAAAAAGAGCCCATGGAGTGTCTACTCCTGTTTTCTTTCAAAAGAAGGCACTCTTCCTGAAACGGGAGTCAAAGACTGCTTTCAAAATTAATTTGTGTGTAGACGGTCAGCTAGATATTTCAAAAGAGCCCCTTCTTTTGAAAAAATATTTCAACAGAACTTGCTCATGCAGACATGGCCTTATGTTGTATTTCATCCCAGTACAGCTGACGCAAGATGGTGTCACCCACCTTGTGAAACAGGCTTGAGAATGGAAATGGCACTTGAGAGGACCCTTACTTGGTGGACAGTGAGAATGACACGTGCTACCTGCGTGCCATTTCTTAGCAGCATGAGATGAACAAAATCCTGATTTTTTCCCCCTAAACTGGTAAGATAATCTCTTAATTATCACATTTGCTGGAACAGATGGAAAAGCATGTGGAGGGGCTGCTTGAAAAATGGTGGTTTCTACAAAAAGAAAGTTGTGCTAACCATTATTATTCAGGTTGGCTGGGAGGTAACACTCTCAAACTCCTGCATCTGACAGTGTTTGAAGAACTTTTCATTTATTTTTGTTTTTATTGTTTGCTCGTCAGATTCCATTTTAGCCCTCAACACCTCCATCAAGCAAGGTATTGTTGGGATCAATGGGTCTTAAATATTCTAAACACATATGTAGCTCTGCATAGCTTCTCTGAAGCCCAATTGCCATTTTACCTTTACATTTTTTTCTTTTTCTTTTTCTTTTTTTGCTCTTTTCCCATGGTTGCACATGGCCTGGGCCTCAACTTTCTGAACAATACCTGTGTGGCTGAAAATCTTGTCTTCAATATTACAGTTCACCCATACCATCTTTTATTTCACTTGCCTTCCTGCTTCCTGTTTTGCATACCTTCTGGGCCTCGGCCACAAGATGCAGGGCACAAAGCTGATGTGATTAGTGGCATTTTCACTGAAGTTTTTGAATAAAACTCCCATTCTTCAACAATTTAAAGTCAGAGATGAGGGGTTATGGAGGCTGGGAGATATCACACTTCTCTTTGTACACATCTCTCTTGTCTCACATGGAAGGACACCTTTGCAACGCCCTCCTCACAACCTACAGGAAAGAGAGAGGGGCATAGCAGACTGGGCACTGAATTGCACCAAGACAGTCGAGCTATCATCTTGACCACCAGCAAGTTCTAAACGCAGTACACCAATGTGAGTGAGAGCTGCATGTTGTCTGTGGACCGTGGGCCTCATTCAATAAAGTGTGGAACTTCTGGTTTGTGAGGAGTCCCCCTGATGTCCATGTGACTGTATGTAATTAAAATGAGGCACCGGGGGACTATATTTTCAAGGAATCATGTCACTGTCTCACTATCGGGGGCTGACAGACTTGACAGACTCCTGGACGCAGTGTGTGAGATGTGGGGGCAGCTTCACACTCCTGAAAGGGGTGAGACCTTGGGTGGAAGGGGCAGGGCTGGGGGCAGCCATCCAGATAGTGCCACAATGGACTCCCCATAACTCCAGCCACCCCAGAGAGCTGCCCAGAGCATGCCTTTTGAATCTCTGTGCCCCGGAGCAACTACCCCTTACCTGTGTTGCACCCTCCACACCCCCACCTCCCATGGCAGGATTATTCACTACAAATAACAACAAAATTAAAATTAAAAAGTATAGACAAGCCCTGTATGAGAGCCTATTTATGGAACTTGTCCAGGTCCTGGACCCATCTGTGATATAAAAGTGCATTGCATAAACTCCTTGAATAAAAAGATTCATGGCCAGGGGTTGTTGGAAATCTTAGTTAGAGCTGCTTTTTCTTACAGCAAGCATCTAGATCCTTCACATAAAGATTCAGATTTACTAACAGTATCTCCTGTTGGGAAGTGACTTCAAGTTTGAAGAATGTTCTGCTGAGGCCTGATTAGATTCGGTGGTCACATGCTGCTGAAGTAGACATTTTCTTCTTTTGGGTTGACCTCTAGAAATAATAATAATAATAAAGACGAACCAGGTCAAGGGCTGCAGGCTAGTACCCCTCTGAAACTGATTATGGCTCTGGTTGCAAACAGCACTAAAGTTTTCCCTTGTAGACTGCAGCTTTGATTGAGCTGGTATGTTAATATGGAAGTCTAAATTAAATCAGGCTTGCGTCACTGGTATTGAAAAGGCACAGTCACTTGGCCCTGCCATTTTATAACATGCAAAGACAGAAAACCATATGGCAGATTAGGGCAAATTGCTTTAATGTTGTGGACCAAAGTCAAGGAACAGAAAGTGTTTGTCTACACAAAATGTGCCCCGCTTTCCCTCTTTTACTTTGCGTGCACAAAAATCACAAGGTAGTGTAGTTAAGTGCGAGATCGCATAGGCTGGAATGTATTTCATGCTGGAGACAAACCACTGAGAAATGAATTCACACTTGTTTTCACAGTTACAATACAGGCAGGCATTTTTGGTGAGCATTTGAACATTCCCTTGTGCTGCTGGAAACTGGATTTAAGGGCTTAGTCTTGTGCAAGCCCAGGAACATCAGGAAAGGGAAAAGAGCAACTCTAGGGACAGTGAGGAAACCATCTGGTCGTTGACTATTAATTAATTAATTAATTAATTAATTAATTAATTAATTAAAATGTGCTGTCATCTCAAGGCCTAAAGTGGGGACTGGGACCCCAAAGTACTGTAAATATATATAACCATGAAACTGACCCTGCCTCAAGGAGCTTATAATTGAATTGAGCCATATAAGCCGCATCTACACTAGCCGGCTATTTCGAAGTAGCCGTGCCAACTTCGAAATAGCGCCTGCTGCGTCTACACATGCCGAGCGCTATTTCGAAGTTTAAATCGACGTAAGGCGGCGAGACGTCGAAGTTGCTATCCTCATCAGGAGATGGGAATAGCATCCTACTTCGATGTTGAACATCGAAGTAGGACACGTATAGACAATCCGCATCCCGCAACATCGAAATAGCAGGGTCCTCCATGGCAGCCATCAGCTGAGGGGTTGAGAGACACTCTCTCCAGCCCCTGAGCTCTATGGTCGCCACGTGCAGCAGCCCCTTAAAGCTCCCCGCCCCCTTATCTCCTGTGCAGGAAGCTGAGGGCTCGTGCAGGCAGCAGCATAGCCACGTGCACAGCCTACACGTCCTCAGCAGTCCCAACCCACTACCCTGCACCCCATGGCATCCAGCCAGCCCCCCATGCGCCCACAGGGCACACCCCCCCCAAGGGGACCCAGGGCTCCCAGCCTGCCAGACAGCAGTGGGAAGAGGCAGCGGGGCCCCTCCTAGACGGAGGCCAAGATCTGCGACCTGCTGGGGCTCTGGGGCGAGGAGGAGGTGCTCCAGGTAATGGGGAGCAAGAGGCGGAACACGGATGTGTTCGCTCGTCTGGCCGAGGGCCTGGCTGCCCGGGGTCACCCTTCCCGCACTCCTGACCATGTCAGGAGTAAGGTAAAGGAGCTGCGGCCGGGTTACGCCTGGGCCTGGGACATGGCCAGCCGATCTGGGGCCGCCCCCGCCGCTTGCCCCTTTTATAGGGAGCTCAGGGCCATCCTGGGCCCCTAGTACACCTCCTCCCCCCCGGCTACCCTTGACACATCGGCCGACAAGCCCCAGCAGGCCCCGGAGACGGAGTCCGCCCCGGAGGCCAGCCCTGCACCCCAGAGGCCCCCCCAGCAGCCCACCCCGGGACACCGGAGGAGGAGGAGGAGGCCTGCAGTGACGGTAGGCTGCCGATAGACCTCCCCTCCTGCAGCTCCAGCAGCGCATCCACCCGATGGGTGTCCCCCAACCGTGGGAGTGGAGCGTCAGGTATGTACCCCCCAGTGCACACCCCCGGGGTTAAGAGGTGGGGGTAACAGACATGACCAGGGCCCCTCCACACACCCACATGACCGTGGCCCCAAGGACAGCAGTGGCATGTCCCTCAGAAGGGTCCAGCAGCCCCTGCCCCCCAGCAGGACAGCGTCATGCCCCATCCCTGAGGATGGGGGGAGCGGAACCTAGGGTCCCCCGGGGGGCGGGGGTTGGACACCCATCATCATCATCATCATCATCTCTGGGGGACAGGGATGGGGAACCAGCAGCAGAGGGGTGGGGGGACAAGGGCCACGGGTCAGGGCCCAGACTAACGGCTGTCTCCACTCTTCTTTCCCCCTCTGTTCTGCAGCTGCACCATCAGAGGGCCCGGAGAGCACCGGCACGGCATCAGTGGTCCCGGACAGCCCACCAGTGCCATCCTACCAGGCCAGTCCCTCGGCGGAGCAAGGACCAGCGCCAGGACGAGCCCAACAGTGGTGGAGCCATCTGCGGGCGTCCACGGACCCCCAGCTGCTTGCCACCCTCTGGCGTCAGCTGGTGGTGTCCGAGTGGCGCCTGCCAGTGGAGAAACAGCAGCTCCATCTGCAGGAGAGAGCGCTGGCCTGGCGCCAGGAGGCTTGGTGGGCCTTCATGCGCACCTTCGAGGACATCACGTGGCACTTGGCACCCCCTGCTGCTCCACCCACTGCTCTGCCTGCCATCTCTCCACCATCAGCCATCCTGGGGCCTGCCACCGAGGGGGACCATGGGCCTCCGCACTCCGCCTGGCCCTATCTGCCGGTTCTCCTGGCCCCCAGACAGCCTCAACCGGGCCTCCGGCCAAGACGTGGGCTGCGCCCCCCAACACCAGGCGCAGGACAATAGGGAGTGCGTGGCCGAGGATGTTGCCCCACAAAGACCCCCTCCAGCACCCTCCTTTGGACATATTCCCCCCATCTTTGTAAATAGTTTTTGTTCTACCCCTGTTTTGTACCTGCCACCCATGTACATAGTTCCCCCCTTCTTCTGTTAATAATTAATACAGATTGCACAGTTTTGTTTAAAAAAATTCCATTTATTGCGCAGAAGTGTGTGTGGGGGGGTGCTCTCGGGTTCTCTGTGGTGTGGGCGTGGGGGCAGGGAGTGTTGCGGAGGATGGGGGAGTGCAGTGGGTGGCTCACCCGCAGCTGGCCCTGCCAGCGTTCACCCCGCAGCCTGCTCACAATGGGCCCACAGGGCCTCCCGGACCCGGATCCCCTCAGGGTCGACCTGGTGACTGGGGGCAGCGGGTGGCTGGACTTCAGCCCTGCCAGCCTCCACAGCCCAGCCCTGGAAGAAGGCCTCTCCCTTGCTCTCCACCACATTGTGGAGTGCGCGGCACATGCCCACAACCTGGAGGATGTTGGTGAGGCCTGCATCCAGGCGGGTGAGGAGACACCTCCAGCACCCTTTGAGGCAACCGAAAGTCCGCTCGACCACCTGGCGCGCATGGTTCAAGCGTGTGTTGAACTGCTCCTGGCTGGCTGTGACATGGCCCATGTAAGGGTGCATGAGCCAGGGCCGGAGGGGGTACGCCGCATCTGCGACAAGGCAGACGGACATGGTGGTGTCCCCCACAGGGATCTCCCGCTGGGGGATGTAGGTCCCCACCTCCAGCCAGTGGCACAGGCCCGAATTTCTGAACACCAGGCATTGTGGGTGCTGCCAGGCTAGCCAACATAAATGTCCAAGAGGCAGCGCTGGCTGTCCACCAAGGCCTGGAGGACCACAGAGTGGTATCCCTCCCTATTGAGGAAGCATCCTCCGCTGTGCTCCGGGGCACGGATGGGGATATGGGTCCCATCCAGAGCCCCAAAGCAATTAGGGAAGCCCAGGCTGGCAAACCCCGTGATGGCAGCATCCAGGTCCCCAAGCCGCACGAGCCTGTGGAGGAGCAGGGCATTGATTGCACAGACGACCTGCAGGGGAAGGACGTGAGAGAGTACCGGTGAGGGGTGTGCAGGGTGTGTCTGACCCTCCACCCAGGGCTCCCCCCCTCCCCCCCGGGCTCCCCCCCTTTTCCCAGGGCTCCCCCCCACCCCCCAGGGCTCCCCCCCACCCCCCAGGGCTCCCCCCCGGGGTCCTCTTACCTCCATGAGGACAGCCTCGATGGTGGCCTTGCCCACGCCGAACAGCTGCCCTATGGATCGGTTGCTGCCTGGAGTGGCCAGCTTCCAGACAGCGATGCTGACCCATCTCTCTACAGTGAGGGCATGTTGCATGGGGGTGTCCTGGTGCCGTAATGCAGGGGTGAGCCACTGGCAGAGCTCCAGGAATGTCTGCCGGCTCATTCGGAAGTTCCGGAGCCAGCGGTTATTGTCCCACTCCCCGAGCACCAGACACTCCCACCAGTCTGTGCTCGTGGGGTATCTACACAGCCGGCGGCGTGGGGGGCGGGCTGGGAGGGCAGCAAGGTCTGGGGCTGCTTCCTCATCCCCTGGGGGCAGCTCATCTTCCTCAAATAAAAGATGGTCAGCTGCCTCCTGAATGGCACTGAGCAGGGCAGCCACTGGTCCTCCAGGGGCGGGTGTGTGGGCCTCTGGCTGCGGCTGCTGCTGCTGCTGGGGGTCCATGGTGCTTACACGGGGTGTGCGTGCTTGTGGCTCTGCAGACCGCGTGCTGTTCAGGCTGAGTGTGTCTGGGAGGGGCCCTTTAAGGGAGTAGCTAGCTGTTGCCCGGAAGTGCTTGTCCGCCCTGTGACCCTGTCTGCAGCTGTTCCTGGCACCCTTATTTCGAAGTGTGCTACTTTGGTGTGTAGACGTTCCCTCGCAGAGCCTATTTCGATGTGGTGCTGCCCAACGTCAAAGTTGAACGTCGACGTTGCCAGCCCTGGAGGACGTGCAGACGTTATTCATCGAAATAGACTATTTCGATGTCGCTATATCGAAATAAGCTATTTCAATGTAGCGTGCACGTGTAGACGTAGCCCACGATGCACATCACCTGAGCTGTAAAGTGGATAGTTGACCTCATGCAACTCTAAGCTCTTCATATAACCCCTCTGCATCTGCTCCCAAGCCAACATCTACCAGCCTTTTAAGGAACTGGAGAGGAAGGAACAGTGGAGTTATCCATGCTGTCTTCATGTTGCTGATATGCCCATTCCTCGCATTCAGAAAGTTAGGATGCCTCTGTTCTTTTATATTCCGCAGGTCCCAACCTCTTCCTTCAAGGCCTGCCATAAAAAGTACCTTATAGACTGTCCTGTCTCTCCGGCTGCCTTTTACTTCTTCTTCTTTCACTATGGGATGGTCAATCTGGGCACTTCCACCCCTCCCCCGCTCCACAAAAATAATCCTCATGCTTTATAATTTAACTGACAAAACTGCCTGGGGAGACCAAAGTCTTGAGAAATGAAACTGTGCTGTGTAAGTGCACATGGAGCTTCGGAACAGATATTGCTGTTGTTTCCATGGTAACCTATTCCGCATGCATTTATATCCTCTTACTTAAAGCTTTCATTAAATTTAACATTTAAATAGGCATTGATTAAAACATGACATTTGTAACTCACTGAAAAATTCATTTTGTACAAAACCCCATTATGTAGCACACGCAAACTGGTGGCTGGCCAATTTAGTTAATAGGGCTTCTCAGCTGATACAGGATCAGAGTACAAAATGCTACATTTTCCTAATGTTAAGTGCTAACTGACCCCCCACACAACTAGAGGCTATAGGAGGGAGATATATGGTGCACAGGCACGTCAAGAGATATTACAGGTAGGGTAAGACTGCTGTCTGCAGACTTCCTACAGCACTTAACAAAGTCTACTTCCAGATTCTACCTCATCCTATATCTATATCCATGTTAGAAATATCTGGACTCCCTAGAACTAGAGGTCCAATTCCCAGCAATGACAACTCATCCCTAATAACCCTTTATGCATATACAGTATGTTTTGTGCTGAATCTAGTCCATGTGTGCTTGTTTTTCAAGTGAAACTGTGAATTTCAAGTGGAGCAGAGTGAAAAAAAAACAAGTATTCATCATTAAATGATATGTCCCTTCCTGCAAAATCTGAATAATGGGAGAATTACTCCAGGCCATTTGTTGAAACAGTGGCTACAGTTTATCAAAACGAATTATAGGTGTAAACTCAGGCCACAAAGGACTGGCTAACAAGAGTACAGGTCCTGTGCCAGATCCTCAATTGGTGTAGGGTGGGATAGTTTTGCTGAAATTAGCTAAGGAAGTGGTCGCATGTGAATAATCTCTTCATGGCTACGTCTACACGTGCACACTACATCGAAATAGTCTATTTCGATGAATAACGTCTGCACGTCCTCCAGGGCTAGCAACGTCGACGTTCAACTTTGACGTTGGGCAGCACCACATCGAAATAGGCCCTGCGAGGGAACGTCTACACACCAAAGTAGCACACATCGAAATAAGGGTGCCAGGAACAGCTGCAGACAGGGTCACAGGGCGGACTCAACAGCAAGCCGCTCCCTTAAAGGGCCCCTCCCAGACACAGTTGCACTAAACAACACAAGATCCACAGAGCCGACAACTGGTTGCAGACCCTGTGCATGCAGCATGGATCTCCAGCTGCCGCAGCAGCAGCCAGAAGCCCTGGGCTAAGGGCTGCTGCACACGATGACCATAGAGCCCCGCAGGGGCTGGAGAGAGAGCGTCTCTCAACCCCTCA